>NC_065874.1:30655342-30966592 GCF_933775445.1 Argentina anserina
ACTTTGCTGCTTTAAATTGTTGCGATCGGAGTTTCTGGCTTCTCGATCTGATCTGGGCCTCTCAGAGACTCAGTGACAGCGTTTAAGATGAAGGAAAAGACTGGATTGTTAGTGTTGGTTTGGTTTTTGGTATGTGGGTCTTCTGTGGGGAGGTTTGTGGTGGAGAAGAACTGCTTGAAAGTGACTTCCCCAAACTCGTTGAAGGGTGTTTATGAATGTGCAATTGGGAATTTCGGGGCCCCTCAGTGTAGAGGGACCTTGGTCGGGACTGTGTTTTATCCCAAAATTAATCAGAAGGCATGCAAGAGTTTTGAAGATTCTGAGATGTCATTCAAATCCAAGCCTGGTGGATTACCTACCTTTCTTCTTGCCGATCGAGGAAGTGAGCCTTTTCACTCTCACATCTAGGTTCATAAATTGTGACTTAATAGGTTTGAACTTGGGCTGTCAGCTTGTTTATAGATTTATGTAAATATTGATGGGTGTTATTGGTCATAAGTGATTTTCATGAAGTTGAGAACTTAAGATGTCATAACCAGTTCTGCATTTTGGTGTTCTATGCTAGTGGTCTGTATCTAATTCCTATGCCTATTATTAAAACTCGTTACTGGACTGATGAACCATGCTTGCTGTTGTCCAGTAATTTGGTCAATTATGAATTGCCCACATAGTTCATCAGAGTTTTTGATGGAAGAATAGATATCTAGGTGTAAACTTTGATTGGCCGCGCTTGTTATGCGGAAATATATGGATATGTAAAGAGATGACTCTCAGTTACCTTTTTGAAGCATTAGTTAGTTTCTACCTGCACATTAACAACAGGTTTTGATTGAGACCTTCTGTTAGACTGTATGGATTCTTTGTGTTCTCATTAATGACCGTAAATGTCCTGGCAGATTGTTACTTCATGTTGAAGGGTTGGAATGCACAGAATGGTGGAGTGGCCGCTATTCTTGTTGCAGATGACATGACTGAGCCATTGTTTACCATGGAGACAGCCTCAGGAAATGCAGATGCTGATTATGTGAAGAAAATTGCAATTCCCTTTGCCTTTATCAGCAAATCACTGGGGGATAGCATTATAAAAGCTCTATCTGATGGGGAGATGGTCAACATTAATCTAGACTGGACAGAGGGCTCTTCCTCATCTTGATGAGCGTGTTAAGCATGAGTTACTTGATGTTTATCTGTGTCAAAACTCAAAAGACTTGTCGTGGTTACTTGATGCAAATGAAATATGTATTTTGTTATTTAGTCTCGGAAATGGTTGAATATGTTAACTGTTTAGTATATGTTAATGAACAATTATTGTATTTTGTCATTAATGTTACTTTAGTATCGGAAAACATAAAATACTTAATGTACAGTACTGATTGGCACTGCAAGGTTTAACTTTTTTATTTCGTATGAGTCAGAATATCTAGGATATCTATTCTTAAGAAGTAAAAAAATTTACATAAAATCCTTTGTTGCTAATTACAACGCAGACGAAAACTATTGCATGATTATAGCGATGCGGGCACAACAGAACCTGGTGGGCTGCTTGGAATCGGTAAAGTTCCCCGGCCTAAACCTATGGTAATTACATTTGGGATTTGTAATTTCCTATAAAGTAATCAGAGAACAATGTCATCTGCAGTAAACAGCTATGGCTTGCATTGGTCTCTACAGATGAGTTATACACTACCTAAAGCTACCGCATGCAATTTACTAGTGCAGTATCTCGTGGCGTAGTAAATTCCCCTAGTTAGCTTGTGGCATAATTTATTTGGCTACCTGGAGTAGGAAATGTACAGAGCTAGTTTGGCTTAATTTGATTCATTCATATTATATGGACCCATATAGGTCGTATATATCAGTATTCACAATCAAAGGAAACAGTCAAGGCAGACATTCTGAACTCGCAATTTCAAACTCTCAATGTAATTTTATATTTGGCTAGAACATCTCATGCGTGACGAAACAAACGAAAATAATGCAGATCTACTAAGAAGAGGTACATGAACAGAAAGTCGCATTGAACTGATTGAAGTAAACCAGACTGTCCAGACATGCTAATCTGCAGCACTAGGTAGTCACAAGTCACTAGTCACAACTCACATTCAATTCCTTAATTAAAATACTTTCAAATCCAAAAACAAAGAAACTAAACTATTACCCGATCAATTGCAAAGTAAATATTCTTAACTTGTCCAAGTCAATACTTGACTAATGCAATAGAAAATACTTGCCTTGGAAGTCAGCATTGCTACGAAAGTTCATCACAACTACACTCGACTAAGACGTATATCAAGTAACATAAAATTTGTTAATGCTTCTTTTAATTTGAGAACTCTAGTAATTTTTCTTGCATTTTTGGATGCACATATATCCTGTTCCTTTTCTGTGTTTTGTTCCTTTGTTTAACAACATGGACTTGATGTGCTCCAAGCTCTTTTATCCACTTCTGGTGCTTTTGCTGCAAATGCATCCCCTTGGATTTGCTTTTGGTTTTAAGCGTGTTACTAATATCAGGTGCCTAGAAAAGGAAAGGCAAGCTCTACTTGCAGTGAAACAAGGTCTCATGGACAATCATTATCTTTCTTCTTGGGGAAGCAACGGATCAACAGATTGTTGCAAATGGAAAGGAGTCTATTGTAGCAAACAAACTGGACATGTTACTGAGCTTGCTCTTTTTTCCCGTTCCCCATTTTTACCTCCGCAAGGTAAGATTAGTCCTAAACTTTTTGAGTTGCAGCATTTGGAATATTTGGACCTCAGTTTCAATGACTTCAGCCATAGCCAAATCCCAAAGTCTATTGGTTCTTTAAGCAATTTAAGATTTCTCCACCTCTCTAGCTGTAATTTTGGTGGTGAAATACCATATCAGCTTGGAAACCTTACACAGTTGCAAATTCTTGATCTTGGATACAATTACTTTACTAATCCCAAAAACCTCAATTGGCTCTCTCATCTTTCTTCTTTAACATCTCTTTACCAAGAAATGGTGAATCTCAGTAAGGTTTTAGATTGGACAAAAGTAGTAGATAGGCTCCCTAAACTACAGCATTTGACATTATCATACTGTGATCTCCCTATGCCAATTTTTTCATCTCTTTCTCATACAAACAGTTCTAAATCTTTTTCTTCAGTTGATCTCTCTGGTAACCATCTCGACTTTTCAATATTCCATTGGTTGTCAACCTACAATACAAGCCTTGCTTCTGTTGACCTTTCTGCCAACCAATTAAGTGGTTCAATTCCTGATGTTTTTGGCAACCTGCGATCTCTTGTGCATCTAAGTCTTGTTTTTAATTCAATAGAAGGACAACTTCCAAAATCATTTGGCCAGTTATGTAGTTTGCAATCGTTGGACCTTTCACTAAACAATCACAGTGAAGAGTTTCCTGAGTTTACTCGAGTATTATTTGGCTGTGCTCGGAACTCATTAAGATCACTAAATCTCTTTGGCAATCAACTGACTGGAAGAATACCTGAAATATTAGGTTCCTTGTCCAACTTGAGAGCTTTGGATGTTAGTTTAAACTCTTTGACAGGAGTGATGACAGAAGCTCATTTCTCAAAACTCTCCAAACTGCGGCATTTGGATTTATCTTACAATTCATTGTCTTTGAACATTCGTTCTAATTGGCTTCCTCCTTTTCGACTTGGCACAATTGGATTGAAGTCTTGCAAAGTCGGGCCACATTTCCCAAATTGGCTTCGAACATCTCGGAGAAGCTTTTATGACCTTGATCTTTCTGATGCTGGTATTTCTGAAGTCATTCCAAGCTGGTTTCAAAATAGCTTTATGAAAATCTCTCGTGACCAAGTAGGAAGTTATCGTTATCTGAATTTGAGTTCAAACCAATTGAAAGGGCCACTTCACTCACTACCACCAGAAGTGGCATCTTTGGATTTGTCCAATAATAAACTTTCAGGGAGGATCTCTTTCTTGTGTACAAGCAATAACAGGAATATGACATTTCTTGATCTTTCAGGCAATTCTTTTTCTGGAGAACTTCCAAATTGTTGGAAGCATTTAGATAATCTAGTCATTCTTGACTTGAGTAACAATTCCTTTTCTGGAAAAATTCCTACTTCAATCGGTTTTCTAGCTTCTCTTGAAACATTCAAGCTTGGTAAGAACAATATTGTGGGAGAACTGCCTTCATCCTTGAAGAATTATACGAACTTGAAAGTTTTTGATATTGGAGAAAATAGGATCACAGGAATGATACCTGAATGGTTCGGAAGAAGCTTTTCAAAGTTAGCTATCCTGATTCTTCGATCTAATCAATTTAGTGGAAGCATGCCTTTGGAATTATGCCATCTGAAAGACATTCAACTTTTTGATTTGTCTAGGAACTACTTGTCTGGCGCTATACCTCAATGTCTGAACAATCTGACTACTTCGGCTCAAGAAGGAAGTTTTGACCCAAGCATCACACACCGTAGAAGCTTCTATGTAGAAACAACACGTTCTCTTGTGGATTACAAAGATGAGGCATCTTTAACATGGAAAGGAAGAATGTCAGAGTACAAAAGCACATTGGGACTTGTAAAGAGCATTGATTTCTCAAGCAACAAATTAGATGGGGAGATTCCTCGTCAAATCACTGATCTTATTGGATTGGTCTCTCTGAATCTATCAAGAAACTATCTAACAGGTCAGATGCCTCCTCAAATTGGGAAGTTGCAGTTGTTAGATTCCCTCGATTTATCAAGAAACCATTTATTTGGAAGAATCCCTACAAGCCTTGCTCAGATATATCGTCTTGGTTTCTTGGACTTGTCGAATAACAACTTATTGTGAGTGGAGAGTAGTAGGTGAACGGAGAAATAGTGGAAGAAATCACGGGTAGTGGAATATGTAGTGGAGAATGTAGTGGAGAACACTTTATATGTGTATATATAGATGATTATTGTGTAATAAGATCAATAAGCAAGATTAATTTCCTCTTGGCATCAGAGCCTGTTTTTTTTTCCTTGTTCTTGCTCTGCTTTTTCTGGGTTTTTTCTCCCGAGCACAGTCGACGTCGCCGCCGCTGTCTTCTCCCGCTTCCAACCGGCTCCGGCTCTGCACGTCGACGTCACCGCAACTTTCCGACGTTTTTCACTTCGCTTCCACCCCTGCACGGTTGCTGCTGCCCTCCGAGTCGTCGACGTGTTCGTCCGGCTCCGCTGTGTTCGTCTGTCCACCAGACGACGTCACCGCTTCTGCTCCTCTCCGGAGTTTCCCGTCGACATCGCTGCTTCTAGGGGTGGACAAACTGACCCGAAAACCGAAAAAAACCGGACCCGAACCCAAACCGAATCCGAACAAACCGAAACCCGAATCAAACCGAACCGAAAATAAAAAAACCGAACCGAACCGATTCTATTTGGGTTGGGTTTTGGGTTCAGTCCCTTAGAAACCGAACCGACCCGAACAACCCGAAGTCAATGGTCAACGTTACAAAACGACATCATTTTGTCATATTTATAATTTTACATTATTATTTTTTTTAATAAAAAAATAGTGTGGTCGGCCTCACAGTCGCACATAATTTATAACCTAATTGACCTAATGTATAAGAGGCGCATTATTTAGCCGTCTTGCTTCCTTCATAATGCGATAGTTTTATTTTAAACCTAATATAAATGTTATGATACATTAGTTGACACTTAGGAAATCGCCAACTCTAATTCGAAATATGATCGATCGACACCAGCAGATGTGATTGGTATATATATTTAGGGACTCCGTAAAAATTTCGTCCGTTTTGGACATGGTTTGACCGTTCGTAACTAAGGTTAACTAAAAAAGATGTGTTTTCACATATTGAAACCCTATTGACCGGGGCTTTACGAAATATATTTCTTTAGTGCGACCGCGCATGATAGATAACAAAAATTAAGTGATTTCAGATATGCAAACGGCTTTCGGCGTTCGCATATTTGTAATAGGTCCTCCCTTATGGCATAATAGTGGTGTTTTCGATTTACCAAAAATTCTAACGGTTAAATGAGGTCCGAATTAGATGAAATTTTTATAGGGTCACTAAATATATATACCGATTACATCGGCTGGTGTCGATCGATCCCTAGAAGTTTCCTTCATATAGTCGCTTCATAATGCGATAGTTTTATTTTAAACCTAATATAAAGGTTATGATACATTAGTTGACACTTAGGTGATCGTTAACTCTAATTCGAAATATGGTCGATCGACACCAGCAGATGTGATTGGTATATATATTTAGGGACCCCGTAAAAATTTCGTCCGTTTTGGACATGGTTTGACCGTTCGTAACTACGGTTAACTAAAAAAGATGCGTTTTCACATATTGAAACCCTATTAACCGGGGATTTGCGAAATATATTTCTTTAGTGCGACCGCGCATGATAGATAACAAAAATTAAGTGATTTCAGATATGCAAACGGCTTTCGGCGTTCGCATATTTGTAATAGGTCCTCCCTTATGGCATAATAGTGGTGTTTTCGATTTACCAAAAATTCTAACGGTTAAATGAGGTCCGAATTGGATGAAATTTTTATAGGGTCACTAAATATATATACCGATTACATCGGCTGGTGTCGATCGATCCCTAGAAGTTTCATTCATATAGTCACTTCATAATGCGATAGTTTTATTTTAAACCTAATATAAAAGTTATGATACATTAGTTGACACTTAGGTGATCGTCAACTCTAATTCGAAATATGGTCGATCGACACCAGCAGATGTGATTGGTATATATATTTAGGGACCCCGTAAAAATTTTATCCATTTTGGACATGGTTTGACCGTTCGTAACTACGGTCAACTAAAAAAGAGGCGTTTTCACATATTGAAACCCCATTGACCGGGGCTTTACCAAATATATTTCTTTAGTGCGACCGCGCATGATAAGTAACAAAAATTAGGTGATTTCAGATATGCAAATGGCTTTCGGCGTTCGCATATTTGTAATAGGTCCTCCCTTATGGCATAATAGTGGTGTTTTCGATTTACTAAAAATTGTGACGGTTAAATGAGGTCCGAATTGGATGAAATTTTTATAGGGTCACTAAATATATATAACGATCACATCGGCTGGTGTCGATCGATCCCTAGAAGTTTCCTTCATATAGTCGCTTCATAATGCGATAGTTTTATTTTAAACCTAATATAAAGGTTATGATACATTAGTTGACATTTAGGTGATCGTCAACTCTAATTCGAAATATGGTCGATCGACACTAGCAGATGTGATTGGTATATGTATTTAGGGACCCCGTAAAAATTTCGTCCATTTTGGACATGGTTTGACCGTTTGTACCTACGGTCAACCAAAAAAGAGGCGTTTTCATATAATAAAACCTCATTGACCGGAGCTTTGCTAAATAGATTTCTTCAATGCGACCCCGCATGATAAGTAACAAAAATTAGGTGACTTCAGATATGCAAACGGCTTTCGGCGCTCGCATCTTTGTAATGGATTCTCCTTTAGGACAAATTAGTGGTGTTTTCAGTTTACCGGAAATTCTGACGGTCAAACAAGGTCCGAATTGGATGAAATTTTTACATGGTCACTAAATATATATACTGATCACATCGGATGGTGTCGATCGATCCCTAAAAGTTTACTTCATATAGTCGCTTCATAATGCGATAGTTTTATTATAAATCTAATATAAAGGTATGATACATTAGTGGACACTTCAGCAATCGATAACTCCAGTTCGAAATATGGTCGATCGACACCAGAAGATGTGATCAGTATATATATTTAGGTAACCCATAAAAATTTCGTCCGATTTGGATATTGATTGATCGTCCATACTTATGGTCAAGAAAAAAGGCGTTTTGACATTAAAATCCTCATTGACCGGGGCTTTGCCAAATGGAATTTTTTGGTGCGACCGCACACAATCGGTGACAAAAATTAGGTGATTTCATATATGCAAACGACTTTTAGTGTTCGCATATTGGTAATGAGTCTTCCCTTATGACATAATAGTGTTGTTTTCAGGTAAAAACCCATCGGGCTTGCGGGCCTCGACGAGCTTTTCAGATCCACGGGCTAAATGATGAGGCATAAGTCAATTAGGTATGAAATAATCATTAGACTATTAGTTTTTCATCTTTATGTTAAATTTTGTACTTTTAAAATTAATATATAATATTACGTATTTTACATACGGGTAAAACCGAAAAAAAACCGAACCGAACCGAACCGTACGGGTTGGGTTGGGTTGTGGGTCACAGTCTCTAAAATAGAAAAACCGAACCGAACCGAACCGAATTTAAAATTTGGGTTGGGTTATGGGTTTTGTCCAAAACCGAACCGAATGGACCCGTGTCCACCCCTAGCTGCTTCCCTCCGCCGGCCCTCACGCGATCTCGACGTCACCAGTGCAACGTCGTCGTTTCTGCTCCGACGTTGCCACTGTTGCTCCTGCCCTCCTCAGCTGTCTCCGCTGCTGCCTGACGTCACCGCCGCTCCATCCACGTCGCCGCTGCCCTCCGACGCTGCCGTCACCGTCTCCATCACCACCAACGTCTCCGTTGCTCTCCGGATTCTCGTCCTCTTTCTTTCGGTGATTCTCTCCGCCCCGCCCCGCTCCGGCTCGATTCAAACCGACCCGCTCCGGCCCATTTCCACACAGCCCGGCCCAAATACCCGACCCGGTTCGCCGACCCGACCCGGGTTTCCGACCCGACCCGGGCCTCCTGCAATTCTGTTGTCAGTGCAGGTGCACCGACAGTGCAAGTGCACCCACAACCGATTCTTGTCAGTTTTTTCTTATCATATTTCGATTTCATGGGTTCTGGAGATGAAGCAGAGGGTTCTATGGTTCCGAAATTTGAAGTATCTGTCAAGATTTCTGATAGCGGTTCTTTTGGGGACGCTAAACTCAATGTGACCAATTTCCGAAATGGAAGCGAATTATGGCAGCTCATATTCGAGGAATGCACAAAATGGGCCATGTTACCGGAATCACTAAAGCTCCAAGTACTGATGACATTGTTGCCTATACTAAGTGGGACGACGATGATGGTCTTGTCATGTCAGTTTTGTGGAAAGCTATGAATGACAAGATCGTTGATTTGGTGGAGGCATGTAACACTGTACATGCGATCTGGGAGACATTAGAAGGTTTATATACTAATGACTCTGATTTCATTCAAGTTCATGAGTTAATGTGCACAGCTTTGGCAATCCAACAGGATGGACAACCAGTGTCGCACTATTTCACAAAACTAAAAAATATTTGGGCTGAAATTGATGTAAATCGTCCTTGCATGATCAAGAATCACGAGGATCTTATTTGGTACCACGAGGAGAAGGAGCTTGAACGAGTTCACTATTTCCTGAAAGGTCTTGATGCGAAGCATAATAGTGCGAAAGGAGAATTGCTCCGAAAGACCGAACCTCCTAGTCTCCTCACCGCTTTCACATATATCCGTAAGGATGAATCGCAACAGGAGAGTCTTCTTCCCACACCCGTCGCAGTTTCCAGCCTTACTATTCATGCTCGATCCCCAACACCACCCCTTCCGCAAGCTACTTCAGCAACTCTTCATCAACAAGGACCACCACCAGGCTTAGGGAATTTGCCCCGCCCTCCTTGCTCTTATTGTCATGATACTAACCATGCTCATCTGACCTGTTGGAAATTGTATCCACACCTTAGGCCCAAGAGGCCTAATTATCGTCCCAAAGCGAAAGCAGCTATTCAGTTAGTCCGGGAACCTAACATCTATGGTGTGGTTGGGCATGATCATCATACAGCGTGAGGCGCTCTACCTACTGCATCCATAGTTCGTCGTGGTAAAATTGGTATGGCTTTGAATATTTCTAACTTTGTTGGTTTTGATACATGGATTATTGATTCTGGTGCATCTGATCCTATGACTTATGACAAATCTTATTTTACCGTATTGTCTCCTCCACCTGTACCCTATGTTACTAATGCTAATGGTGAGGCATTTCCCGTCTTAGGGAAAGGGTCAGTTCATATTACTCCCACCATAGAGCTTCACAATGTGCTATATGTAACCGCTTTATCTCATCATTTGCTCTATGTTCCCCAATTAAACACTGACGCTAAGTGCTCTATGACATTTTTTCCTATGTATGTGATATTTCAGGATCTTCTCACCGGGGAGTTGGTTGGTCGGGGGTATCTGAGGGGCCGGTTGTTTCATCTGGATCAGACATATGCCGGGGCAAAACCAGGAGCACAATCTCGGACCGCTTTAATCTCCACTTCTGACAAGCTAAGTGAAGTTTGGTTATGGCATCGTCACTTAGGGCATCCATCTTTTCGTGTTATGAAACAATATATGCCTACTTTGTTTATCCGTGTCGATGAGTCTCTTTTACGTTGTGAGACGTGTGTTTTGGGAAAAAGTCATAGATCTACTTATTCCCCTAGTACTTCTCCCAAACGTATTCTTCCTTTTGAATTAATTCATTCTGATGTTTGGAGACCCTCCAAAGCTCCTACTGTATCTGGGATGCAGTATTATGTTTCATTTATTGATGATTGCACTCGTCTTTCATGGATTGTTCTTCTCAAAACTAAAGATGAGGTTTTTTCAGCTTTTCAAGCCTTTCATTCCACTGTTAAAACACAATACAATGCCACTATTAGGGTTCTTCGTTCTGATAACGGGGGGAGGGGAATATGTGAATCGTGTCTTTCAAGAGTTCTTTCACACACACGGGATTGTTCATCAAACAACGTGTCCTTACACACCTGAGCAAAATAGGGTTTCTGAAAGGAAAAATTGTCATTTACTTGATATGGCTCGGTGTATTCTTTTTAGTGCACATATGCCTACATATCTTTGGGGTGATGCTGTCATCACTTCCGCCCACCTCATTAATCGTCTTCCCTCTCGTGTCCTTCACGGGAAGGTTCCATATGAGGTACTTGCTTCTCATGTCTCATTACCCTATTTTCATAATCTTCATGCCCGTGTTTTCGATTGTGTTGCTTTTATCCATCTTCCACATCATCAGCGGTCTAAGTTGGATGCCCGGGCAGTTAAATGTGTGTTTGTTGGGTATGGAGGCCATCAGAAAGGATATTGATGCTATCATCCCCATACCAGGAAGTACTATGTCACTATGGATGTTACTTTCTTTGAAGATATGAGCTATTTTACCTCTTCTGATACTGCTCTTCAGGGGGAGAATTCTTATTTTGAAGAGTTGTATCATGAAGAGGGGGAGCCTAGTGAGCCAGTGACAGGTTCCGTTGAGATTACCAATGTGTCAGCCTCACAGGAACTACAGGATGATTCTGGTATAGTCACTCCAGAAGATGACAACACAACTACCCCTCATGTCTCCCGTATTACCCCTGACCAATGCTCTCCTAGTACATAAGATCCTCCTGGTACATAACCTCACTCATCTGAGGTTAGTCATTCTATTGGGGCTAATACTAGTGAGGATAATAGTAGACAATATGTATTGCCAAATAGGTCTACTCGGGGTCAGCCAACGAAAAAATATGAACCTACCCTTCAGGCTAAAGCTAAGTATCCTGTAGCAAATTTTATGTCTACCAAAAGATTGTCTAAGTCATATGAATCATTTGTGAATCAAATATCTACTGTATCAGTACCTAACAAAGTGTAGGATCCATTGAGAGATCCAAAATGGAGAAAAGCAATGGAAGAAGAGATGGAAGAATTGCAAACGAACAATACTTGGGAGCTTGTATCTACACCACATGGCAAGAAGACTGTGGGATGTCGCTGGGTGTTTACAGTAAAACATAATCCAGATGAGACAGTGAGCCGATATAAAGCACGCCTAATAGTAAAAGGATTCACTCAGACATATGGCATAGACTATGATGAAACATTCGCACGTGTTGCAAAAATAAACACTATTCGGATATTACTCTCTTTTGCTGCTAGCTTAAACTGGCCACTTAGATAGTTTGATGTTAAGAATGCATTCCTTCATGAAGAACTTACAGAGGAAGTGTACATGGATCTTCCACCCGGATATATGATCGCTTCTCCGAGTGATTTTGTATGCAGATTGAGAAAATATTTGTATGGTCTTAAACAATCACCTCGTGCTTGGTTTGGAAGATTCTCACAATGTATGAGGAAAATTGGCTACAGACAGAGTAATTCAGACCACACATTATTTCTCAAACATCAACAAGAGAAGGTAACAGCCCTAATTATATATATTGATGATATGGTAGTTACTGGGAATGATACTGTTGAGGTGGATAGATTACAAAAAAAGCTAGCCACAGAGTTTGAGATGAAGGACTTAGGTACACTCAAGTACTTCTTGGGCATTGAGGTAGCCCAGGGAAATGATGGTATATATCTGTGTTAGAGGAAGTACATCATTGATCTACTAACAGAAATAAGTATGTTGGATTGCAGTCCCATTGATACTCCTATTGAGCAAAACCATCGGTTAGTAGAGTATCCAGATCAACTGCCGACTGACAAAACTCGTTACCAGAGGCTAGTTGGACGTCTGATTTATTTATTGGGGGTACTTTGCCTTTGTTGGGGGTAATCTTGTTACATGGAAGAGTAAGAAACAAAATGTGGTAGCTCGATCTAGTGCTGAAGCAGAGTACATAGGTATGGCTCAAGGAGTATGCGAATTGTTATGGCTTAGAAACTTGCTACAAGATTTGAGTATTAAACCTAAATGTGCTATGCAGCTGTACTGTGACAACAAGGCATCTATTGATATTTCACAGAATCCTGTACAACATGATCGTACAAAACATCTGGAGGTTGATCGTCACTTTATAAAGGAGAAGCTAGACGCGAAGATCATCAGTTTTCCTTTTGTTCCTTGATAGGAGCATTTTGTGCGACGTTCTTAACATGTTTTTACCTCAATTTGTACTTTGCTTAGCCCTTATTGTTGTACTATTGAGTCATTGAGTCGTAGTAAGAGTCGTGAGCGATATTAGATGTATTTTTGTAGGGGTGGACACGGGTCCATTCGGTTCGGGTTTGGACAAAACCCATAACCCAACCCAAATTTTAAATTCGGTTCGGTTCGGTTCGGTTTTTCTATTTTAGAGACTGTGACCCACAACCCAACCCAACCCGTACGGTTCGGTTCGGTTCGGGTTTTTTTTCGGTTTTACCCGTATGTAAAATACATAATATTATATATTAATTTTAAAAGTATAAAATTTAACATAAAGATGAAAAACTAATAGTCTAATGATTATTTCATACCTAATTGACTTATGCCTCATCATTTAGCCCGTGGATCTGAAAAGCTCGCCGAAGCCCGCAAGCCCGATGGGTTTTTACCCGAAAACAACACTATTATGTCATAAGGGAAGACCCATTACCAATATGCGAACACTAAAAGTCGTTTGCATATATGAAATCACCTAATTTTTGTCACCGATTGTGTGCGGTCGCACCAAAAAATTACATTTGGCAAAGCCCCGGTCAATGAGGATTTTAATGTCAAAACGCCTTTTTTCTTGACCATAAGTATGGACGATCAATCAATATCCAAATTGGACGAAATTTTTACGGATTTCCTAAATATATATACTGATCACATCTGCTGGTGTCGATCGACCATATTTCGAATTAGAGTTGACGATCACCTAAGTGTCAACTAATGTATCATAACCTTTATATTAGGTTTAAAATAAAACTATCGCATTATGAAGCGACTATATGAAGGAAACTTCTAGGGATCGATCGATACCAGCCGATGTGATCGTTATATATATTTAGTGATCCTATAAAAATTTCATCCAATTCGGACCTCATTTAACCGTCGGAATTTTTGGTAAATCGAAAACATCACTATCATGCCATAAGGGAGGACCTATTACAAATATGCGAACGCCGAAAGCCGTTTGCATATCTGAAATCACCTAATTTTTGTTACTTATCATGCGGGGTCGCACTGAAGAAATCTATTTGGCAAAGCCCCGGTCAATGAGGTTTTATTATGTGAAAACGCCTCTTTTTTGGTTGACCGTAGGTACGAACGGTCAAACCATGTCCAAAATGGATGAAATTTTTACAGGGTCCCTAAATATATATACCAATCACATCTGCTGGTGTCGATCGACCATATTTCGAATTAGAGTTGACGATCACCTAAGTGTCAACTAATGTATCATAACCTTTATATTAGGTTTAAAATAAAACTATCGCATTATGAAGCGACTATATGAAGGAAATTTCTAGGGATCGATCGATACCAGCCGATGTGATCGTTATATATATTTAGTGACCCTATAAAAATTTCATCCAATTCGGACCTCATTTAACCGTCGGAATTCTTGGTAAATCGAAAACATCACTATTATGCCATAAGGGAGGACCTATTACAAATATGTGAACGCCGAAAGCCATTTGCATATATGAAATCACCTAATTTTTGTTACTTATCATGCGCGGTTGCACTAAAGAAATATATTTGGCAAAGCCCCGGTCAATGGGGTTTCAATATGTGAAAACGCCTCTTTTTTAGTTAACCATAGGTACGAACAGTCAAACCATGTCCAAAATGGACGAAATTTTTACGGGGTCCCTAAATATATATACCAATCACATCTGCTGGTGTCGATCGACCATATTTCGAATTAGAGTTGACGATCACCTAAGTGTCAACTAATGTATCATAACCTTTATATTAGGTTTAAAATAAAACTATCGCGTTATGAAGCGACTATATGAATGAAACTTCTAGGGATCGATCGACACCAGCCGATGTAATCGGTATATATATTTAGTGACCCTATAAAAATTTCATCCAATTCGGACCTCATTTAACCGTCAGAATTTTAGGTAAATCGAAAACACCACTATTATGCCATAAGGGAGGACCTATTACAAATATGCGAACGCCGAAAGCCGTTTGCATATCTGAAATCACATAATTTTTTTTTATCTATCATGCGCGGTCGCACTAAAGAAATATATTTGGCAAAGCCCCGGTAAATAGGGTTTTAATATGTGAAAACGCCTCTTTTTTAGTTAACCGTAGGTACGAACGGTCAAACCATGTTCAAAACAGATGAAATTTTTACGGGGTCCTTAAATATATATACCAATCACATCTGCTGGTGTCGATCGATCATATTTCGAATTAGAGTTGGCGATTTCCTAAGTGTCAACTAATGTATCATAACATTTATATTAGATTTAAAATAAAACTATCGCATTATGAAGGAAGCAAGACGGCTAAATAATGCGCATCTTATACATTAGGCCAATTAGGTTAGAAATTATGTGCGGCTGTGAGACCGACCACACTATTTTTTTTATTAAAAAAATAATAATAATGTAAAATTATAAATATGACAAAATGATGTCGTTTTGTAACGTTGACCATTGACTTCGGGTTGTTCGGGTCGGTTCGGTTTCTAAGGGACTGAACCCAAAACCCAACCCAAATAGAATCGGTTCGGTTCGGTTTTTTAATTTTCGGTTCGGTTTGATTCGGATTTCGGTTTGTTCGGATTCGGTTTGGGTTCGGGTCCGGTTTTTTTCGGTTTTCGGGTCAGTTTGTCCACCCCTATATTTTTGTGCTTACATGAGTTAAAAACGCATAATTGGTTCAGAGTCCTAGTTTGACTAGGAATCCTTGTTAGGTTTTGAAACTAATTATCTCTTACTTATGATTTTATTTTCTTATTTTCAGATTGGATTGAAGAGATAATTAAAGAAAAAAAGATGGAGCCAAGTCATGCAACAATTAAATAGAAGATGATCATTAAAGGCATAAAACATGGCATGTTTTAGGGAATAAAACATGACATGTTTTAGGGATTAAAGCATGGCATGTTTATAGGAAGAAAGAAGCAATTTCAAACCCTTCATCTTTCCTCTATATATACATGGCTTCATCTCTCAAATATTATCACTTCTCATTAGCATTCAAGAGCCAAAACTCTACTAAAACACCACCATAAATTTCCCTCACAAATTAGCCAAGCCGTCCACCCCAAAACTATCATCATCTCAACTGAGTTTCATTATTGAAGACACACCTCCAAAGTTCCTACAACGTGTAATTCTCGCAACTCATCTCCATGGCTTCGTCTATTTGTGTTAATCTACAATTCTTTGTCTATGAAGATTGTAAGTTGTTATTTATGTGGAAATATTGGTTTTGTATTTGTTTTAGAATTTTCAAATTGTATTTGATATTTTTTTGAGACTATGCCGAATCTATGTTCTTATAATTAATGAGTTTGTATTTCTAATGTTGTGTTCTAATCATCGTTCTCATACTTTTAGATAATTTTCAGATATGTGCATATGAATTTAGTTGTTGGATGCAATTCCTAAGATTATGTTTGAGTGCTAGATTCATCAACCATATTAACACAAATCAAATCATGCCCTAAGTAGGTTCGGTTTGTGTTGATTAAAAGTGGTAAAAATTCTGGAAATTTGCATGTGAAACCATGGTGGGTGACGCCACACATGAAACATGTCTCCAACAAAGATTTGGTGCTTAAATGCAATCTTGTTTGATTTCTACTCTAAGTGTTATTGAATTCGATTGCATGCAAATTTAGATTAGGCTCTAAGTCAATCTAAATGTTAATTGAAATCTTGCGTGATTAGATAATCTGCTAAGGCTCTAATTGTATTGGTGTCTAAAAATTATGTAATTGGTCGAATTAGAATGCATGATATGTTCGAACTTGTAATTATGTGGTGTAATGGTAAATTTGGTTTAAGTTTATTAAAAAGAAGTCGATCATGTAAATAGTAATTTAGGTTTTATTTTAGTAGCTAATAATCAATCTCAAACCCCCCATTATTTGTTAACACTAAAAGTTTAGAGTTCCCTTCAATTCTTCGGAAAGAACGATCCCTGCTTATTCTATACTAACGATGATGTTTTACAGGGTTTATTATAGACATTTTAACAAAACGATCTATCATTCCTACAGAAGAACCACTTGCCGATATGCTCACAAAAAGAGTATCTAAAAAAGCTTTTTATGACTCACTTGGCAAGTTGGGCATAGTTGATATGTATGCGCCAACTTGAAGGGGAGTGTGAGTGGAGAGTAGTAGGTGAACGGAGAAATAGTAGAGGAAATCACGGGTAGTGAAATATGTAGTGGAGAATGTAGTGGAGAACACTTTATATGTGTATATATAGATGATTATTGTGTAATAAGATCAATAAGTAAGATTAATTTCCTCTCTTATCAGGTAAAATCCCAATAGGTACTCAGCTCCAAAGCTTTGATCCCTCTACTTATGCAAAAAATCCTCAACTGTGTGGACTTCCACTACAGAAGACCTGTCCTACAGGAGAAACAAGATCCAAGCATGTTCCTAATGAAGCTGAGGATGATCAGCTTATATCCATACGGATTTTATGTCAGCATGGGACTTGGATTTGCTGTTGGATTTTGGGGAGTTTGTGGCAGTTTGATATTCATCCGATCGTGGAGATATACATACTTTGGTTTCTTGGATGTTTTAAAGGATTGGCTCTATGTGAAGGCAGTGTTGATTAGGAGGCGAAGGATGATTTGAGAAACGAAGGGTAACTACTCTCTCACATAATGTTATTCTGATTTTGGTAATAAAGTTATTTTTTACAGCTCACCTGTATCTTTGTGCTATTTTCTTTCATCTTCAGGCTTAAGCTGGTAAGACATTGAGACCTTGTGCAAGTTGTGCTTTCCTTCAATTGTTGAATAGTGTTGGATGCGACAACAATCAATCTGTATCAGTTTCGACTCCATTAAGATTATCAGATAAAAATTTTGTTTAGAAGAAGTTTTTTTGTAATGTTAAATGAATTGTCTGGCTTGAACTACAGATTTTATTTCGTATCTCCATTTACTGTTCAACATAGAAGGACCATCTATGGACTGCGCACATCTCATACTTTTCTCTTTCCCTTTTAGTAGTTTTGTACCATGTACATAATATAAACAATTTTCCTTCTTAAAATTTGAATGCTTTCATTTTGTTTTGTATCATGTACACTTTCTGTACCATGTATATTTTATGATCAGCACATTACTATGATCATGGATTTATAAACTTATGATTGACCAACTACACTTTTACATTGGTTGTCTGCATGTTTCTGAGACAGAAATCAGAATTTTAAATCTTGTGATGAGTATTAGTGGTTCTACTTTGAATCATGTTTATTATGCAATTTGGCCTCAGTCTGAGAACTAGAAACTATATACAACCAATAATTTCAGTACCTGATTGCATCCATCGCTGAGAAGAACACACCAAACAAAGAAAAATGAAGGAATAATCCATTCCATGGCTTAGCCAGACCAGCAAATTAATCGCTGCAAAGAGATTATCAATCTAATTAGAAACAACTATAATTTAGTAATACTAAACTCACGGAGATCGAAAATATGAAATATTAAATACGTCTAAAATGATCTAAATCTAAAGTACATACACAACAATCAGTCTTCTTTCTGTCCTCATTGACACTATCAAATTCACGCAGATTGAGAAAAAAGAAGTGTACAAAGTTAAAAATCTATCATTACACTGACAACATCTAGAAGTTTCTCACATGAAAAACGAAGTGGACAAAGGAACAACTACAGTTATTATCACTCTACGAAAATTTAAAGGGGAAGTTCGCCACTGTCAACGATCACAACTTTGCTCTTGGGTGTTCCACTGTTAGTTCCTTCAGCTTCAACCTTGTAAACCACATCCATGCCAGACAGCACCTTTCCAAATACAACATGTTTGCCATCCAACCTATAACCAAATATTCACAGATTAGTCAGGAGTTACAGCCGCAACAATGTAGTGCACACCCTCATTAAGTAGGACTCTTCAGTTCGACTCCTAATCAAGAGGGTAGCAGAACCCTACTCTAAGTCAGCGGTACAGTCCTATTAGTATTGCATTGACACTCCATTTGAGAGGAAGGCCCTCTTTCTCTGTCTGTATTGGGGACATTTAGCTTGAGGTCACATAAAATTTGATGATCTTTCTATCAAAGACATGCGCAAGCATTTGCATAGACAAAAAGTGTAAATTTATAGATATCCAACCTTATAAACTTCAAATTTATCACATGAATTTGACAACAAGCAACTAAATGTGTGAATGCATGAATACAAAAATAATGCATTTTAGCACATAAGATAGTAGCTTTTATAGAGGTATTTATTAGTATATCAGACATGCACAGATGCATATAACATTACCAGCTAGTTGTCACAGTGGTGATGAAGAACTGGGAACCATTGGTGTTTTTACCAGCATTTGCCATTGACAAAAGTCCTGTACGCAAAATTATAGCAAATTTTATTGATATCATATTGATTCAAAGAATGAAGGCTTTGATTATCCATTTCACTCGGATAAAAGAGAAAGGTGTAAAAAGGGACGGTACCTGGTCCAGTATGCTTCAGCTTGAAATTCTCATCAGCAAACTTCTCACCATAAATTGATTCTCCACCTCTTCCATCACCGAGAGTGAAATCACCTCCCTGAAGCATGAAGCTGGGAATAATCCTGTGAAATTTGCTACCTTTGAAATGGAGTGGTTTTCCGCTCTTTCCAATGCCCTTCTCCCCTGAAATTATATGCAAAAAAAAAAAAGATAAAAAAAAGTGAATACACAATGAAATAGATCTCTGGAAGAAAAAAAAAGAGATCTGGAAGCAACTTTACAAGAAAATTAATCTCTGACGGTTCTAAAACATAAAAATCATCCCCTTGTTGACCCTTAGCAATGCAGAAAATAGGACGGTATACAAGTATATCTACTTATTCTATTCATCCTACCACTTCTATATTCCAGCCTTTACTTAGGTTTAGAAACTTCACCAAAAATTCATTTAACACGCATCAACTACTAAATTCACAAGTAAATAAAGATGACCAACTAGTTACCTGTGCAAAGGGCTCGGAAATTATCTGAAAAACAAAACCATAGGAAGCAAGTCAGTATCTTCTTCACATGTATCTCCAAAACCACATAACTCATATCGAAAGTAACACAATAACAAGTATACCTGCCGTCTTCGGAACAGCATTCCCGAAGAGACCCATAACGATCCGACCTGAACCACATTAATCAAATTAGTACCAAAAAGTCAAAGACACCGCATTTTTCCTAAAACATTATCATTCATAAAAGTCATTATCCTTCATAAAAGTCTATACATGCTGATCTAACCAAAGTTTCAACCTTTCTCACTACCCAATTTAGTTTTGCATCAAATTAACACAACACCAACATCAAATTTGAGATTAACACCCAACACAGTCCCTATATAGCATTGAAATTAGAGTGATTGATTAAGATACCAGCTGGCTTCCCAGCGATTTCAACATCGAAGTAAACCTTGTTGGTCACCTCCTTCAGATCCTCCTTGGATTTCTTCGCCTGAAACAGAACGGAACCCGATCAGTGATTTCGGCTCAACTCTACAAGACTGAAACTTTATAAAGGCCCAGAGATTCGCTGGAATTTTACCTCAATTAGAGCTAGGGCTCCGAGAAGGACCAGAGTACAGAGCAGCAACGACATCGTTTTAGCCATCTCTACTTGCTTCACTCTCTCCAGATCAATTTCCTCTGCTACTGATCAACAGCACATTTTATTTTATAGAAGTTCAGGTATATGTACAGAGTCCAATGAGATTTTGACACGTTGGAAAGTCTGGGTGTTTTGGCAGGATTTGATTGGTTTAAGCGTGGGGACTGCCGTCGATTAGTTGGATCATTCTTGGGATTTGAAAGGAAATGGGCCGATGGGCTTGTTGGCCCAACAGAGATCTGTTGGTCAAAAACTCAAAAAGTTTGTCGGCTAATTTGTTGCTGTTTACATAATATGTTGGAATGGGAGTGTTTTGTTTTCTGCTCGTGGTGAAGATCAATTTGCATGTGTTTTCTTGACTTGTGAAATTGGGATGTCTTTGCAAAAAGCATGAAATAAATAGGTGGTTTCCCATAAAGCACTTTCACTTTGTAGGCACCCTCTTCTAAATCTGGATCTCAGCATATTTGTTTCTTACCTAGTATTACAATTTACTTGCAGTTTTGCAATATAGTTCTATAGTGTTGCACTCTGAATATCTAATTACAGGTGATATAATATCCCAAACAATATTTGACATCTAGTACATTAGTGTTCAACCAAATAGTTGTTCAAGGTAGTCATCAGGGTTTAGAGTTTAGAGCTCTAAATTGTTCAATGTAGTCATGACTGACTATGTTTCTCTGCGAATGCCCTGCTAAATTGGTTCCATAGCGAGCTAGGTTGGCGCCCCATAAATCTCTACACATCGTGTTGATGGCTTATGATTATTGGGCCAAAACACGCTTGTATTAGCAATCGGGAGTCCATTAAGGCCCAAAACCAGAAGGGAGCCAATGGCCAGCCTAGTTCCTTCTAAGATGCAACAGAACTAAGCCCTTCTTCTAAAGTCTAAACTGATCGATGCAGTTGGGGAACTAAACTGATAGAGCTTGAAAAATAGAATCTCTTTCTTTCCAACAAAAATCCAGAAAATAGTTCGAAGGTGCTCCCGATTAATGTTGTTGATTTTAAGTGTAAGAAATGCAGAATATGAAGCGCAAATCAATTCTGGGTTTTTCTTATCACACAGAATGTTGTTGTTTTTCTTCACCACTCTTATCCGCGGCTTTGCTCTCCAAAATCGAGTGGTTGAGGCTGCACGACTTCTCAGTAAAATATTGCAGGGAGGTCATTGTCACCCAGATGTGTTTACTTTCAACACACTAATGAAGGGCTGTTATGCCATTGGCAACAATAGTGCCGCTATTCAGTTACTTGGGAAAATGGAACTACATGTATGCAAGCCTGACATAGTTACCTTTCAGTCTTTCACACCATCATTGACAGTCTGGGTAAAGATACACTAGTCGATCAAGCAAAGAACCTCCTCACAGGAATGATTGGTAGAGGTATTGCTCCCGACGTTGTTACTTACAACTCTTTGATTCAAGGAGTTTGTAATATATGCCACTGGAAAGAAGCTACTAGGTTGTTGAATGAAATGGTGAGTCAAGCTATCTATCCAAATCTCGTCACCTTCAATATCTTGCTTGACGCACTTTGTAAGGAGGGGGTGGTCGCGCAAGCCTTAACCGTGGTTGGGGTGATGGTCCAAAGAGGAATTGAACCAAACAAGATTACTTACAATTGTCTTATAAATGGTTACTGCTTGGGAGGTCAAATGGACAAGGCGAAATAAGTTTTTGATCTAATGCTTAGGAGGGGCTTCTTGGTTGATTGACGGATATTGCAAGGGTCAAATGATCAATAAGGCGTATAAGGTTTTCAAGGAAATGCCTTTTTGGGGACTTGTTCCGGATACCGTAACTTATACCACTCTTATTGATGGTTTCTGTAAAGCGGGAAGACTACAAGAAGCAGAAAAGTTGTTCCTCGAAATGCAAGCTTCCGGTCAACTTCCAGATGTTCAAACTTACGCAGTTATAATTGATGGCCTATGTAGCAACCAACAACTTTCTGAGGCATTAGAATTGCTTAAAGAGATGAAATACAAGAAATTGGAACTAGATATTGTGATTTACAGTATTATTATTGATGGTTTAATGAAAGCTGGGGAAATTGAATTTGCAAAGGAGGTCTTTTCTGGTTTGTCATCGAATGGATGTCAGCCTAATGTGTGGACATACAATATAATGATCATGGGACTTTGTAACGGGGGCCTCTTAGATGAAGCAGAAAAGCTGTTCAGAGAAATGGAACAAAACGGCTGTTATGCTGATCGCTGCACCTATAACACAATTATCCGGGGGTTTATCAATAATAATCAGATATCCAGGGCTGTGGTACTTATTCCAGAAATGCGTGACAGGGGTTTCTCTGCAGATGCATCAGCTATGAAATTAATTGCTAAACATGTTGCTAAAGGATACGATATATCGTGTGTTATTAGCATGTCTTAAAGATTCCATCCGAAATTAATTGAACATCAGAAATATATATATATATATATATATATATATATATTTAATATGACTTGGAAATTTTATAATGCTGTTGTGCACTTGTGCTGCTCCTTTAGTGAAACACTGTCAATTCCTTCTTTATATATGACAGAGCGTTTTATTAAAACGTCTATAATAAACCTTGTAAAACATCATCGTTAGTATAGAATAAGCATGAATCGTTTTTTTTCCGGGAAATTGAAGGGAACTCTAAACTTTTAGTGTTAACAAATAATGGGGGGTTTGAGATTGATTATTAACTACTAAAATAAAACATAAATTACTATTTACATGATTGACTTCTCTTTAACAAACTTAAACCAAATTTACCATTACACCACATAATTACAAGTTCGAACCTATCATGCATTCTAATTCGACCAATTATATACTTTTTAGACACCAATACAATTAGAGCTTAGGGGATCATCTAATCGTGCAAGATTTCAATTAACATTTAGATTGACTTAGGGCCTAATATAAATTTGCATGCAATCGAATTCAATAACACTTAGAGTAGCAATCAAACAAGATTACATTTAAGCACCAAATCTTTGTTGGAGACATGTTTCATGTATGGCGTCACCCACCATGGTTTCACATGCAAATTTCCATAATTTTTACCACTTTTAATCAACACAAATCGAACCTACTTAGGGCATGATTCGATTTGTGTCAATAAGGTTGATGAATCTAGCACTCAAACACAATTTTAGGGAATGCATCCAAGCACTAAATTCATATGCACATATCTGAAAATTATCTAAAAGTATGAGAAAGATGATTAGAACACAACAACAGAAATACAAACTCATTAATTATAGAAAACCATCAATTCGGCAAAGATCCAAAAATCCAATAAAACAATCTGAAAATTTCGATTCTTAATACATAACAATAATCCCACACAAAAATCATACTACAATCTTCATAGACAAAGTATTGTAAAAAATCAAAAACAAACAAACCCACGGAGAAAAGTTGCGAGAATCACACGTTATATGAACCTTGGATGTGTGTTTTCAATAGTGATTTCGGTGGAGATGAATTGCTATATGGGGGAGGATGAATTGTTGTTTTGATGAAGGATGTTTGAGTTAGTATTTTGGTAGAGTTTTGGCTCTTGAATGCAAATGAGAAGTGATGATATTTGAGAGGTGAAGCCATGTATATATAGAGGAAAGATGGAGGGTTTGAAATTGCTTCTTTCTTCCTATAATAATGTCATGATTTAATCCCTTAAATCATGGAAAGTTTTATTCCCTAAAACATGCAATGCTTTAATCCCTAAAACATGTCATGCTTTATTCCCTAAAACATGCCATGTTTTATTCCCTAAAACATGTCATGTTTTATGCCTTTAATGATCATCTTCTATTTAATTGTTGCATGACTTGGCTCCATCTTTTTTTCTTTAATTATCTCTTCAATCCAATCTGAAAATAAGAAAATAAAATCATAAGTAAGAGATAATTAGTTTCAAAACCTAACAAGGATTCCTAGTCAAACTAAGACTCTAAACTAATTATGCGTTTTAACTCATGTAAGCACAAAAATGCATCCAATACCGCTCAAGACTCTTACTACAACTCAATGACTCAATAGTACAACAATAAGGGCTAAGCAAATTATAAATTGAGGTAAAAACATGTTAAGAACGTCGCACAAAATGCTTCTATCAATATATTTCATGTATTCTGCCATAGAGATCATCTATGGAACTGATTGTTTGTTTATTGTCCAAGGATG
The DNA here is from genome assembly GCF_933775445.1 of Argentina anserina. Taxonomy (NCBI): domain Eukaryota; kingdom Viridiplantae; phylum Streptophyta; class Magnoliopsida; order Rosales; family Rosaceae; genus Argentina; species Argentina anserina. The sequence continues at coordinate 30,680,044 of NC_065874.1, forward strand.
AAGTAGATCCAGCTTTGTTGCCATCGTCAACAGATTTATGGTAAAACTGATTTGATTTGTGCTGTTTCTAATTTCTTTTATATCTTTCTGCATTTCACTGTTTATTGCCATCGTCAAGAGATTTATGGTAAAACTGATTTGATTTGTGCTGTTTCTAATTTCTTTTATATCTTTCTGCATTTCACGGTTTATTGCTGTTAAATGCTTGGTTATAGTACAATTAAGGTTGATGATGTCAGAAATGGGCAATCTTTTTTTTTTATATAGAATAAAGAAATGGCAATCTGGCAAGGTAGTACTTAACCGCTCTCCCTTCTAAATTGAGTATATTCTGTGAGAAAAAAAAAATTCATTAGCTTGTGGAAACCTTATCATATGTTTTCTTATGTTGAAATTGGAGTTTTTACTGCTGTGGTGAAGAAAAATAGATTCTTGACATGTGGAATTGGGGTGTCTTTACCATAAGCGTGAAAAGACTAGGTGGCTTTCGAGATAACCTTTCTAGGCACCTATCTTTAATCTAAATTTACATCTGCAATTTCTCCGATACTGATGACAAGTTTGTCTTTGAATGTGACATAACTCATGCTTTATACTTCTAATATCTCTGCATATTTGTTTCTTAACCTTGATTACAATTTACCGGCAGTTTTGCTGTTGAGCTGAGTTTTACCCTGCAGGCTTGTTCCCTGAAATGCTAGCTTCCAGCCAACTTTTAACTGTTCAAACTTACACTGTATTGCTACATGGCCTATGTAGCTACCAAAAACTTTCCAATGCAATAGAATTGGTTAGAAGGATGGAAGGGAAGTTGGAACTAGATAATATAGTTTACTATCATTGAAGGTTTGTGAAAAGCTGGAAAAGTTCAGCCTGCAAAAGACCTCTTCTGTGGTTTATTTACTAAAGGACTTCAGCCTAATGTCCGGACATATACTATAATGATTACTGGACCTTGTAAAGGAGGCAGGCCTATTGAGTGAAGCAGAAAATTTGTTTATAGAAATGGAGCAAGAAGGGTGTTCTGCTGTTGGCTGCAGGCCTTCACATATAACACTAATATTCGGGGTTATGACAATAACAATGAGATATTAAGGGCTATAAGGCTTATTGAAATAATGCATGGGAGGGGTTTCTCTGGTGATGCCTCTTATAACTCGATCGAGTGTGCTGCGTGTGCACCATCATAACATGGTGTATAATCAGGGCTTGGAACTGGAGAGTATAAAACCTGGGTCAATTTTATATGGATACAGACCCCCTCCTCTCGATGTTGAAATAGCTTGGACTGAAACACATCCTACACTTGCGCCGACTAGCTACTTAACAGAGACTTCCCCTATTTACCATACAATATCTCAATTTATGCATGATGGTGAGCGACATTGCAACTATTTTTAATCACTTAACAAGAAGGAAGAAAGAGGATGCTTGAATTGCCTGACAATATCTCAGTAAAGACCTGTATTCGAACTTTGAGCTGCTAATCTTTGCGAGGTTATATACTGATAACTGTTACCTTGTGCCTTGTTCAGGTGTCCTGATCATGAGTGCTTAATGTAGAGGATGCCTTGAAGGTGTTCGATGAAATGCTCCAGAGGCGTCCTCTGCCTCCTGTTATCAGTTTCACCCGGAGATTGGGCCAACTTATCAAATTGAAGCACTATTTTGCAGTCATATCTTTGAATCGACAAATGGGTCTCGTCGGAATCGCTTATGATGTTTATACTCTCAACATTTCTATCAATTGCTACTCTAAATTGAACCGTATGGGGTATGCCTTGTCTGTGTTGGGCCACTTCTTCAAATTGGGTTTTCAACCAGATGTGGCCGCCCTCAACACTCTTGTCCACGGCATAGAGTGGATGATGCAGCACTACTTCTCAGCAAAATGTTGCAGGAAGGTCATTGTCAGCCCAATGTGTTTACTTTCAACTTTCTAATAAAGGGCTTTTGCAAGATCAGAAACAACACTGCGGCTATTCAGTTGCTTGGGAAGATGGAAGAACATGGATTCAGGCCTGACATCTATACTTTTAACACCGTCATCAATGGTCTCTGCAAGGATAAACTAGTAGACCAAGCAAAGAAGCTCTTCTCACAAATGGTTGGTACAGGTATTGCTCCAGACGTTGTTACCTACAACTCTTTGATTCAAGGAGTTTGCTATATGTGCGACTGGAATGAAGCTACGAAGTTGTTAAATGGAATGGTGAGTCTAGGTATCTTTCCAGATATCCTCACCTTCAACATCCTGGTTGATGGTCTCTGTAAGGCCGGGAAGCTTGTGGAAGCAGTAACCGTGGTTGACGTGATGATTCAAAGAGGAATTGAACCTGACACGATTACATACAATACCCTTATGGATGGGTATTGTTTAAAAGGAGAAATGTGTTGGAGATGAGAGATCCCACATCTAAGAAGTAACAAAGAAAATAAAGCTTATAAGTGGGTGGATAATAACCAATTGTACCGAGGTTTTTTGTGATTAAAACCCAACACCTGTGAGGTGGTTAAATTGGGACAATATCGGTACAGTTGGTCCACGGGCCACGCTTGTCGCTGTTTAACAAAATGGACAAAGCGAAACAAGTTCTTGATCTAATGCTTAGCAAAGGCCGCATGGTTGATGTTCGTTGTTGTAACATATTAATTAACGGATATTGCAAGCAGAAAAGGATTCTCGAGGCAAAAGACGTTTTCAAAGAAATGTCTGTTGGGGGACTTATTCCTGATACCATTACTTATACCACTCTTATTGGCGGTTTGTTTTTAAAGATGGGAGACTTCAAGAAGCCGAAAAGTTGTTCTCCAAGATGCAGGCTTCTGGCCAAGTTCCAAATGTTCAAACTTACAAAGTTACACCTGATTGCCTATGTAGCAACCTACAACTTTCTAAGGCATCAAAATTGCTTAAGGAGATGAAGGACAAAAAGTTGGAGTTAGATATTATAATTTACAATATCATCATTGAAGGTTTTTTGAAAGCTGGGAAAATAGATTATGCAAAAGAGGTCTTTTCTGGTTTCTCATCAAATGGAGTTCAGCCTGATGTGCGGACATACAATATAATGATCAAGGGACTTTTTAAAGGGGGCTTGTTGTGTGAAGCAGATAAGTTGCTGAGAGATATGAGAGAGAAAGGCTTCTTCCCAAATAATTGGACCTATAACATCATTATCAGATGCTTGTTGAAGAACAATGATGTATCAAGGGCTATACAACTTATTCAAGAATTGATAGTTGGTTTATTGTCAAAGGATGTAGTTGATCCGGATCAGGCTTTGTTGCCGTTGTTGAAACAACCATGATGATATTAATGTGATTGTTTGAAACAGAACATACTTGTACGTTATTCTTTTAATCATCATCTTAGGTTTTTCCCATACTGTGATGTATGTCATGAATTTTACCATTGGAAACTCAATTACATACCACCTCTCATCCTCAGTTATGAACTTATGATGTATGACAGTACTGAGTTGGATGTGCAAGTGACTCGAGTTAGTCACAGAGCTATTCATGCTGAGGTTCTGAATATAAACTTTTCCCATGTTCAGGATGCAATGAGCCTCCCAGTCTCATCTCCAACATTTCAAATTGAAACAAGTTTATGCCTTTATGGTTATATATATTACACTGAGCTAATATAACTTCCTGTACAGTTTATGACTTGTTCTGATACCTGATAATCACTTTAACTTGGTTTATTTTTAGTAACATACTCTTCTTCTTTTTCCAGAATTTTCTGAAGAGCAGGGGAATATAACGCCACAGTTACGAGTTTATATGAACCCATCAAAGGAAAAGAGACATGAGAGCATCATTGCAACCTTGCAAAAATGAATTAAATTTTTTTTTGATAAAGATTTTTTTCATAAGGGCTCAACATTACTGTGTTAAGAACTTCAGAGCTTCAGGTTCTTGAAATAGTTGACCAGCAAAAGCATCAGTCAAACTCATTGACTAGCCAAATATGAGGGAGACAAAACAGAACAGAACAGTTTGAACTTTGAAGGGCCACAAGACCAACACAATCCATAAAGCACAGCAAAGATACACAGGACAAACCAACTAATCGTCACTACCCAACTACCATTCCCCTGAAGAAGAAACCATATCAGAAATGGCCGAGACGACTTCTTGGTATGTGTCAAAGCTTCTCCACCACCGCTTTTTCACGGTCAATGGCTGCTCATTCTCCATGGTAAAAGTTTGAGAGAGACATAAAACTAGAATGTTACTTTCTTCCCCAGTAGTTTTCATTTTCTTGTTTGTCATGCTTTGTTTATATTCACCAATTACATTCGAATTTTGAATCTTTATCCACTATGGAAGACCCAGGAACAGATCGCAGCCACCATGAATCTGTACCTTCTTCTTCGTCACCATCTACCTCACAGGCCCAAGAACAAACAGAGCAGCAATCAGAGCAGAGAAGATCAACTAGTGCTTTCACTTACCGCGTCAATGTGCTGATATCTGATGTGGCAGCATTTGATATGAACGATGATCTTTGGTCTGGCTTTATTATGCTAGCCACGTTATGGTTCTTTGGTCAGTTTCCTAATACTCACTAAGTCACTATTTACTTGTACCAATTGTTCATTATCTGTGCAAATTTTCACATGTTTCATAGTTTGAGAATTGAAATGTACACTTCATCTCAGTTTCCATGTTTCCTAATTGAATGTTACACAAATATGATAATCTTGACTTATCCAATCAACTTTTAGTTCTTTTGTGTGAATTTTGAAGATGAGTTGGATTTGCATAATTTATAATGTGGGTCTGAAGCTACAGAAGTTTCAGTTTCTGCTGAATTAGGTTTTTCCTGCATAATTCAAGCAGTCAAGAAAGTCTAAACTTTTTTGTTTTATAAAACAATTTTTATCGTTAGTTTTGATATATAATGAACTCAATTTTGCTAATTTCTGAGAGTCTATGTGACTTGGTTATTTTGGATTATTTCGGGTTATGATGTTCCTCACCTGCAGCATTTATGACTTTGATTCTTGGTTTCTTTGGATCCGATGATATACAACTTGGTCCAAATTGCTCACGTCTCATTCAAACTAATCCATTCTTTGTTCAGACCATTAAGGTGATTAATCTGATTTTTCATTTTATAATTCTCAATGGATCTGCCATCTTTTTGTTGCTTTTTCTTATTGCAGCTGAGAAGTATGCACTAAACTAACTTGATGAGCATAAACAGGCACAGGAACTTGAGGGTACAAAACCTGGGTCAGTTTTATATGGATTCTATACACGTCCTCCTTTGGATGTTGAAATAACTTGGAATGAATCACATCATACACTTGTGACAACTGCTTATCATAACGTGACTTCCTTTAATTACCATAAACTATATCTTGGTAATTTTATCCTTCTTTCTTTTCTTTTTTCTCTATGACATGAAATTGAATTTCGTTTGTGTAACAGGAATGGGTATACTTTCTAAACAAAGGGTCAACAGTAGATATATATTACCATGTCAAACCTTCAACTTCCTCACCTTTAACACTCGTCATTGCAGAAGGTAATTCAGGACTCCAAATCTTCAATTGTTTGTCTTTGGTAGAGATTCTTTGTCATGTCGAAAATCTAAACTGTTCTCAATGTCTAGCATTTATATCAAAATCACACGGTTGAAAATTTTGAATTGGGACCTGTATTAACTTGGGCCTATAAATTTTTGAAGTGAGAAATATATCTGCAGAATTCTCGTTATTGATAATTGACTTCTATGAAACACCTTTGCCGCTTGGACCTGTTTAATCTCTTGCTTGAAAGCCTGCAGTCACAAACAGCTTTTTCATGTGGCTGCTAAAAGCTGTACACTCATTGTTCTGCCTGTCATATAACGAAAATCTATAATCAGACTTAAATTTATATCTTAGGTTAACTTTTGTATGACCTTCAGGTAGAGAAAGCCTGGTTGAATGGATAGAGGATCCTTCATATGGTAACACAACATTGTCTTGGAATATAATTTATGGTGAGAGTTCTTTACATTCTCCCTTTTTATACCAATCAAACTTTAAGAAATTAACTTGATTTTCTTTTCACAGGAAGTGGTAAGATCCATCAGGTAATTTCAGAGTCTTCAACATATTATATTGCAGTAGGGAACTTGAACCCTGAGGATGTTGAGGTAAATAATTGTGTATTTGATCTTCCTTTTATAGCCATGAAAGTTCTTTAGAAATATTTCTAGCACTTCTGATTTGCTGTATTAAACAGGTAAACTTGGAATTCAACATAAAGTCCACTCTTTATAATACCTCCCAGGCATATTACAGGTGCTCCATATATAATCAATACTGCAGCCTAAAGCTTTCCCTCTTAGGGGAAACTTCTGCTGTCTTAACTTCTCCAGGTCCTGAAGAGGTAACAAACGGATTCTAGTTATTATGTGCTAGTTTTCTTTTTCTATTGTTAATTGCGGCCATCATTAGAGTTTTTATTACTTTACCATGATACAATGTTCTTTGAATTCCAATGATAAGTATTTGATCTTCATAACTAAATTTTCTCGGGGTATGCAGGAGGATGACTGGTACGTCAAACTGTCATATGGACCACGATGGCTCATTTATTTTCTTGGATCAGGTTACTTTTTTTTGTTTGCATAACCTTCCCACAAACTTGTAGGATAAAGATAGAAAAGGGTGATTGACATGTTCCTATATCTTTGCATCTAGGTGTGTTGACTGTGCTCCTGTTAATAGCCTTTAGAGTTTGTAGCATTTTCCGAAGTGCTGGTGAGGATCGAACAGACTTTCAAGGAAACGAGGCATCACCTGTACAAACACCATTGCTTTTACCCAAAGATGATGATGCTTTGAGTTGGGGTTCATCCTATGAAAGTATTTCAAATGATGAAGAGAATTTAGAAGAATTCCTTGGTGTGAATACCCTTGAAGGGAAGTCAATAAATGGAGGGAACGACAACAATACTCAGCGTCTTTGTGTCATTTGCTTTGATGGACCAAGAGACTGCTTCTTTCTTCCATGTGGGCACTGTGCTACCTGTTTTACTTGTGGAACAAGGTATATACATCAATTGTGCATAATGATATGGGTCTGAGGACATATTGTTCCATCAATTTGCTAATATATCACCACCATTATATGTTAGATGTTTATTTTCATGTCAAAGTCTTGTTAATATCAAATTACTGTAATATCTGCTGATTGAGAGAAGAGTTGGTTCTATGTGGATTCCGTGCAGGATTTCCGAAGAGGCTGGAACTTGTCCCATTTGTCATAGGAAGATGAAGAAAGTGAGGAAGATATTTTCAGTTTGAGGTCTGAGGCTCTGAGCTATGTATATATGTGAACCAAAATTGCCTCTCTCCTTTATTGTGTACAATTCATGAGGTTTGGTTTTTAGATGGAGCTTTGTGGAGGCTGTCAACATAGCTTTTGCAGTTTCCTTTGTCTTGATTTGAGTTTTTCGGGGTTCTTCTCTGTATCATTGTAGCTTGAGTTGGAAAATACAATCACAGATGTAATTGTTCATAAATTGAAACTGATGTTTGTACAATGCAAAACTTTACAATCTTTTCTCACTCAGTCTGAGCTCTGAAGATGATAACGCTTGTGTTTGTATCAGTGTTCTTTTGAGTCATTTTATTCAAAGCTTGCTACTCCCGTTATTGACATCAGCACTTCTGCATATGAATAGGAAGTCTCATCCCTATTTAATTTAGCTTCATCTGAGAAGGTAACTTTATTTAGCTAGTATTGGCATTGTTTCACCCAGATGCTCACTCCCTTTGCCCCTTATTTGAATTCATTTGTAAGAACTCCAACAAGACGATGTAGCGTTTTCATCGATCACATATATCATTTAGTAAAGAACACGAACCTAATCCAGTGTTCAATTTTAAGACGTAGAATTTAATATCTTGAAAGTTCCGGCCTTCCGGGGGTGATCGAGGAGCTAGAATCGGTGTATCACCTGAACCATTTGCCTTGAACTGCTTGAAATATTAATTAAATGTTACACAATGTTTCGTATTTACATCTGCGGTGAAAAATGAATAACAAGTTACTGTTCCAAGAGGATGGTAATTAACCAATTAGCCTCCCCAAGATAGAAAGGTCTCCTCTAGGGTCCAAAAGAGTCTAACCTTTGTCTGCAGAAACCCGAGATTAGCGGAACCCAATCACGTGCCAGGAGCTACCACATCCCAACACCTGTCGCGCACCCGTGCGGGTGGCCCCAACCCTATCAAATCCTCAGGAAACTTTCACCGCCAAAAATTACCCCCCACTTTACAAACTCACCCTCCAAAAATCTTTGGAATGCAGCGACAACAACAACAAAACTCTTCACCTTCTTCTGCACCGTCGTCATGGGAATTCCGAGAACCACCGGCCGGACTCCGAGTTACATTCTCTCCTCCGTCGTAGCCTTGTCGTGCCTCTCTCTCCTCTTCATCGTCTACAAGGTAAAACCACAAACGAAAGCCGCGCACTTATTTTCGGAAACTTGTTTGTTGGTGATCAAATAGTTTCCGCACTGATTCCATTCGGGCATTTCGTCGAACAGGTTAACGACTTCGCCAGTCAGACCAAGACCGTCGCCGGCCACAACCTAGACCCGACTCCCTGGCACCCTTTCCGGCCCAAGACCTTCGACAAAGAGGCCCTCCCCAGCCGCGCCTACAAGCTTCTCCAATGCTCCTACCTCGCCTGCCGCTACGGCAACAAAGCCATTAACGACACTAATGACGAAGAAGAAGAGCATCGCCGCTCCGCTGCCTCCGTGGCCAAACCTCCGCAATGCCCGGAGTTTTTCCGGTGGATTCACCAGGATCTGGAGCCCTGGGCCAAGGCCAAGATCACTCCGGCCCATATTGAGCAGGCCAGGAGCTATGCTGCATTTAGAGTGGTGATTTATAAAGGGAAGCTGTATGTGGACTTGTACTATGCTTGTGTGCAGAGCCGGGCTATGTTTACGATCTGGGGGCTGTTGCAGATGCTTAAGAGGTTCCCTGGGAGGGTTCCTGATGTTGATTTCATGTTTGATTGTATGGACAAGCCTACTATTAAGCGGGCAGAGCACGCCTCAATGCCACTGCCGCTGTTCCGGTATTGCACCAATGATGACCACTATGATATCCCATTTCCTGATTGGTCTTTTTGGGGATGGTAAGAATCATCAGTCTCTCGTTGTCTCGTTAATTTACAGTAAAATCATAGCTCATTGGTTATTGTTATGCTATGTGTGTAGTAGGATGAGTTGAGGTGAAGTTGGGGTTTATCTGGGCTGCAAATGCCTGGTGATGATTTTATTTCTGATGTTCATTATAGTTTATGATTATGCATAGGCCAGAGACAAATATAGAGCCGTGGGATGAGCAATTCCAGGCTATCAAACGGGGTGGTCAGGAAACGACTTGGAGAAAGAAGGAGCTTTTGGCATATTGGAAAGGAAATCCAGATGTTGGTTCCCCTGTTCGTACAGAGTTACTCAACTGTAATGATTCAAAGACATATCGAGCAAAGATCATGCGTCAGGTTGAGTTGAAATTGCAATGTCAATATTATCACTTACATTTTCCTCAAGTACAGACCTGACATTATCTGTTAATTTACATTTACTTTATAGGATTGGGATGAGGAAAGAAAGGCTGGTTTCCAGCAGTCCAAACTATCAAAGCAGTGCAATCATCGGTAAGTACAGCTTCTTCTGGTAATGACCTCTCATCAGTTCATCTAACTGATTTGGTACACCAATTAGATAAGAAAATGCAGCTTGTCAGTTATCAGTATAATAGATTGTGACATTGTTTGACTGTTGATTCTTTTGCAATCTTTCCTTCTGTCTTTCTGATCCAGTTTTTCTCTATCAAACTACCAATGAAAATGGTGCCGTTTCCCCTATATAAACCCCATGTGGTGGCAGCCTTTAACTTTCATAGAGAACTCATGTTTGTACACACTATATTGCATTTGTTCTTTTATATAGCAGAAGTTTCTAAAGTCTAAACCTTGGTTACTGACTTAATGCAACAATCCATGAAATCATTTCCTCTATATTCTTGAATCTTGATTGATGAAAATTTATATGCATCCACTGTTTCACTTGTAGCTGTATTCTACTGATATCATCGTCTAATTGCAACTTCTTCTCCTGCCATCATGCATCTCAAATTTCTTCTTTGCCACATTTGTAGGTATAAGATATATGCCGAAGGCTATGCTTGGTCTGTAAGTTTGAAATATATCTTATCATGTGGTTCTCTGGCATTAGTAATAACACCGCAGTATGAGGATTTCTTCAGCCGCGGCCTCTTTCCCAGGGTTAATTATTGGCCCATCTCTCCTAATGCAATATGCCCTTCTATAAAATCTGCTGTTGATTGGGGTCATGGACACTTAGCTGAGGTACGTTTCACTTCTCAGTAACAATTTCTGTGAACTTCAGTCTTTTTTAGTTTTTTTCATTTGACAACATGATCTTGGCTATGACATTCCACCGCTTAAATGACTGAACAGGCTCATGCAATAGGAAGAAGAGGCCAGGAGTATATGGAAAACCTAAACATGGATCGAGTCTATGATTACATGTTTCATCTCATCACCGAGTACTCAAAGCTGCAGGCCTTCAAGCCAAGCCCTCCGAATACTGCCATGGAAGTATGTGCAAATTCTGTGCTTTGTCTTGCCGACGACGCAAAACAGAGAGAATTTCTCGAGAAAACAAGGGCAGCCCCTTTTCCTGGCCCTCAATGCATTCTCCAGCCTCCTGATTGTAATCTCATCAAGAAATGGAAGAAAGATAAGGCAAATGTATTTCAGAATGTGGAGGATATGAATCTAGTAAATGAGATACCTGAAATCCATTAGTTAAAGGTTTTGGCCTTTTAGTTTTGGTAGCTGGGGGTTTTAGTCTTAGATGGCCCTGAATTATTTTGTATATATGTATGCGTACAACATAATATGAATTTAAGTTTGATGCTGATGCATAATACCAAATTATTAATAAATGTTTTGAAGAAAACAACTGATAAAAATAATGAATGTCGCTAAGCTGCTGTTTTTCCAAGTTTTTTAAATGTATCCCTATGATTTAAGGCAATTTACCACATGAATCTGCTCTTCTTTTGATACTTATAATGTCCTCCAAAATAACACTCATGAAACGAATCTGATACAACATGACTGCATGAGTAGTCGATTAGCAAATAAATTAAAAAAACTAACAAATACTAGAACATAAGAATTCGGTTTTAGTTTCCTACAACTTTACGTTATTACAGTTAATACAAACGTTTACGTTCATTTCAAAATATATATAAATTGATGTAACGTAAAATTATGTTGCGTGTAGCTATTTAAAATTGAACTCGGCAGCATATGTGACATTTGTGCCCTAATTAAAAATTAAAAATTCATGGGTATTGCAAAAAGAAAAAGGAAAGTATTCTTCCAATGAAAATCCTAACAGAAAATCATAGTTGCCAAAAATAGAGGACATTGGAAACTATGACACATTCAATTTGGTGATACAATTATGGAAAGCAATTTCTGCCCCATTCACATTTTAACAAACATTATTTTCTCTGCAACTCACTCTCCGCCTTTCTTCTTCGCTCCCTCGTTTTGATTCGGATCACCTCCAAAATAAAACAATGGCCGACAGCGGAGTCGTCACCGTGTACGGCAAGGGCGCCATATACGAGACCGCCAGCACCAAGAAGTCCTCCTACCCCGTCAAAGTGGGTCTTGCCCAAATGCTCCGCGGCGGCGTCGTCATGGACGTCGTCACCCCCGCCCAGGCCCGCATCGCCGAGGAGGCCGGCGCCTGCGCCGTTATGGCTCTCGAGCGCGTCCCCGCCGACATCCGCGCCCACGGTGGCGTCGCCCGCATGTCCGACCCCCAGCTCATCAAAGAGATCAAACGCGCTGTCACCATCCCCGTCATGGCCAAGTGCCGCATCGGCCACTTCGCCGAGGCTCAGATCCTCGAGGCCATCGGAGTCGACTACGTCGACGAGTCCGAGGTCCTCACCGTCGCCGACGACGACAACAACATCAACAAGCACAACTTCCAGGTCCCCTTCGTCTGCGGCTGCCGCAACCTCGGCGAGGCCCTCCGCCGCATCCGTGAAGGCGCCGCCATGATCCGGACCAAAGGAGAAGCAGGAACAGGCAACATCGTAGAAGCAGTTAGACATGTTCGGTCGGTAATGGGCGAGGTCCGTGTTTTGCGGAACATGGACGACGACGAGGTGTTCGCGTATGCCAAGAAGATCGCGGCGCCGTACGACATGGTGATGCAGACGAAGCAGATGGGGAGGCTGCCGGTGGTGCACTTCGCGGCAGGAGGGGTGGCGACGCCGGCGGACGCGGCGATGATGATGCAGTTGGGGTGTGATGGGGTGTTTGTGGGGTCGGGGATATTCAAGAGTGGGGAGCCAGCGCGACGGGCCAGGGCGATGGTGCAGGCGGCGATGCATTATAGTGACCCGGAGGTGCTGGCGGAGGTGAGCTGCGGACTGGGGGAGGCCATGGTGGGGATTAATCTCAGTGACAACAATGTGGAGAGGTATGCTTATAGGTCTGAGTAACCTGATCGATCAACTTGAAAGGCCCCAAGGGCCAATAGAAAGTAGATAAAGAATTTGAGTTTGCCAATAGCTAGAGATACCTGTTTGGTTTTGTGATTTGTTTTTCGGATTAATATCTGGGTTTCTTTCTTGTATATGCATGTAAGTTGAGGCCAGAGTACTATTAGATCTCATTGTCAATTGAGTTTTGAACTTGATTCTTTCTTATGGATTTATGACAAAATATGATCATGAGTGGAAACAAGAAGCAATCTACCTTTGCATGAATGTTAATGAATGATTAGGACTAACTGGGAATGTAAGCTTCAGGTTTGAAAGATGCAAGCAAGGGAATATTAATCTGTTAACAGATGGAATAACCCATCAGTTAGAGTTACTGATAATTTCTGGGTTAGCTAGCTAGTGTCCACAACAGGAAGTGTAACAGCTAGTATTAGTTTGTAACCTGTATATTCTTAGCAATTTAAGTAAGCTTTTGAAGATTGATTATTCTTAGGTTATACAAGACTTGAAAATGAGGCAGTGAGGCTCAAAATTTGCCCATCTTTCCTAAAGTTGTTAGCTCGTCGACTCCTAAATGCAGCATTTGTTAGTGCTTGTTATATGTGCAGCTCCTTGATAGAGTCTATTAATCAATAGTTTGGTATATGACCTAGTGTGCTTTGAATTGATCTTTCTGGTAGTCCTAGACTGCACACTTGCCCCTCGGTCTCATTTAGTGAGTGCGTGTGGAATATGAGGTTTTGGTTTAGGTGCTTCATGTTCTAGATTTTGGACTTGCAGGCAATAGTTTAAGTTGGCATTGGGAGTATAGCTGCAGGTTTATTTCAGCTCGATTGCAGGGCTCTCTACTTCACCTCATCCATATTTGTTTATCCATTTTAAGTCATCACAGCCTAACCTCGTATTTGCAGACATGTTTTTAAGCTATTGTAATCGACTAGCAAGTGATCTGCACGTCACTTCTCAGTTATATAAACACTTTCCCCTGACACAAGGAAGATGCTCTATCAGATATGGGATCTGAAAGTCTAATTTTTATAAACCAAGTTGCATGAACCTGATGACCATGAGCGATCTTCCATTTGCAAAATGGTTTTGTATCCTTGCGTAGAAGAACAAGGATACGAAACCATATACACATACATACACGATGATTTACCAAATGAAGCAGGAAATCAAGAATCATGGTTTGGTGGCTTCAATCTTATGAACTGAGTTGTTATAGACATGTGGGCCAAAGTTAGTCTAGGGTGGTGCTTCTGTAAGGCCCAGAAATCTACAGAGAGTTTGCACTTCGTATCAAATCAATAAAATAGACTATGATCTCAATTTATGAATTATGATTAGGCCGTATGATCAAATTTCCTCCCAACGTCCCAAGTCCTTGACGTTTTCTTGTATGCAAGTAGAAGAAAATAAAAACACTCACGAACGTGGTTTGACTCATTCAGTTTATGGAATACATTTGCATCTGGCTTTCTAATGTTATTAGCAAATGCCAGTGTTACATGAATATTCTATGTAGTAGGTAGAATACAATTTGCGTTATGTCTGCATATTATGGTACTGGCTTTGTATATTTCTTCAACTTCTTACGCATAGGCAATCGAGTCCCTAGAACTCTTATCTTCGAGTACCATAGTGACAATACATGTATACAGAACTCTCTAACCTGAGCACTGCGATGGAACTACTAGAACACCTTTTCTTCAACTATGTGTAGAACGCGAATCTGAAAACCAAACAAGAATGCAGACACGTGTACAAATAAAATGTGATTTATTGAATATCAAGCGCGGGGTTACAATCTTTGGTGAACTCCTCTGATTCTATCTCCGTATGTGATTTGGCTCAAGGGTGACATGCACTTGATCTTGAGGATTTGAGTTTGATTTGGACTTGATTTGGTGAAGAACGAGCGATTTGGCCGCTTGATGATTCTTCGTGGACTTGAGTTTGGATTGGATTTGGATTTGATGAAGAACGAGCGATTTGGCCGCTTGATGATTTTTCGTGGACTTGAGGTTGGATTTGGATTTGATGAAGAACGAGCGATTTGGCCGCTTGACGATTCTTCGTGGACTTGAGGTTTGATTTGGATTTGATGAAAAACGAGCGATTTGGCCGCTTGATGATTCTTCGTGGACTTGAGGTTGGATTTGGATTTGATGAAGAACGAGCGATTTGGCCGCTTGAAGATTCTTCGTGGACTTGAGGTTGGATTTGGATTTGATGAAGAACGAGCGATTTGGCCGCTTGACGATTCTTCGTGGATTTGAGGTTGGATTTGGATTTGATGAAGAACGAGCGATTTGGCCGCTTGATGATTCTTCGTGGATTTGAGAGACTTCGGGACTTGTCGAGAGTGATCTTGCTGAAGTGATTTCTTCTCCTTCTTCTCCAAGTCTAAAAATCCCCCATTCTCTTCATGTTGAAGGGTTATTTATAGTGTCAAAGTTTATATTTTGTAGAATATTTTAATGACACTTAAAATAATAAATTTCTTTAATTGTATAATTAAATCAATATGTATTTTCTGATTAATTCAAAATTAGTCATTTTCATAACTAAATTAAACATAAAATAATTGATTTAATTATAGCCGTTAAAGAATTTATTAATTTAATCAAATGTCTGATTACCATTTCGAATCGTCAATGACATTCAATTTTCGAAATCACGTAGCTTTGATTACGATCATTCGTTTATGTGTTGACACGAGTTTTATTCGGATCCGCACCAACTTTGTTGACTTTTGGCCACGTGTGCAACTTTGTCGGGCTCTTGGTCAATTTAATTATTTAACGAAGATAATTTACTTCATTAAATTTCATGTGTCTACAAATGCCCCCAGTTCAAGTCGTGATGCAGACATGTCGTCGTCACGTGTCGAAAACGCAGCTTGAAGTATGTATTTTGATTTTGAAAATTTGTATAGCTAGCTTCAAAGACTCCGCAAATTTTGTAGTCTTTCCATCATATCTTTGAATCAGATGAAATTAATTTTGAAGATATTTCCATCCAAATTCATCATTGACTAGAGTTACTGAGTAGGAGAATTTATGCACATCTCTTCTTGGTTGTACCAAGACTCTTCACATAGGAAATCTCTTCTTGGTTGTACCAAGACTCTTCACATAGGAAATGTATCCATCCACGTCAAATTTCCTTTTGCAGCCTGCATAGTTCATGTAACGTATTTTCCCAAAGATTGGTTGTTCCTTCCAACCCTGGTCATGAACACCGCATATTGACCACATGCAACCACCATATCAACTTGGATCCCTTCCATCTAATTCATACTTGTTATTTAAATATATGAAGCTGTTTGTGCCTTGTCCACTACAATATTCCACTACAAAAAAGGGTTACCATCATTGTCCACTACCACCGAAAGCAGAAAGCATCACCATGACTTAGACTCTTTTTTTTGGCAATAACATGTTGAAGATGTCCTTTTTGCTTCTCCTCAAAACTTTTAGTTTCATGGTCTAAGTTTTCTCTTTATAAATACATATACCCTTCTTGTCTGAACCAGCACACTGATACTGCTTCATCTCTTTTGCACGCCGTATGTCATCCTGAGCAGCACGCCGTATGTCATCCTGAGCAGCTTTGTAAGAGAGCATGGTGTTCTTAGCAGCAGCCTTGTAAGAGAGCATGGTGTCCTCAGCAGCAGCTTGCCTCTCCTCAGCCGGTCAAGCTCTAGTCCCTTCTTAATCAACTCCTCGATACACTTCCTGAGAAGCTTCATGTCCTCCTTCAACGTGCGTTTACTCCTATCGTAGGTTCGAGGAGGTTCCACCTTATTGAACTCCTTCTTATCCCGCGTAGAGATCTTAAATGGTGCAGTATTGATGACCATTGATTCTTTGAAAGACTTCTTCACAACCTCGTCAAATCTGCTTCCGAAAACTTTATATGTTCGTTGGTCAACCAGGGACTTATTCTTTCCTTTATGACTTGTCAAGCTTAGCTCCATGTCGTGGGCTCGAGTAGCCAACTCTTCGAAAGAACGAGGCTTGATTCCTTGCAAGATGTATAGCAAATCAAAGTGCATGCCTTGGATGCACATTTCAACGGCTGACACCTCTGACAGTCGGTCCTTGCAATCAAGGCTAAGTGAGCGCCATCTATTGATGTAGCCGATCGCGGGTTCATCATTTCGTTGCTTCGTGTTAGTTAGCTCCATCATGCTCACCGTTCGCCTTGTACTATAGAATCGATTGAGGAACTCGTGCTCCATTTGGTCCCAACTGTCAACATACTCCGATTCTAAGTCTGTATACCACTCGAATGCATTTCCTTTCAATGAGCGAACAAACTGCTTGACAAGGTGATCGCCTTCTGTCCCGGCGTTACTGCAAGTCTCCACGAAGTGGGCAACATGTTGCTTTGGGTTTCATTTACCTTCAAATTGTTGGAAATTTGGTGGCTGATACCCCCGCGACATCCTTAAGCTGTCGATCCTCTTCGTGTAGGGTTTGGAGTAAGTGATGGAGTCACGAGAAGGACCTCCATATTGAGCCCAAATTGAGTTGGTGATGATGTTTTGCAATTGCTGGAGTGATAAGGAACCAAGCGAGTTGCCATCGTTCTTGGACGTTTCTCCCTTTTCATTTACTTTGCTCCTGCCAGGCGACCCCTTGGTGGAGTTCTCATCATTTTGATCTTCCAACTTGCTATAGAGTTCAGCGATTTGCACATCCTTTTCTTCAACCGTTCGGGTGAGCTTTTCAACCATCTCCAACAGATTGGAGAGTTGCTCCTCGACTGTAGATGCCCCCGTCACCAAGACCTGCGCATTGTCAGAAGAGGATTCATGTGTCATAGAATGAAAGTTATCGCCATCTTCTTTGGGACTTCCATGGTAT
This sequence comes from Argentina anserina, assembly GCF_933775445.1. Taxonomy (NCBI): domain Eukaryota; kingdom Viridiplantae; phylum Streptophyta; class Magnoliopsida; order Rosales; family Rosaceae; genus Argentina; species Argentina anserina. The sequence goes on from NC_065874.1 coordinate 30,697,511, forward strand.
GATGCCGTGCTTGATCCGTCATCAGAGAAAACGTCTTCTAGGATATGGTCATCACCATGAACGGGTAGAAGAGATTGCTCACTTGGCTCATTCTCCTTTGACACTTGCTTCTTCCTGCTTTGAAAGGCATGCTCTATTGCTCCCAAGCTCTCCAAGGTGATGACTGGTTGACGAGGCTTACTAGCAAGTGCCATGAACGTCGTGGGTTGAGCTCTAGCCACGCTCCGGGTGACAAGGGCAATCGGTTCACTCTTTGATTTGGAGGATGTTTGCTTGGACTTCTTGATCAGCTCGGCCTCTCTGCTTAACCTCGCGGTTGTGGACTTGGCTTTCTTCGTTGGAATGACTTGGTTGTTCTTGGAAGCCATCGCACAAACTGATTTGAAGATTTCTTCGGAGAAGGAGATGAGAGGCCAAAAATGTCCCACTGGGCGTGCCAATTTGTAGAACGCGAATCTGAAAACCAAACAAGAATGGAGACATGTGTACAAATAAAATGTGATTTATTGAATATCAAGCGCGGGGTTACAATCTTTGGTGAACTCCTCTGATTCTATCTCCGTATGTGATTTGGCTCAAGGGTGACATGCACTTGATCTTGAGGATTTGAGTTTGATTTGGACTTGATTTGGTGAAGAACGAGCGATTTGGCCGCTTGATGATTCTTCGTGGACTTGAGTTTGGATTGGATTTGGATTTGATGAAGAACGAGCGATTTGGCCGCTTGATGATTTTTCGTGGACTTGAGGTTAGATTTGGATTTAATGAAGAACGAGCGATTTGGCCGCTTGACGATTCTTCGTGGACTTGAGGTTTGATTTGGATTTGATGAAGAACGAGCGATTTGGCCGCTTGATGATTCTTCGTGGACTTGAGGTTGGATTTGGATTTGATGAAGAACGAGCGATTTGGCCGCTTGAAGATTCTTCGTGGACTTGAGGTTGGATTTGGATTTGATGAAGAACGAGCGATTTGGCCGCTTGAAGATTCTTCGTGGACTTGAGGTTGGATTTGGATTTGATGAAGAACGAGCGATTTGGCCGCTTGATGATTCTTCGTGGATTTGAGAGACTTCGGGACTTGTCGAGAGTGATCTTGCTGAAGTGATTTCTTCTCCTTCTTCTCCAAGTCTAAAAATCCCCCATTCTCTTCATGTTGAAGGGTTATTTATAGTGTCAAAGTTTATATTTTGTAGAATATTTTAATGACACTTAAAATAATAAATTTCTTTAATTGTATAATTAAATCAATATGTATTTTCTGATTAATTCAAAATTAGTCATTTTCATAACTAAATTAAACAGAAAATAATTGATTTAATTATAGCCGTTAAAGAATTTATTAATTTAATCAAATGTCTGATTACCATTTCGAATCGTCAATGACATTCAATTTTCGAAATCACGTAGCTTTGATTACGATCATTCGTTTATGTGTTGACACGAGTTTTATTCGGATCCGCACCAACTTTGTTGACTTTTGGCCACGTGTGCAATTTTTTCGGGCTCTTGGTCAATTTAATTATTTAACGAAGATAATTTACTTCATTAAATTTCATGTGTCTACACTATGAACAATTGAACATCTATTGGCACAACATTAAAACTAATAGGGCCCGTTTGGAAATGGAATTTGTATAGAGAAAATAGTTATTCTACTTCACAGTTCACACCACACAATTTATTTTCTTGTGATTCATACCACACAATTCATGTCAGTCATTGCCGGAGTAGCACCGAAAGTCGATCGATCTCTACTGTCGTAAACTCGTAATCTATGAACAGAAACCATGTCGATGGTCTAATTCCATGGCTGTCGATTTGCTAGCAGACGCGTTACAACTCATAAATATAACCAACTTTCAGTCAAATGGCCCACGACCACTACAAACACATTCCATGGCTGTCACCTCAGATTTTGTGGAATTTTGGCTGTTTCCGGTGATGCAGGTTAATTTTGTACTTCTCCTAATGAACCTTAACCCTCAAGCTTTTTTGCTAAAACCACCTCCACCGCCGACCGGCGATGACATACAAACTAGAAAGAAGATTAGTACAACCAAATTTATCTAAATCTTGGCTCTAGGATTTTCTAGACTGATTATGTGATCCGACGTTGTTCTGATGGGATATCTAGATAATCTACATGAACAATTTAGACGATTTTACTTTGAAAACAAACAATTATAACCGTAGTATTTTATTTCTTCAAAAAATTAAAGAGTTTCACACTTTTTTCTTATCATGACTCAAACTCAGGACTTAATAACACTTGACAGAATACTAAAATGATAACAGTAACAATTATTGACACTAGCTTATCTATTACTATATGTGAATGTGAATCGGATAAGGACTACGAAATTGATGATATTAACTACAATGTTTTGACGAGAAAATGATAGCAAATGTGAACTAAAGTTGACATATTTCATAATGTGGCTGGAACGTGTTTCATATTTCATGATGTGAAGGGGTGGAGTAGGTGTTAGCTTTATTGCATGGGTACGTTTAGACATGTCAGTAATTAAACCACGTGATGATCAAAATTAATCATGATTCATTCTTTCATTCAGTCGTGGGGACACATCACAAGTAATGGACTTGATCGACTTGACTGTAAACCTTCCAAGGGTTCCCAACTTCTGATTTCAATTCACCCTATAGCTATCCAGCAACCAACTGCACCATTACATTAACAATACCATGATGTAATATTGTATATGTGGTCGATTCTAATTATAGGGGTTAGTCAAATTCAATGACAACCAACTTCCATTAATTGATCTTGCCACTTAAGTCTCCCTAATGATTCATGCAAACAAACAAAAAATCATTCATCAGACTATTGTAATTCAAAAAATACTATATCATTTATTAAAATCAGGTCTCCATGCCGCTTGATTCATGCTTTTATTAAGATTCAAGTGGGACACGAATTTTAATCGATGCATCATTGACGCAATACCAATTCCTTTAAGAGTGAGAGTGAGAGTGAAGATGCTCAAAACTCTTGCGAATCAGAGAGGCAAATTTTGTTGTAGATGCACTTACGAACATTGGTAACACAGCTAGTGAGACAGGTAAGTACGGGTTGAATATTAAGGCTCAATCCTTTGTTTCTTAAAAGTAGTATGTAAATAATTAAGGGCATTTTTATTGATTTTTTTTTGTTATCTATGAAAATGGTAAAACTGAATAAAAAGAAATTTAACTAGGTGGAAAGTGGAAACTAAATTGAAAATTGATTCATGCAGAATAAATTTTTCATGAGCGGGTTATGGAAGTCTGGAACGGTGCAATTGTGTAACGGTTTCTTCCTCTTCCCGGCTCAGTAACTTTTGAAGATTTTCCTCTTCAAGAAATAGAAAAGTTGCAGAGTTGGTCATGTTATATGACTTGTATCAAACCAAAAAGAGATAAATTCCGACCCAAAGGGTTTGGTGTAGTGGGCGGCAAATGTTGATGTCATATACTCATGGTAATAGGAGGTCACTAATTCGATTATCCGCATGTGAAAAATAAAAACACCACATAAGAAAGACATGTACCGTATTTGCTCTCTGAGTCCGAAGTGTTAGACCCAAGAAAAAAAAAGATAAATTCCAAAACGGAAATAACGAACAGAAACAAGAAAAGAAAAAAAGAAAAGAAAAAAGGGCGCCAATGTGACAAAAGAATATAGAAAGAGTCGACCTGTCTGACTTCATCAGATAATCACTCTGGACCCAAATTATATTTAAACCCTCGAAAGCTCAACTGCTTTGCATTCCTCTCTCTGTCTCTGTCTCTCCGAGAGGCTCCAGTTTTGGCGAAAATGGGGAGTTACCGGATGTGCGTGTGCTTCACTCGCAAGTTCAGGATCACAGAAGCCGAGCCACCTTCCGACGTCTCGGAATACTTCGCCAAGTACGCCGAGGGGGGGACCCACATGACCGCCGAGCAGCTGAGGAGCTTCCTGGAGGAAGTACAGGGCTACGGCGGCGCGTCGATTTCGGACGCCGAGCGGATCGTGGAGCAGGTGCTGCAGAAGAGGCACCACCACATTGCCAAGTTGATAACGAGACGCAAGCTCACTCTTGAAGACTTCCACCATTACTTGTTTTCCGCGGATCTCAACCCTCCCATCGAAAACCAGGTAGTGTGTTCGGTTCCTGGTTGTTCTTGATTCACTTGATGAGTTTTCTGCGGAAGCTAGTGTTCTGTTTTTATATTTTTATTAAGTCAACTCGATGCTTGACTTCAATTTTAGGCTTTGAAGATAGTTCATTTTCTCTTTACTTGGGTTGATGTTTCTGTTTATATGCAAATTGGGTTCTAAATTGATGTGAACTGAGGCTTTGACACATTGAGTTTTAACTTGTAAGGCAAGTGAAATTGAAGTTTAAGAAACTGCTAATTTTAGGAAATTTGGGTACTTGGTTTCAGGTTCATCAGGATATGACAGCTCCTTTGTCTCATTACTACATATATACCGGACACAATTCATATTTGACTGGAAATCAACTCAGTAGTGATTGCAGTCATGTTCCAATCATCCAGGCACTGAAGAGAGGTGTGAGAGTGATAGAGCTTGATCTGTGGCCTAATTCGGCAAAGGATGATGTGAATGTTCTTCATGGAAGGTATAACTAATTATGTCCGACCCCCCCCCCCCCCCCCCCCCCCAAGCATGAATATGTCTTTTGCTACCGTAGTTTATTGGCTCCCTGGCTGTTTCTTGTTGCATTGGAAACTTGTTGTATGTTGAATCCTATGCCTCTGCATAATGTAAACATGTTGGCCGTCTTCCCCATTTACTGATGCCTTGAATTAAGTAGGAAGTGAAATGAAGTATTCCTCAGTGCTTATCTCATTATCGATCAATATTTTTTTCGTAATGAATGATCATTGATTTTAGTTCAGTTGCAAAAGTTGTAGCATAATTAATATAAAGCTAAGTGTGCCTTCATTTCTAAATTCTATGCATACAGCTAATTATGCATTTGATTATGAAACAAAGTTTATCCTTGATGTTGAAGGCTATTTCTGGCTTAGATATTTGGGTTGATGTTGGCAACTTGGTACTGGATTTCCTGTTAATAGTTCTATTTTCAGACTCATGAGATGGATATTCATAGTCTGCATTTCTGATCTAGGACCTTGACAACCCCAGTCGAACTTGTTAAATGCTTGAAGTCAATTAAAGAGCATGCTTTTACGGATTCTCCATACCCTGTTGTCATAACTCTTGAAGACCACCTTACCACCGATCTCCAAGCTAAAGTAGCCAAGGTATTTTTCTCTTACGTTCTGCTAGTGATCAAATTCTTAGTAGAATATCTATTTATATAACACTGCACTTTTTTTTTCTCTTTCCACAGCTGCTCATGAAGACATTCAAGGATGTGTTGTTCATTCCAGATTCTGAATGTTTCAAAAAATTACCTTCACCAGAAGAACTGAAGTATAAAATTATCATATCTACCAAACCTCCTAAGGAGTATCTTGAGGATAAAAGTGTCAACGACAAGGCTGAGAACTTACACAAACGAAAAGATAGCGATGAAGATGAATGGGGAAATGAGCCTTCAGAGCTTAAAGAAGAACACGAAGATGTTGATATGGTGAGATTGAGAAATGAGACCATATGATAGCTCTAATGCCTTTAATGTCTCTACCTTTTTGGTGATTAAATTTTGTTTGGCTTACAGAGTGAAAGTGAAGCAAGTGAACAAAGTCAGGATTATGAAGATAACAATAAATCAAGTCGTGAAGAAGAACCTGCATTGTACAAACGTCTAATTGCAATCCATGCTGGGAAACCAAAAGGTGGATTAAAGGAGGCACTTAAAGTTGAAGTTGATAAAGTTAGACGCCTTAGTTTGAGCGAACAAGCACTTGAAAAAGCTGCCGAATCTCATGGAACTGATGTTGTTAGGTGCTTTTTTCTTCTAGCACAAATGCACAATGACATCCCAAATCCTTCTATTATAATCCAAGATGATGAATATATCTGCATCATCTTTCTTTTACAATTATATACATTCCAACTGACCAACTCCGGACTTCTAAAACTTTCATTCATAGGTTCACTCAGAAGAACATTTTAAGGGTGTATCCAAAAGGAACACGGTTCAACTCCTCCAACTATAAGCCACTTATTGGTTGGATGCATGGTGCCCAGATGGTTGCATTTAATATGCAGGTTAGCTTGAATTCGTTTATTTTTCTTTCACTTTAGTAGTCATGCGTCCCCCTCCTAGGCAGACTATATGCCAGAAGCCGAGAAGTCTATTTTTGATTTTATATTATGTACCTGTCACACTGCCAGTAGCATATTCTGACCTCAAAGTCAACATATCTTTGGGATGACAGGGATATGGTAAATCTCTTTGGCTGATGCATGGAATGTTTAGAGCAAATGGAGGCTGTGGTTATGTGAAAAAACCTGATTTTGTTATGAACGATAAACAGATATTCGATCCTAAAGAAAAATTGCCAGTAAAGAAGACTTTAAAGGTGATCAATTTTTTGTCCATCCTTTTTTGAAAGTTCAAAGTTGAAGGAAGCAAAAGTTTTAAGCATAACTGCTTCTTAATTTATCCTCTCCTATTCAGAGGAGGCTTCTTAGATGTAGTATTTTTCTTGGCAGGTGAAAGTATACTTGGGAGATGGTTGGCATTTGGATTTCAAACATACGCACTTTGATTTATATTCACCACCAGATTTTTACACCAGGGTAAGTATCCTTTTAGAGAAAAGACCCCATAACTTCTAAGCCTTTTTTTAAAAAAAAGTTTTACGTATAGCTCTTCAATTTCCAGTGGATTGAGTGGTTTAACATTTCAACGTCTACAGTATCTTCATTTTACAAGTTACCTCATAAACGTGAAGTATGCATGTCTTGAAGTACTTGATCAGCATTAGTGAGATATAGACTTCTTAGTGGTAGTACGTAACAATTAAATGTGTAATGCAGGTTGGCATAGCAGGAGTTCCAGCTGATGAGGTAATGAAGAAAACTAAGAAAAAAGAGGACGATTGGACTCCTGTTTGGGGAGAAGAGTTTACATTTCCGCTCAGAGTCCCCGAGTTGGCTCTGCTTAGAATCGAGGTACATGAATATGACATGTCCGAGAAAGATGACTTTGGTGGCCAAACTTGTCTGCCAATCTCTGAATTGAGACAAGGAATTCGTGCAGTCCCGCTCTTCAACCGAAAAGGAGAAAAGTACAACTCAGTGAGGCTTCTCATGCGATTTGAATTCACATGAGGAATATGCACAAAGCTCTTGGTCTTTTGATGAAGTTTCATTCATATTCATTTTCCCTCTGGTGCTGCTGCCATTTTTCATTTATTTAGCACCTTAATTATAAGAGACTTACTCACCTTGCACTTGAGTGAGAACAGCAGTTGTATATTTAGATACTTACATTTACAAATTACAATGCTTCTCTGGTCTTCCCATTTTCTATAAGATGTTTTATGGGATACACTTGACTTTGGTTAGAGTATTCCAATTACTCCGGCCATCGCTCACAAATTATACTAATAGAAAAGTAAACAAATCATATCAGGAAAAATCATGTTAAGCCCGTAGAATGTAGCTCACAACATCAACAGACTCCTCAGGATCAAAGCTGGAGGTGTCAGTTTTCTTGAAGTCTGTTATCCTGTCATCTTGCAGGAGACATAAAACAGAGCAATCTATTTCATCTTTGGCTAGAAGTTTTATTCTAACTTGAACCGCTCCAATGTGCATGTATAAATAACTTCTTCGAATTGCTTCACTTGCTTCTTTCTGAGTTATCAGTCTTATGTCAGTTTCTTTGCATGTTACCGGAATGGTTAGTTAAAAAATCTTGAACCTGTGAGAATCAAGAAGGAAAGATCCTCTCTTATAAATTTCGTTGAATCTAAATTTAGGAACTGTGGCCTCCCGTACACTTGACTCTATCTCATTGTACTCAAATTCTTGAGTATTGATGAGTTGTACAGGAATTGTGCTCCTTTCGCTGAATACTCTGCTCAACATCTTCATGTTCATTCTCTCAGTGAAACTAGGGAATTTCCAGGTAATAAGCTTAGGTTCACTAAACTTAAGGTTGCTTTCTTCTCCTGGGTAGGAAGATAAGATCACCTTACTAGCTACATTTTGAGTCAGTTGTTCTTCATCGATTTTCTCTGTTCCAGCTTCAGTTTTCATTTCTTCTATGCTTTTTTGCAAATGGGAGAGTTTGAGATTCAACTCTCTGAATTGTTCTTCCAGCTCCGTACCTATTTCTTGAAGATATGTAATATTATAATTTTGCTGATGAATTATTACTTTCAGGTTTTCAGCAAGGGCTTCTGAAGTAGGAAGATATAAACTTTTTGCTTCTTTGTCTCTCTCCTTGACCTTTACCTTAACCCTTTGGTTCATCCATTCGGACGATAAGGGCTTATAAATGCTTTTTAAGAATTTCTTGGGTTTTTCTTAGTTCAACTGCTTGCTCTTGGATGTTATTAGCAAAGGTTTCTGTTCGAACTAACTTCTTTTCTATGTCTAGCAGATATTGCTTTTCTTTGAAGTAATCAAGCTTTACTTCAAGCATTCCAATCCTTGTGATTACTTCTTCAAGTTGATTGATCTTGAGATGAAATCTCTCAAGTTGTTCAAGTAGCTTTTCTGCAGCCTTGTTGCTGGATAAATAGTTTAGGAATTCTATCAAACTTGGTCGAGTTGGGTCAAGTTCTTCAACTCCTATCTCTCTTTGAAGATGAGAGAATTCGTCATAGAGTGTATTCAGTATTCTACAAGCGTACTCTATCGAGTATTGATCCTCTTGGATATGTCTTGAATGAAAACATTTTTGCCACCTATCAGAATCTTTTGTAATACAAAAGGCCTAATAATTTTTTGGTTTGGATTCTCTTTTGTTAGTTGAGAGAAGCCAACTTTGTGGCATAAGGTTAGCCTACCTGCTTTTGAGCTAAGCAGACTTTGATATTAGCTAGGGCGGATCTAACCGATGCCCAAAAAATAAAGGGGTTTTTGATCTTCTTCGAAGACTTCTCGAAGAGCATTAATATTTTATTCAGATTCGTAGATTCTACGTTGAACTCTATATATAATATCCTAATAATTTTTTGTATTTCTGGGAAAGTTATTCCTATATTTTATTAACTTTTTATATTGTTCTTTTTCTTCTTGAAGTTCTTTCTGAGAAATTTTAGCAAACGCTAATAATTCAAGTCTAGAGGGTATTGCAATTGCTATAATGATAAAAAATAATTGTTTACCTTTGAGTATAGAATGAATTTATATATATGTAATACGTAAATAAACAAACTCATAAATTAAAACTCACCATATTCCGTCAAATTTTTTTTACCTAAATAGTACTTAAGATAAAAACAAATGTGACAGCAGTACAGCGCACAGTAGCCGAATCCATAAGTTCATTACCTATTTTGGAAAGTGTTGGTTCTTTTTATAGACTTAGGGAAGTGTGGGTGTTTTCCCACATACCGTCGTACCGATGTGGAAGTTTGTGGCTGTGAACAGTGGCTTAGACTGCCGTGGGAAGCCCACTTTATGGCATCGCTACCAGTGTTGGTGATTGAACTGAGGGTCGCCGACCACCGATTCCTAGAGATGGCAATGGTGGGAGCATACTCCACCTCCGGTCCTCCCTGGAAGGTGGCTGGAAGTCGGAGAAACGCGCCGGAAAAATCTCTCCGACGAGGTAGAGTTAATAAAAAAAACCTAATTGTTCCTCAGATTTGGAGGGAAAGAGATCCACTTTCCCGCGCTCCTCAGAGTAAAAACCGAAAAGACAATGCTTCTATTGTGTAACTCTCCACAAACTGCAAGACCAATATGAAAATGCTGCATCTTCTCTATTCTCTCTCGGCGCCTCTTCAGAACCCATTTCCTATGTTGCCAAAGAAGACCACAAAGCTTATACCTTTCATCAGAACTCCTCTCCCGCCGTCCTCTGGGTCACCCTTTCAAGGTAAAGTTCTCTCCTTTATGGAAATACACGGCTTTGTGAATTTGATCAACTGAGTTCTCTGGGTTTCGCTTTATTTCCATACTTAATATCAGTGGCCTTTATTCTCTTGCTTCTTTATGTCTTTAAGAATCGAATACAAAATTACAAATCATCTCAGATAACTAAGAACACTGCACTATGATATTGGACATAATTCTTGTTTAGTATAATGTTTTGTATAATTGTGCTCTTTTAGCTTAGTTCTGAAAGGTATTTATTTTGGTTAGGATAATGGGTTTTTACGCATTACATTGGCTGATATTGAAATTTTGAAGTGTGTTCTAGAAGCAAACTTATGGCATGACTCTCATCTCATCAGCCATCAGTGTCTTGTTTGTTTTATGTGATATCTGATGTGGCACACCATTTGGTATATTGGTATGTGTAGAAAAGTCTCTGAAGTCTGAAATATGGATTCAAGTTTTCAAATGGTGAAACCAAAAAGGCACAAGTGGAATGGTGGGGAAGAGATGGGAAGAGAAAAAAAGGGTCTGAACAATTTACCTGATGTGGTTATTGAAAAGATCATTTCTTTCCTTCCAACGAAAGAGGCTATCAGAACAAGCATACTTTCGAAAAGATGGGAATACCCATGGACATCAATTCCCAACCTTGAATTTTATTATGAGTTGCATGCTAGAAGATCTTCCTTGGTGAATATTGTGGATAGAGCACTTTTTCTCCGCAGTCCTGCTGACATAAAACGGGTTCATCTTTCGTTTTACGTGCTTGGTGATGCATCTCGTGTTAGTGCATGGATCTCTGCTATGGTGCAGCGCAATGTAGAAGATCTCATTTTAGATCTGGATAGCCACAAGGAACCATTTTCCCTGCCTCAATCTTACTTACTTCGGTCACACTTAAACAGCTGCAATTGCGTCTGCCCTGTAGCTTCAAGGTTTCATCTGCTGTTTGTTTCTCAAGTCGAAGAGCTTGACAGTTGCGGACGTGGTGTTTCATGAAGAATACTCAATCCAGCAGTTATTCTCTGGTTGTCCAGTCCTTGAAGAATTAACACTTCTGGAATGTAAGTGGGGAAATCTCAAATTTGTGAGTATTTGTGCTCCTAACCTTATAAATTTGATCATAAATGAAAGCCGGTCGCCGATTTCCAGGGGCCCAATTGTGTGCCAGATAAGGATTTTTGGTGTTAGTCTGGAATATTTTTCTTACTCATGGCACTTGGTGCATGACTATTGCTTTTGTAACTCGTCAGTACATGAAGCTCGTATTAGTATTGATTATCAAAAGGGCTCTAGACTTGATAGCTACCTGTTGCATAAGCTTCTTGAAGGGCTTTATAGTGTGAAGGACCTAACCATATCTCATTGTGACATTGAGGTATGTTTGCTCCTCTTTAATAATCTACAATTTAAGTTTGATGTCTCAATATTGTTTTACCAATTGCATTCTTTGTGGAATTTAACATTCTTTGCGATGAATGATTGACTCTAAGATTACTTGGGCCTGATGATGATTTCACTGACTGTTGTTAGGCGGCTCTAACTGGGGCACCAGAACTTCTTGACCAGATGCCCATGTTCAATGGTCTAACAACTTTGACACTTGAGCAGGGTTCTGTAGAAATTGATTGTAAACTACTTTTGTGATGGGCAGATGGATTGAACATGTTCAATTTCGACCTCCATACTTTAGTATCCATGGCAACGTGTAATTACTTGTTAGACCATTCTCAAACATTTGGACTCCAACAATACCTTTCTGGCCATTAGCTCCAGCAGTTTCTTAGATTTGGAGGGAAAGAGCTCCACTTTCCCGCGCTCCCCATAGTGAAAACCCAAAAGGCAATAGAATACCAACTTCTCAATCCTCTTTGCACCCGTTTCATATTTTGCCCAAGAAGACCACAAAGCTTATACGTTTGAAGGCTTTCATCATCTCGCCTCTCTCACCTCCTCTGGGTCACCATCGTTAGGTAAAGTTCTTTCCTTTATGAAAGACATGGTTTCTTGGATTTGAGTAACTTTGTTTTTCCATACTTGAAGTGGGCTACATTCTTTTTTCAGTTTTGTACTATCATATTCATCTAGACGATATTACAAATGGTAGGCAAGTGAAATTGTAATTGTGCCTTGTGTTGCCTTCAACTACTAGTGATCAGAACAAAAGTGTCAAAGCTTGTAGATTATTTGCTTCAATGGATATGATTGAAAGATAATTTTGCATAACAGAGACTAGTGAGATATGGATATAAGTTCTCAAATGCTAAATCCCAAGAGGCAGAAGGTGGATGGTGTAGAAGAGAATTGAGAGGCCGAATGTCACATCCCGCCAAACTTCAGCAAAATTTTACCTTGAGCATTCTAGACGGATCCGGAATATGACGGAACACTTTGGAAGATCATAGAAGATCCTAGAAGGCGATAGAAGTCTCAAGAAGCCTTGAGACATTTCCGGACATCTCTAGAACCTTGGAGAGGTTAGGAGAACTAGACCACTCAAGAATTCTCTAGAACACTCAAGGATCATCTTAGAGTCATGTAGACTTGTGTAGACTTATGGAGAGTTCTCTAGAATTCTCTACATTGTACATAGTCTTAGAAATATCTAGAACTAGCTAAGTAGGATGAGGAGGCTTATAAATAACAAGGCACCCCTCTCATTTGCTCTATCAAGCAAGAAGCAAGCTATCAAGCATACTTGTAAGTTCTTTCTTTGTTCAATATAAGTTCTCTTTCGAGATATTCTTTTTTGTCTTTCAATTGTTCTAGCATGACGTTTGCGAGAGTAAGGCTGACTTAACATAAGGGAGTTGTTAAGGCCGCACGAGTTGCATAGCAAAAGAGTAAGCTCGTGACAGGAAGGAGGCATAAAGAATTTAAACAATTTACCTGATGTGGTTCTTCAAAAACTTCTCTCCTTTCTTTCAACAAAGAATGCTATCGGAACAACTTTAAAAAAGATGGGAATACTTATGGAATTCAATTCCCACACAGCTTTTTTCAAGCGACTCTTAATAAGAGATCTGCCATTGTGAATGCTGTGGAAATAGCACTCATGCTTCGTCGTGGTGTTGCTATTAAAAAGTTCACTCTTTGCTTTGATGTGTTAGGTGATGCACCTCGTCTTAATCACTGGATATCTGCATTAGTAAGGCTCAATGTTGAAGAGCTTTTCCTTGGCCTGTATAGCTTGAAGGGACCGCTTTGTTTGCCTCATTCCTTGTTTAGTTCCTCAACACTGAAGGACTTACAACTAGATGTGCCTCTTACTTTCAAGGTTCCTACTACTGTTTGTCTATCAAATTTAAGAAGCTTGACACTGAGATCTCTGGTGTTTTTTGATGAATACTCAACTCAGAAACTCTTTTCTGGTTGCCCGGTTCTTGAAATATTGTCTCTGCATAATTGTGATTGGGGGAATCTCAAGTTTGTGAGTATTTGTGCTCCAAAGTTTTCGGCATTGAGTATAAATGAAAGCGATTTGCAAATTTCCAGTGATTCAGGCGGTTGCCAGATTATGGTGTTTGGAGTTAGCCTGACATATTTTTCTTATGCGGGTGAATTTTTCAATGAATATTCCATACATAACTCATCAGTATATGAGGCTAATATTACTATATTAGTGTTCCTCCTAGTAAGATGTCGAGCATCAGAGTTACGTGTTGTATAAGCTACTTACTGGGCTCTCTAGTTTGAAGATCCTAACTACGTGTTCTTATTTCTTTGAGGTATGTATCCTTATCTATCATTAATTTTTGAGTTAGTTATCAATTCCGCTTACAAATTGCATGTGTTGCTGTTGCATTGCCTTTTTATACCAGTAATGGCTTGAATGTTTTTTTTTTGTCCTGATGATCGGCTTCATCTCTGTGCTTAGGTTGTTCAAACTAATGCATCAGAACTTCTTGTCCAGATGCCCTCGTTCTATGATGTAACCAAGTCGGTACATAATTCAGTGCGAGTAGATCTTGGTTGTAAAGGACTATTGGTGATGCTCCAAAACTGTCCCTGTCTTCAAACTCTCGTACTCAGAGGGGTCAATTCATAAGCATTGCAGTGTTTTTTGTGCATTGTGTTTTTCTGTAATTATGTCAAAATTGCTGAACTTTGATCTTTCAGGAGGTTAGCCTGTCCAACGATAATGTAAATAATGATGGGGCTTTCGAACCACTTCCTCCTTGTTTCTCCGCAAGTCTTAAAGAGATTGAAATCTATGCATTTCATGGAGGCGAGGATGAAATGTATGCAGTGAAGAGTTTGCTCAAGGCTGCAACAGTATTGGAGAAGGTGAGGGTTACTTTCTCTAGATCTTTTGAAGGGGGACTAGAAGCGATAAATGATGTCAACAGACAGTGAGAGATTTCCGAAGAGAGTCGGTTGTTCTACTCCCTTGTCTTGGTAACTTATTATGAACTTATGATATTATATCCTCCATGCTGAAATTATCATTAGTAGGCTAGAGAGAAAATGTAATATGAACAGACTACTGTTTATTTCTTCCATTGTATATACTCTGAGGAAACTGATCGCCGTGAGGTTTTATCAACTTTTGATTTCCTATTTGAATATCTCTTGTTGCACTTTGAATCAATTTGCCTTACAAGAGTACGGATCACCTTAGGGAATGAGGTCCTCTGTTAATTTGTTAATGTATATCTGGCTTCTAGTGTACAGGTTTTATAACTTTGTTTTGCTTTTCTGGTGAAATTCTCAGAGATACAAGTTAAATTTAAATACGAAACACAACCATCTTATAAAGAGTTTTACCTCATATTATATGCTGTATTGTATTATCGAGAGAATCAACACTTTGAAATAATATTTTGGTTTTCATATAATCAAGACAACATTGTTATCATAGACAGAATTTCACACTTCCAAGAGATTGAGATCTCAAAAACCGCCAAATATTTTGGTGCATTGCAGGTGCAATACGTAAACAAAAGTTAGCAAAGGCATTTCACAGCAAATTTGATAGTTCGGATCCCATATTCGGGTCAAACAAAACATTAACCGGCCCAAATATTCCTAGACCCAGTAAGAGGCCCGTTATCATGCAGCGGGTTTTTAATTACCCCAAAAAAAAAACATTTCAAAACCTCTTTAAAACCCCCTCATTTCATTTCAGTTCTTTCTGGGTTCTCAAACCTTTCGTCTTCTTCAGAGATCATCTTCTTCATCACTCGCTTTTTCTGGGTAAGTTCTCTCTTCATGTAAAGACTTAGTATTGATTTTAGTCAACTGGGTTTGCTTTATTCCATTGAATTTTTCTCTTCTTCATTGTTTTGTTCTGTGTTTACATTCACTGAAAGTTTTAATCTTGAGTTCTTGGGCGAAATAAGCTTCATTCTTTTGTATATACATTCGCTGCCAGTTTAAGTTTCACCAAAATTTAGTTGAATTTCTAGCAAACCCAGATGATCAATCTTTAAGAAACCCAGATGATCAATCTTCAAGAAACCCAGATGATTGAATCTTCAAGAAACCCAAATGAGAATAGGTACCCAGAACCAGAAATGTGAGCTAAAACAACCATAGAGTTGTGGAAAACTGTATGAATCTGTTGAACAACACATTGACATCTTTAAAAACCTGGGAATTATATGAACTTAATTGGAATCAATCTATCAATCACACACTCTTCTCTCTTTCTTTATCTCTACTTGTTTATCTCTCTTCTTGTCGTTGATTACAGAATTATCTCTGTACTAGTAACTAGCTTGAGAATTGAAAGCCATATCTATCAATCTGTTTATTAACCTATTCCAGTGGTCACCACCCAGATATATGTACCTGTCCCTCTTCTAGTAGAAATAAAGAATCCTGTCAACCTGGAGATGCAATGCATCCATGTATATATTTGTAGACCGTTTTTATTGAATGTACTCACATGATGAAAATGAGATTCCAAAAGGAGGGCTATAGTTTCGTGTTCATTGTGAAATATGCAATCGTAATGTACTTGTTAATTGTTAGTGTATTACTGTATTTGATTTGTTAATCTTGTAGGTCCTTTGGTGCCTAATATTGGCTTTTTTGATTTATCAGGGAAAGACTTTACTATGGCTACAAGTTCTCAAATAGTACAATATAAAAAGCAGAAGTTAGGTGGAGGAGAGATGAAAAGAGGCAGCAAGAGCTTAAGAGATTTACCGGTTGATGTTATTCTAAAAATTCTCTCCTTCCTTCCAACTAAAGATGCTATCAGGACAACCATTCTGTCAACAAGTTGGGAATCCATGTGGACAATACTTCCTAGTCTCACATTTATTGAATGGAAATTTGAGAAGAGAGATCTCTTCATGAATGCTGTGGAAAGAGCGCTCATGCTTCGTGGCCGTGCTGATATTAAAGAGTTTACTCTTTCGTGTGAAGTGGTGGGGGATGCAATACGTGTCAATACATGGATCTATGCTGTAGTGCAGCGCAATGTTGAAGTTCTTTCTTTGGTGCTGCCCAAGTTCATTGGACCAATCTCTTTGCCACGTTCTTTGTTTACGTCTACGAAACTGAAAGTACTCCTGCTGAATTTGCGCTGTATTTTCAGAGTTCCTTCTACCATTTGTTTCACGAGTCTACGGAGGTTGACTCTTTCATCCGTGGTGTTTTCTGACTACAACTCAGCACAGAAACTGTTTTCTGGTTGCCCAGTTCTTGAGGAAATATTTCTATATCGTTGCAATTGGGAAAATATAAACCTGGTGATTATAAGTGCTCCCAAGCTTTTGAGGTTTACCATAGATGAAGGGGATTTGACATATGTGAGAGGTTCAAATGGTTGTCACATTATGATAGCTGGAGTTACACTTGCATATTTTTCTTACATGGGTCAATTCCTGGATGAATATTTGTTCTATAACTCATCAGCACATGAAGCTGTGATATTTCCTAAGTCAACCAAGAGGGTCAGACAACTTAGTGAACGGTTGTGTAAGCTTCTTGTTGGTCTCCCTAGTATGAAGCACCTAACCATCTCTCATACGTCCTTTGAGGTATGTTTTCTTCTCTTTCAGTGATTATGATTCTCTAATTTATCAATTTTAGTTTCCAAATTGCATGATGTTGCATTTATGGTCTCTGTCACGAGTGGCTAGTCTAACTCATCTTCCTGATTGGCTTGACCCCGTTCTCAGATGATTCAATCTAAAACTTCAGAGCTTCTTGGCCACATGCGCTCGTTCACTAATCTAACCACCCTGGTATTTGGACATGTGGTAGTAGATCTTGGTTGCAAAGGACTATCGACCTTTCTTCAGAAATGTCCTTGTCTTAAGTATCTTGTCTTCTGTGAGGTAACTTTCATAATCTCTTAAATTTTTACCCTTGAACTGTGTTTCCATATATTGATACCTTTGTTGTTTTCTTTTTATGCTTTAGGGGATTGTTCTGTACTCAGATGATGCAAAAGATGATGGCATGTTGGAGCCACTGCCTCCATGTTTCTTGAGTAGTCTTGAGGAGATTGATGTCCTGGAATTCTGTGGACTGGAGGATGAGCTTCGTGCAATAAAGGTTTTGCTGAAATGTGCAAGGGTCGTAAAGAAGGTGAATATCAATTGGCGCAGTGGTATGTCGTACCTGGAACTAGAATTGATGAAGGACCTTAGCAAACGGTTATTAAATTTCCCCAAAGGATCAAAAAAATGCCAAGTTGTTTGTCCGTGCCCTAGTTCAGTTTTCGTTTCTTCTCCAATCTTGGGATGGCCGAATGTTAATCTGTGATAGGTTGAACAATAGTCTTGAACTTGTAGTCTGACGAGTGGAATGGTTCTGAACCGAAACTGGCCTAGTGCATAGATTGCAAACTGTGTTGCTGATTAACAAGAAAGGAACAAGTCCAATGGATCTGTTAATTGTTCATATCTTGATGTTAATATGTAATAAACTTTTGAGTGTTATTGATTTACTCATTAGAGGAAATGTCTCCCAATTGTAATAGGAAATTGGATGAATTGAGTTGTATGAGTCTCTAATATGCTGTTGCCTATAATGGGCATATGCTACAGTTCCAATTGAATCCAAAAGGAACCCATTTTTATATGATTCCGATGATAATTCTGATTTGGGTATGATCCATCTTCCTCTAGTGTTTCCAGTCAATTGGATTTTTATTTTATTAAATTTTCGTTTTATGGCTTTGTTGTGTATACATTCACTGTAAGTTTCATAGTTTCATACTTTTTGGCAAATAGGCTTTTATTTAGTTGCTGAATAAGATCCTAACCGATTTGATTGAAATATGTAGTAGCTTCAGGCGATTAGATATTTGGCATTTGGATATTGGGTTCTGATCATATGAGTAGGGAAAGTTTTCGCTGTCTGTGATTCAATTAGTTGGTGTAAAAATTTTATGGGTTTTTAGTGGAATCTAAACTGCAATGAAATTAAAAAGAGACATAGTTCTGTATTTAGGGAAATATGGAATTTGTAATGCCTAGTTGACTATATTGATAAACAAGTTTTGCATTATCCATAGTTATGAACTTATGTTGATATTCATTGCTAAGATAAAATAAATTAGATAAACTGCTAGGTCCTCGGCTACCTATTGTTGGTGTAATATCAATAGATTTAAGTTCTCAGATGGAAAAACCTAAAAAGCAGAACGTGGGTGGAGGAGAAGAGATGAAAGGAGGAGCACAGGTTTAAGTGATATACCTGATGTGCTGAGTAAGAATATTCTCTCCTTGCAATCAGGACAATCATATTGTATAAAAGATGGGAGCACCTATGGACATCAGTTCCCAAATTGTTCAAGGTTGGATGCCAAGAGATCCCCGTTAGTGAATAATATCGAAGTGAGCACTCGTTCTGCGTGGCTCTGCTGGTAAAACAGTTCCGTCTTTTGTTTCCTTTGCTTAATGATGCCTCCCGTGTTAAAGCATGGATAACTTCCTTAGTAAGGCACAATGTTGAAATTATTTCTATAGACCTAGACCTGCGTAACTTGAACGAACCAATCTTATTGCCTGATTCTCTGTTTGCATCTGCCCTGTATTTTCAAAGTCCCTTGTACCACTAGATTTTCAGGTCTAAGAAGCCTGACACTTATGGAGGTGGTTTTTTCTGATGACTACTCATGTGATCAGCAGCTGTATTCTGGTTTCCCAATGCTTGAGGAATTATCCTTTTACTAATGCAATAGGTCCGGTCTCAACTATGTGAACATTTATGCTCCCAAGCTTTTGAGGTTTACCTTACATGAAGGGGGCTATGGGCTATCCCACAAAAAAAGGTTCAGATAGTTGTCAGATTATGATACTTGGAGTTAGTCTCACATATTTTTCATACGGGGCGAGTTCTGAGATGAGGACTCCTTTTATAACTCATCAGCGCTCATATATCTCCTACTTCTACTGAGAGAGCAGATATGTTAGTGCTCGGCTGTATAAGCTCCTTTGTGGCCTTTCTAATGTGGTGAACCTAATTTGTTGAGTAAAAATTAATCTGTGTGCAGTATTTAAGAATTTGCAAAAGCTTGTCTCGCTGATGTTCTGCTTCACAAGTCCTTGTCTAAAATCACATTTTACTGATTGGCCTCACCTTGTTCTCAGGTGGTTCAGACTTCAGACCAATGCTCCGGAACTTCTTCCTCATTTTCCCTTGTTCAATAATCTAGACACTTTGGTATTGTATCACTGCAAGTATATCTTGGCTGTAAAGGACTATTGACCATGCTCCAAAACTGTCCTTGTCTTCAAGATCATTCCGGGTGGTAACTACATAATCACTATTATATATTTCCTTGTTTTCTGTTCCACTTTGCTTTTCATGATTTTTGAATTAGTAAACTTTGATGATATAGGGGATTGTCCTCAGACGATGCAAAAGATGGAGTTTGGGAGCCATTACCTCCATGTTTCTTGAAAAGCCTTGAAGAGATGTATGCCTATAAATTTAGTGGATACAAGGATGAGCTTTATGCATAAGTTTTGATAAAAATTGCAATGGTCTTGGAGAAAAAAATTATAAGGTTCTCGAATTCATATGAAGGAGATTCAAAAAAAGATAAATGATCTTAACAAACAGTCATCACATATTCCCAGAGGGGCTCGGAAAACTGTGAAGTTGTTTGTTGTTTGTGCCCTTTTCGAGTTTTGGTTTGTACGTGAGTTGTTTCGTTTCTGAACCTTCTGATAGGGAAATGCGCGCAATGATCCTTCTTCTGTTAGGTTGATTAATGACTTGTGTACTCTTTTTTTTTTTTAAATAGAACTCGTATACTGTTTTCATCAGATAGGATGTAAAAAATAAGCATATCAGACATGTTCTGCTTTAGCATGATTATCATGATATTAGAGAAAACGTCACGCAGCAGGTCCCCTCAATTAGCACATATAATTGCATATAATTCTGGCAGTGATAAAAGAGAAAAGCACAAGTGAGAAAGACATACATATATGAGAAGAGCAATCTCTTCACTTTAGTTTAGAATAAGATTGGAATTACCGTATAATATATTGTGTCAGACAATGATTAAGAAAGAGTAGAGGGAATGTGGAATACTGAAAAATAAAGTTTGCATGAGCACAGATTCTTACTTTGCTGTAAAGCTAGTCCTAAGAATTTCAATCTATTTATTATATTCCAAGAAATTCCATGATTTCCATTCATAAATCAATTGTTGAAGTGTATGTAGATTCCTCTTTAGGAAATCAATAGTAAGTGGATGATTTTTGAAAGCAAAGACTATATTCTTTCCTCTGTTTATATAAATAATATCAAGAGAAACTAGTGTCGACGCAAACTATTTGCAAAGATGTCCAACAACAAGCAGTCATTCAAGGTCTGCTTCTGTTTCAGAAGAATATTCAGGCTTAAGGTGGCGGAGCCTCCTGAAGATGTCAAGAGAATGTTTGATATGTATGCCGATAATGGCACCATCTCACTCGATGACCTTCACAGCTTTCTGATTGAGTTTCAAGAAGAATGTGAGGCCACCAAGGAAGATGCTCAGGCCATTTTCAACAGTCTCAAGCATCTGAACATTTTCCAAAGAAAAGGCCTCCATCTTGATGCCTTTTTTCGATATCTCTTTGGTGATCTTAACCCTCCAATCTCTTCAAAGGTAAATTCATATTTAATTGTAATTTCAGGAATTAATTTGCTTCTCTGATAATAATGTACAAGTCAAATAATGTTTGGATCGATCAGGTGCATCATGACATGAACGCTCCATTGGCTCATTATTTTCTATTCACCGGCCATAACTCATACCTGACTGGAAATCAACTCAACAGTGACAGTAGTGTCTACCCAATTATCCAGGCACTGCAACGGGGTGTTCGAGTTATTGAATTAGATTTGTGGCCTAACTCTAAAAAAAATGGCGTTGAGGTTCGTCATGGAGGGTATGAATTACTGAATTAGTCTCAGTTTTTGTTCCTGACCTATAATTACAACAGTACATATAATATTACTGTAGCTTTCAGCTTTCTCCAATGTTAAGCAATTGTTGTGTAGTTGATACATGATCTATTTGAACCTTTCCTAATTCATAGGACTTTGACTCGTCCGGTTGAACTCATCAAATGCTTGCGGGCTATTAAGGATAATGCTTTTACTGCTTCTGAATATCCTGTTGTTATAACATTTGAAGACCACTTACCTTCAGATCTTCAGGCTAAGGTGGCCAAGGTAACTAATACTCATGCCCTTTCCCTTCAAAAATTGTTTGCATGACATTTACTGACGATCTATGATAGATATAAATTACATAGGAACCTCATTGCTAACCTTGCTTAAGGATATAGTTAGAAAGTTAACGTGGTACATCCTACCATTTCTGATGAAACAAATTATCTGAGATTGTAGATGGTGAATGAAACATTTGGTGATATGCTCTATGTCCCTGATTCCGAATTTCTGATGGAATTCCCTTCACCTGAAATATTAAGAAAAAAGGTTTTGATTTCAACCAAGCCACCGGAGTATCATGACCCTCAAAGGCGCAAGGACTACGGAGTAACTGATAAGGTGCATATAAAGCAGTAGTATACATTGTGCTAACCATTTTGTTTATACTACTTGTAAGGTTGAGGTACCACTGATTAACAATTAAAAATAAGTAGGATAGTGACGAAGATGATCCGGATGACGATGAGGAGGATACAACTCTACAATACAAGCAGTTAATTGCAATTCATGCTGGAAAACCAAAAAGCGGTGATGATATGTGGCATATTGATCCCATGAAAGTCAGACGTCTTAGCTTGAGCGAGCAACAACTCGAACGCGCATCAAAAAATCGTGGAACAGATATTGTCAGGTAATATTTATAATCCCTACCTTGAATTTTACAATGTTGAACACTCGGGAAATTCAAGTTCTGAAGTTTCACCATGTCAGAATTCATGCCACTCTTATTACATATTTTGTTTTCACCATCTAACATCAAATTGGCTCCACTCATTTTCTAGATTTACACAAAGAAATTTGTTAAGGATATATCCCAAGGGTACACGTTTGGATTCATCAAATTATGACCCTATGCTTGGATGGAGCCATGGAGCTCAAATGGTCGCATTCAATATGCAAGTTAGACTTCTAAATTTCACGTGTAATTTGATTTCCTACAGTAGTTTCTTATATATAGTCAGCTTTTACTGGTACTAAGAGTACTGCTTCTGCCTCACCTCAACCAATTTATTTTCTCAAAGGGACATGGAAAGCAACTTCATATTATGGAAGGAATGTTTAGAGCTAATGGAGGTTGTGGTTATGTGAAGAAACCTGAATTTTTACTTGGCAACAGTCCAGATAATGAGGTTTTTAATCCTGGGAAATCGTTCCGGGTTAGGCAAATCTTGAAGGTGGGTCGAATTTCTGTTTAACCTGTAAAAGTGTGTCCATCTCAGTTGTTTTTATTATCTTAGATATACAATGTTCAAGTGTCTAGCTCCATAATCTCTCTTCTGGATAAACAGGTAAAAGTTTACATGGGTGAAGGATGGCATTCAGATTTCCACCGCACACACTTTGATCTTTATTCTCCACCGGACTTTTTTGTGAGGGTAAGTCATTCTTATAGAGTATCCTAACAATGGGAAAGCATATATTGTTTGGCAGTGCTGATTTGGATTACAGATCAAATAGATTATTGTTTGAGTTAGACCAACTCTAACTCTATCCATGAATACATTCACGTAGACTGGTTCGATAACAGAGACTAGAGTTAATGATTCATCCACGTAGAAGAGTTCGAAACAGAATTAGACTAACTCTATATATTGTGGACCAACCTTTGATTTGAAAGTGAGACCCTATACAGTATTAAGTCTCCCTCATTTACCAGGAAATATCAATTACACGCGTATCCCTCATTTAGGAAACAGTAGTAATTCTAACTATTATATTACTGAGGGAATAATTTATAAAGTTGAAATCAACAATCTAATAACATAATATTTAGGTGGCGAAAAAACCATGCAAGTAGTAACTGTACACTGTAATGTGTGCAATGTATGCAAGTTCTGTCAGCATTCCATAAATCAGGATCATCAGTCATATATAGACACTTATTTGAATTAACTCGGATTAATAGCAACGCAAACATGATGTTCCACATATTTAACAGCAGAATATCACGCAATAAAATGTGTCTGTAGGTTGGAATTGCCGGAGTCCCGAAGG
This sequence comes from Argentina anserina, assembly GCF_933775445.1. Classification (NCBI taxonomy): domain Eukaryota; kingdom Viridiplantae; phylum Streptophyta; class Magnoliopsida; order Rosales; family Rosaceae; genus Argentina; species Argentina anserina. Next base: position 30,721,124 of record NC_065874.1, read on the forward strand.
ACACAAAAATGCATGAGACTAAACCAATCGAGGACGACTGGGTTCCGGTGTGGGATGAGGAATTCGAGTTCCCATTGAGTGTTCCAGAACTAGCTGTGCTTAGAATTGAAGTTAAAGAGTATGACAATTCCGGAAATCATGACTTTGGTGGCCAAACATGCTTGCCAATATCGGAGCTCAGAACTGGGTTCCGAGCAGTTCCGCTGCATAATAAAAGAGGGATAAAGTATAAATCTGTGAAGCTTCTAATGAAATTTGGGTTTGGAAGTCCGGAGTAAAGTATAAAGTATCATATTCCTTGCCTCTTCTGTACTCTATTTACAATATGCAAACTACATTAACTATATAGAGCATATTGTGTTTTCCTGATCAGAAACTGGAATAATATTACAGGCACAGGGCAAGGTCTGCTACAAATTTTCTGGCATAAAAAAGAATTTAATTTATACGTGCATGCATGGGTGGACTTTGTTGTTTATATTCCGTCCACTGGAATGAATAATCACGTAGGACTGCCCAGAGTCAGCGTAGAGGCCGCCTATTACCGCCCTGAGTCTACTTAGGCCGCCTAGACAACCGCCTAGACCCTAAAACGCCCAGATGCCCCGATGAATATCTCCTCAGGTTTCTTGCCATCTAGCGCCTAAAGAGCGCCTCCTGGGCTGGCTAGGCGGCCAATTTTTAGAACATCACAACCATGTGTTTGAATTCAAGCTCTTTGACCTGGAGAAAAAAAATGTTGTACTAAAAGTAAACTTTAAAACGTCTCAATGCAAGTTCTAGTGTTGATCAACACGTCGTGAATTCTCCGAAGTCTAGACTCTAGAGGAGTTGAGGTCTTCGTAAATAATTGCATCTGAAAGGGAAAACATACCTAATTTCCTTATGCCTTTCCATGAGCCAAAGGGGTGCATTTTGAAACCACATTCTCATCCAGTCATCCCATGTAAGCACGAACCCCAGTCCTCAGGTTAAGGGGTTTAATCAATTACAGATCCTATTCCGTGAAGTTTCATAGCTAAATATTAAAGATGAATAACGTATGTGTAACATAAAAACTGAAAAACATGGGATGAAGAAACTACGTAATTCTCAACTTCACAAGGGGACAATTATTTTGGACACAATATAAACACAACAATGACAACACCGAGTAGAAGATCGATCTTTCTTCCACTGAGATTAGCAATTGACTTACGTGTGTGTGAAAAGACGTTACAAAATAGTGAAAAAAGCTTTTCAGACAACCACCGCTTGTTTTTATTTTATATTTTATTATATTTATTTATTTAATATTTTAGTCATTGATTAAAACTATCATAAAGTATTTTAATATACGAGGGACATTTTGGTAAAAAATCATTTTAGCTAGAAAGTCATGTTCCGGTTATAATAGTATAGATTATGAAGTTTAGCAAACACATATACTCTAGGATCGGCTGGCTAGGATGCCAGACAAACTCAATACAACAATGACTCGATGTGTTCATATTCGATCACACTCGTTCCAGTTTTTTTAATCTAATTTCCATTGATGACTCCCAAATCAAATAGCATCTGTTACCTAACTAATTAAATAATTAACTACTAATTAAAAAGTTAATCGAAAACTATTTCGTCCGTACGTGATACTCTGGAAACCTGATTTGCTACATGTGAAGACAAAAAAAAAACGTAATGACCCTTTGATCTGATTGCAATCTCTAACAGATCTTCATGTCTCACACACTAAGATATTCATCTGTAGTTTCTGTACAGAAAGTAAGCTAGAAATGGAGTAGGCTCATGAACACGTCCTTCAGTCCTTCATGTCAGACAAATGAACAATTATAAAAGTTTAATGGCTATCTTAGAGTTTAAAACAATTTTCGGTACTGTATTTTTGTTCTCATAAGAACCTATTATGTCTAATGTGTTGCTCATTTTATCGGATGATGATGTGTCTATGCATGCATATTTTCATTCGAATGTGGATCAGTTTTTTTTATGCTAGTAACATGGATTTCCTATTGAGAATAGGATGAGGTGGGAAATAAGAAATTGGTAAGGAATTGATAATATTAATAAATGAATGTTGTTTTGTAAACTGTAAAAACAATGACAATTTTACAGCGAGGAAAGAAAATTGTGGAGGTAGAGAAGCTACTAGCTAGGTTCCTGTTCAGAAAGAGCAACTGCTCTCTCCAAATTGGCAACGATGTCAGTCATACCAGGCCTTTCTTTCCCCTCTAAATTGACACAATGCATAGCAGTATAAGCCACCAGCTGAAGTGCTTCGACCTCGTTTGGTTCCAGTTGCCCAACCCTTTTATCCAACAAGCTTTGCAGCTCTCCTGCCATTATCCTTGTCCCTGAATATTCCACCAAACCAATTAGGTCTGTTCCTTCTTCACTGTCATTGAAAACAGCCTTCTTCCCTGTCAAAAGCTCCAACAATACCACTCCAAAGCCATAGACATCGCTCTTTGCTGTCAAAACGTTTAGTATATAGTACTCAGGATCAATGTAACCTACTGTCCCAACCGCCTTTGATGACATGATTTCTTGATCAGATGCTGGCCCCAACAATGACAGCCCGAAATCAGATACTCTTGTTGTCATGTCTGCATCCAAGAGAATGTTAGAAGACTTGATGTCTCGGTGAATTATTGGAGGCACCGCATAAGTGTGAAGATACTCAATCCCCCTTGCAGCATCCAATGCTATTCTCATCCTCGTTCTCCAAGAGTTCACAATGCTGCTATTTTTCTCCACATTCTTCTTGTTATGCAAGTGATCATGAAGTGAACCGTTGCTCATGTACTCGTAGACCAAAAGCCTCTCATCTTTATCTTCACATGATCCCACTAGCTTTACCAGATGCTTGTGGTGAAGCCGAGACAGCAATGCTAGTTCAGAATCAAATGCACTTCTTTTCTCCTGGAATTTCTTGGTTTTTGTACTAGTATCTGCTCTCTTGATGGCCACTTCGCGACCATCGGAGAGCTTGCCTCTGTATACAATACCAAAGCTCCCATCACCGATCTTGTTTTGGATTGAGAAATGCTTAGTGGCAGCAGAAAGTTCTGCTAGTAAAAATTCTTCAGTCTTATATGCATGCTTTGATGATGAACTACTTCTCAAGTGCTGTGAGGGAGCACCAGGAACAGTTTGGATCTCAACCGCAGCACCGAAATTGCGGTCTGCAGCACTTATGAGTTGCTCAGACTCCGGACTGTTGAACCAAGAACTGCATAGTCTAATCCATATGCAGAAAATAATAGTGCAAAATCCCGCAAAACCCCCAATGGATCCAACTATCATGAAAGTCAACAGAAGCTTATTTCTTCCTATGGATGGTGAAGAACCTTGTTCCAGTGGACTTCTTGGGAGCAAAGGCACTACAACTGGAAGCTCAGCCTGGCATGAGTTGCATATGTTCCCCGACCCACCACAAAGAGTATCCGAGTTTGGGTACAAACCACAGCGACTGCATGAAGTTTGTACGCATGGACCTGGAATGATCGATCCCAAAGTAACATGATTTCCAGAACTAGACCATCCTGGTCCCCAACAAATGACTGAAAGATTACTTCTTGTTAGTCCACATACAAAATTCAAACCTGCAACAATCGACTCAAACGAAACATTTCCAACAAAAACATTATGACCCCAGCATACAATATAACCATTGCTTTGCCTTATAGCACAAGTAAAATTTGCTCCCAATGCAAGGCCTGAAAACATGAAAAATGAAGCACCATAAGGTACATTCAATTGCCCGGAATCATTATTCCCTTTGCAGACCCAAGTTCCACTTTTCCTTGAGCCACAAGCATGAGACTCTCCAGCGATTAGGCTCGACATTGACATATTCTCAAACCCTCTTTGAATCTCAGCTCCAATACCATTACCCCAACAGAGGACTCTGCTTCCATCCATCAAAATCCCACATGAGAAGCCACTTCCAGATGTGACTGACTTGAACTTCAATGCCTCCCCAGGTGAGTGAAACAAAGCCCCTCCTCTCCAGCACCTGACTATGCTGGAGTTGACCTCTCTGGCACAAACTTGATCATCACCAACCGTTAGATCAGTCAACCGTACGTCATTACTGTGGTATATACGTCTAGGATTGAAGCTAACTGAGCTGGTGTCCCAGCAGAAAAGGCTAAAGCCACCGGACCGGAGACCACAAAAGAAGGTCTTCCCACCAGATATTGCTTCAAACGAGACAGAGGGTTGAACTAAAATAGTCCGGTTGTTTTGGTAGCATTGTATAAACTGTGTTCGGTGGTTGGCTACAATGCCACAGATAGTTGAAGTGCCATATACAATGGCAGTGGTGGAAGCTAATCCGAGGCCATTGACAACTACACCGTTGGGTGTCAGCAAAGAGAAGAAGGTTGTGAAGAAGATGAAGACATATACAAGTGCCATTTACGGCGATTTGGTCATGGGGAAGTGAAAGTTTCTGGTTTTAAATTCTTCATTAGGAAAGAGAGAGGGATGAAAGCAATATATGGAAGAGTAATATATGGAAGGTGTGAAGCGTGTGGGGTCTTATTGTTGAGCTAAAGAGAGGAACAGCCATTGGCAATTGAAAATTCTCAAGTCCTAACTGTGTATCAGAACTTGTTCTGCTACCCGTTGAAACAGTCTTATCTTTCTTTTTCCCTAAGCTACTGAACATCCGACAATGTTTAGCTTACAAAATGATTTTGGGACCTTATGTCTCGTACGTCTACTTGCGTTGTTACTAATATTTGGTTGTTGATGATCTGTACTTCTCATTGTTGGGATCATACATTGCTGAATTGCTCAGGATTCTAAACAGTTGTTGTTTTCTTCAGATTTGGCGAGTTTCTCTATTTTGCTAAATATGTTCATATGTTTACGATCTGCCAATTTGTACCCTAAGTTTATCATTGAAGTTGTGGTTGTGCCTGCAGAATCTTATCAACATAAATTCAGCCAAAATTTGTGTCTGGCTACAGTGCTTTAGGAGTACACAACACAATCAGTCTTGGGTTTGCTAGAGAATCTTTTGAATTGAGGAATGGATAAAGTAAACTTGTTCTTCTGAGCGGTCTATTTGGTTCTATTAATCTTGTAAGAATCAAATCTCCAAGTGTCAGAGATTACTGAAAGTCAATAAGAATATCTCTAACTATGGATGATTTCAGACCAAAGGAGAAAAAATTACCGATGATGAGACAAATTCATCAGAAATTTGAACTATGAAAGGAACCCTTAACCCTCCCACTACAACTCAAGCTTGATATAAAACAGAAAAATTGTTTTTATCTGTTTCTTTTGAGTACGCTCAGAATATCGTGCAACTAACATTAAACAATACCACTTGAAATATAAAAAAAAGTAAAGAAAATAAAACTACAAGTAGATGTATAACAAGCTATCTGAATACGGTTATAAATTGTATATAGCAAGTTGATTGCTTAAAACACAGGGATTATAGGATCATGCCTTTATATTTCAATGACACTGCATTTGGAAGCTACTGTAAACTGTGAACATAGCTATATGTATTGAAGAAGCTTTTTCTGCATTTGTCCAATGAATTTACAATCATTGGGGGATCATAACAGACAATGACAATCTATTAAGAATACGGAAATATTTATGTCACATAATCAGTCGACCACAATAAGTCAATAACCATACACGGTTATCAATCGTGGACTTTATAGTAATAGCTAAAACTCATTCATTCCTCAGTACAAACTCAAATAAACTAAATCTTCCAAAATGATAGGAAAGTTCTCGAAAGAAAGAGGAGAAAGTTCACATATTCTAATTCGGCAAAATTGTCAAAATACACCCTAAACTTGGTTGAAATTGTCAATTTGCTCCTCGAACTTGTATTTGAGTCAATTTACTATGGGTGGGCATAAAAAATAGAAATCCCAATCCCGTCCCGATCCCGTCCCGAAATTCATAGGAACGGGATGGGACGGAGGTCTAAAAACGTTCGTCCCGTCCCGATCCCGTCCCGTTTCATAATGGTGGGATGAGACGTGGAACGAATAATTTATATCCCGCTTCATCTCGTCCCGTCCCACCTTTAATGAAAACTTTAAAATTCTTATATATTTGTATCAAAATGAAACTAATTTATGTTCTTAATAATTCTAAAATTATATCAACTCAAATAATAATGGTAAATTATAATATTTTGAACATAATATGCATTTTTTTTGTTAAAATTTCATTATTGAATGTTACTTTGTTATGAAAAAGTAAAAATATATGTTTTTATTTAACTTCATTGAAAGGTGGGATTTGTCCCGTCCCGTCCCGATCTCGTCCCGTCCCAACCGGGATTAATCCCGAGTGTGATGCATTCTTAAAAACCCTCGTTCCGTCCCAATCCCGTCCCGATTCAAAAGAATGGGACGGGACGTGGGATGAGCCCCATCCCGTCTCATCCCGTCTCGTGCCCACCCCTACAATTTACCTCCTAAATTTGGTAAAAATTGCCGATTTGCACCTCATCCGTTAAATTTAACTGTTTTTATCCAATTTTGCGTCACATGTTATGCACATGAGAGGTAATATTGTCATTTTCTATTTCTATTTTTTTTTAACAAATAAAAATATTCTTCTAAAACAGGATTATTATTTTTAATCAAAGTATTTATTTACATCTTTTTTCCACATACTTAACTCTACTTTGAATTATATATTCAACACACACCCATTCAATATAGTGTGTTGTGTATGTGTATATTTTTATATGTACACATTTATTTTTAATTTTCTATGTATTCATTTATATTTTTCTAATATCTTTTAACATAACATGTCAAGTAAAATAATAAATATATAAATCAATAACATGTTTCAAAAAAAATAAAAAAACATAGTAACAAGTGTTCCTCTTAAGTAATTTTATTAATTTATTTCATTATTAAATATGAATAAAAATATAATGACAATGATGCCTCTCAAATGCATGATATGTGACTTAAATTAGATGGAAAACATTAAATTGAACGGATGAAGTGCAAATCGGCAATTTTTACCAAGTTTAGGAGGCAAATTGACTAAAATACAAGTTCAAGGTGCAAACTGACAATTATGGCCAAGTTTGGGGTGCAAATTGACATTTTTGCCTTCTAATTTTGATATGGGTGCTGACCCTAGTATCCAAGAAATGGCCTTTGGCTTTGTCATTACTATTATTCATCTTAGTTCAGCAAACTGGCTATACTCTTATTCAGATTTATGCTAGATAACCAAAAAAAAAATATAATGAGCTTGGCATACTCATGAAAATGGCAATGGCTGTGGATTCCCAAACTAGAATTGAAAACTGAATAGCCTACATAACAACAGAAACATGGAGTTACAGGCACAGTGGGATTCAGCTTACCAAGTACCATATTTTCCATCAACACTTTTTTGTGTGCTCTTATAGGGTAGGAGCCGGCTTGTAGCTGCTATCCCAACTACATGTTCTACAGATTCAGCCCCTAACAGTAAGCTTTTAGTATCCAAGATCCTCATCAGCTGTAGGGTTATCATAACTATCATATTGAAAGTCTGCATCAAGATTTTCCATAGTCTTTCCAAAAGTAAATGATTTCGTCCCCATAGTTGTGAAAGGCATTAAACCAAAAGCTCGAGCTGTCTTAATTTCTCTCGCAATCTTTCTCTGGGCCTTGGCGCTAATCTTTGTCTGCACAATGGGCAGTGAACATAGCTTATTATGATAAAAATTCAACAAAGTTCAACTCACTGCATATGCACTCACTCTTACCTGGCTTCTTTTAATAATAACTCCAGCTTCAGTTATGAAATTTGCAACGAACCTCACATTCTGCACAAAAACAGAGTATTTAACTTAAGAACACACTCCAAAGCATTGAAAATAAGAAAATACATAAATGAACTTGACATTTTTTAAATGACACTTTCAGAAACTTTTATATATGGATCCAGCTTCTATGCTTGGATTTTTGTGCTTGGATTTGCTTGGATCTTTATAGTCATTGGATTGAGTAAGGACGTTATAACCATTGTGTTGCTTGCATCATCCTTACTCAATCCAAGGTTTGTAAGGTATCCAAGAAATACAATCACCAGTAATAACAACAAACCAAGATTTCAGGTTTCAATTGATGCTCAGAGGGTAAAAGGGTAATTAAAGCTGACTTTTCCTAATTGTGTGGTAACATGAGGGAGTAACAAAAATACCATGAGAACCTTCTGAACCCTTTTATCAACAGTATCTACTTTCCTGTGTTATGTTGTCTAACAATCCATTGAATTGTGTAGTGAAATCCACCATGTAATGCAATCTGGGGCCAATTAAGTAGAATAAATCCACCCAATGGGCTAGTAATTTAAAATTCTTTGATCTCTTCACTTCTAACTCGAGAATGCGGACTCAATCAAGTTAAACCCTCACTTTGCACTATATGGATTAATGTCGTTTTGCAAAACAAACAAGTCTCAACTGCTCTTCATGTATAGAAGATAATATGTGATCAGAGCATCAACAATAAAACCAATAACTTAAAACTGACCTCATATATACGCAGAAACTGGGACACTACATAAGTAATTGTATAGATAGTCTCTATGCATTCCTAAAATTTTATTGTCTTCAGGAAGGTGACAAGTATGCATACCCTGAAATCAGCTTTTTGAAGAACTTCCTTTGTAGTGACTTCAAACTCATACCTTTGTGGAAATTTACGATATGCAGGCTTAGTAAGATCAAGCTCCTGCAAATGACCAGATCTTTATGAAGCAGATGAAGAGTAAATTGAAAACATGTTGTAAAGAGAACAGCTGACTTGTAAACATTTGTCGCGCAGTACAAACAACAAAGTTCAGAATCAGTGGATATAACACTGCAGACCAATACTAGTAAATATAACAATGGAATAACAGAACTGAAAGAGTGTAAATGAAGAGGAAGGTTGCTCCATTACATACATGAGGCTCATAAGTCTCGCCATGAAAATAATTTGCATCTGGTCTGAAGGTATATCCATCTTTTTCAACTTCTTCCCAATCAAATTGAAAGTCAGTGGCTGATCTCTTCAATTTTCTATCCATTCCATCTGACAATGTGTCAAAACTTTCATTTAAGCCGTCAAGTATATTGAGACCACTTCCATTTCCTCCAGGGAAATTCGGAACATATTTATCACTAGTCTTCCCGAGCTGCTCAAGTTTAGAGTAAAAAGCATCTGTTCTGGAATCCCCTACAGGAGTTTTACTGAAAATCCGCGCCTCAAAATCATCAGTGGATTCAAAGGAATTAGAATTCTGCTTATCATCCATTCTACTACCTGAAAAGGAGAAATTGAAATAGCATGATAAATTTTCAAAAATAAGCAATTTGAGTTTTCCATCATTAACTCATCAAGTGATAGACAGCAAACAAAATGAAGAAGAAGCTAATTTTAGAATCTAAACAACCCAAACACCAGAACCTCCAAATAAACCTAACCCCAAAACCTATTCGCTAGATTTATGCAGAGTGCCCATATATCGATTAACCATATTTCATGGGAAATAGAACCAAGAGTTCTGGAGTTATGTGAAAAGTACCTGGTGGTACATATGTGGAAAAAGTTCTCACACTGTGTGGCTGATGACAACGGTGTGATACATTATCGTTGAGCGATCTCAGAGCAAATCGAAAAATTTTCATTTCTGCCACGAAACAAAGTTGGTCAGGGTAGGCAACATGGTAATGAAGCTTAAGAAAGCATCAACAAGTCAACCTTAATACCATCAATGTCTACCAACATAGCAATACCGATTATTTGAAATCTCAACAGGTCCTCTTTTCATGAAAATTCAAAGACCCCAATACCATATGGCAACAGGGGCAATTCAATCCAGCGGCAAAAACGCAACAAGTAAAGAAAAAAACTGTTTTTTCTTATTTACTTCTGAATTCAAATCTGTATTTCTTACTCCCTATATCGAACTATTCCACTGAACTCAGTTGTAAAGCAAGAACTAGATTCTATTTACACCTATCAATGCCGAATTAGTGAATACAGATTTTAACTTCGGCCAAACTTTTCAGCTATTTATTTTCAATCATAGCATATCAAAAGTAATGAGCTTTTTACTAACTTATACTTCTCAGTTAGCTTCATCATATCTCCAATACTAAACCCAATTCTTACTTAAATAAAAACATAAAAATTAACCCAAAAATGAAAATCATATGAAGAATTCGGAAATGACCAGTAAGCTAAAACAGAAGCAAACCATGCTCAGATTCAAAATGAAAGAGTATAAGCTCATAATTCACAGACCCAAATCATAAAGATCAAAATTTTAAGCAGATAAAGAACCTGGAGATACTGAAGAGCACCAAGGAGGAGCACAGAGGCAGAGAGACTGAGAGAGAGTTCTTTGTGATCTTAGGGCATGGAAAGCAAAAGTTACAGAGACGAAGGGTTTAAGAAACTGGGCCTATTAAGCTAGAAATCAATCACTGGGTTTAAACTTTGGGCCTGAAACAAGAGAAATCAAGTTTGATTTGTTTTTGACTTTTTGTGTTACGCATTTTGTTGTTTTGTTCTACAATTTAGGCTAATGTCAAGTCGTAAACTTGTCCAACATTAAGACATGTCAACATAAGACTTTGTTGATAGATACATAGCGACAACTAAGTGGAAAGATAGTATCCATTTTGGTCTCCTGGGATTGTACTAATCTTCTCTCTTATGGGATATTTTTGATATGATGGTGTACTACCCATGGATTAGGATATTTATCCTAGTCTCAAATCAGGCACGGATCTAGAGGTGCGTTAAGATTTGCTGTAGCCCAACTCATTTTTTTGGAGTGAAAAATTTTAGTATATATCAACTATGGATACCCAAGAAAAATTGAGTTATTTACTCTGTTTTTATGTGTTTATTTGCTATGTTTTTCTAAGTTTTTTTGTCAACACAAAGTACAAATGATAATTCATTTAACTTGAATCTTAGTCTTCTATCTTGTTCCAACAAGCGTAAGCTATCATTCTCATGTTAAAATTATCACTGTTTTTCTATGAAGGACTTTAAAAAAAAATTAGTCTTTATCCAAATTTAACACACCCTATTATTAAATCATGGATCCGTCCTTGTCTCAAATTATTCGATACCACACGTCCGCATGTAACATTTCATTTTAGTTTTGGCTAGTTGGGTTTCATGTCAGATTATCCTGATTTATTTATATCTTGTGGAGATACATATATATTATCACTATTAGGTGATTATATGAAACCAAAAAAAACGCACATTAGGTGAGATGTAGTTGCATTTGAAAGACAGATGTTTTACATCAAAATAATTGAGCTTGGTGAATTCAATTTTATGCCTACACATATTTGTCTACTAGTGAACTTAGTCACCAAGAATGGCTCTCAAAGGCATCTAACCAGTTAAGCCTACTTTCATGAGTTGATGTGATCAAAATCCATTGTATCTCTTATTATTCACCAATTTAGGTATTTAACTCATAAGTTATAACGTACCTTCATCTTCCAATTTTATAAGAGTTGTCGTTCAAAATGATTGTAGCCCTTACATTTGCGTCAATGATGCCATTGCAAAGGCACATATTTATATACACGCATCTACCAAACCTAAGGATCCCCCTAATTCCGTATCGGAACAAAGAGATAAAATGCAATGTTGATTTGCAGAGTGAGTGGGAGGTTGAATATATTCATGGCGAATCTTGCATAATGTAGTAAATAGTAATTCATCATATACTTGGAAGACCTCTCTTCTCTCGTTATGGAGATTATAGGGTTGGTCCCCCCACACACTGCCCCATTAAGATCTTCCATTATCTTCCCCGCTTTGCTCTATACAGTCACCGTTCAAATCCATTTTACGAGGACAATTCCAACAATGGTGTCAAATCACGATCAAGCTCTAATCTTATCTTTCAAGTTCTTGTATTGGCATAAACACAGTACATTTGCTTGTTTATTCATGGCTACTGAACTATTCACTTTGTTTGGAAAATGGAGTTTGGAGTCATTCTCCAATTCCATGAATGTCTCCCTGACTTTATTTATATTCTGCCTCACCAAGAGAGATGAACCTGGTCTCTGAAACTTTAGATATTGAGAAACAGCTTTGTTCAGTTAACTTAGTCAGGAGTGTACATTATGGGGCAAGCTGAATCAAGCAAGTACAAGTTAAAAACATGAGCAAATGTAGAAATGGGAAGTACAGTCACAGTTGCTCTCACTCAAAGTCATCATTTTTTCACAAGTCAAAAGGAAAAACCAACTGTAGTACGTACAAGCTGTTGAATGTAGCTGATCTTCAATCATTCACAACTTGAACATTCCAAGTTGATGTTTACTCTAATCCTTACCACAGATGCCTGAAACACAGAAGACATATTTAGAAGTAAAATGGAGGAAAAGGAAATGTGAAAATAGGATACAGAAAAGATAACGCTCCCACCAATCCAACATGTAGAGCCCAAATGTGACATTTTAAAGATAGATCTTACGTTGAACCCAATTAATGGCGCCACGACCTATACGCATAAATCATATAACTATCAGTTTCGTACTATCACATTCTACTTAGTTCATAAGAGCTTTGAGGTGGCAGACACAATTACACTAAGCACATAGTAATGCGAGTATCGATCTTGACATGAATAATTGAATATGATGGAATCATTGTTGTTTAGTTCATAAGGAGATCTCAATAATGCAATCAGTGAGTGAAATTTAGAGAGGCTTTGATGTGGAAGTCGATAATTGACCAACCAACGAACCAACGTATTGCAAAGTCACTGACGAATTTGATCCGATGAGAAATGGGTGCGGGAATCGTAAGCAGAGTATTTGCAGATCGATCCTAATAAATTAACCAATCATTAAATCCAGAAATTTGAGAGAGAGAGAGAGAGAGAGAGAGAGTTCAGAACTGTTGATTACCATAGATGAGATAATTTTGGTGACTTCGGTCATGCAGTTACCTGAGAAAGATGCCGGAGTAAGGATCTCCGGCGAGAGTAATTATTATGTATTCTCGTCACACCACGTGGTACTGTCATGTGGTGTACCTAGTCAATCATATTACGTCATGGTATAATTAACATGCACGCGATGAAAATAGCAAAAGTTTATTTACATATAAGAACCAATTAAAAACAATCACAATAAAAAATGAACCAATAACATTAAGAGGGTACGTCAAGTGGGATATGTGGCGAGTATATATAATAATTTATCCTCCGGCGAGGTTGAGTCAGGAGAATCAGGGAGAGAGGAGACATGGTACGGTGGAGCTATTGAAGATGGTCAGAGCAATGCTGAATCGGGTTTGATTTTCATAAAATAAGAAATTCTGGGTAACGCAGGTATATACCCATACTCGACCCATCTACTGTGGGTGTCATTACTAGTTTATATGCGCGATTGCTCCAGATGTAACTAGGGGTGGGCGCGGGACGGGACGGGGCTCATCCCACGTCCCGTCCCACTCTTTTGAATCGGGATGGGATCGGGACAGGACAGAGGTTTTTAAGAATGCATCCCACTCGGGATTAATCTCGGTTGAGACGGGACGGGATCGGGACGAGACGGGACAAATCCCACCTTCATATGAAGTTAAATAAAAACCTATATTTTTACTTTTTCATTAACAAAGTAACATTCAATAATGAAATTTTAACAACAAAATGCATATTATGTTCAAAATATTATAATGTACCATTATTATTTGAGTTGATATAATTTTGGAGTTATTAAGAACATAAATTAGATTCATTTTGATACAAATATATAAGAATTTTTAAGTTTTTATTAAAGGTGGGACGGGACGAGACGAAGCGGGATATAAATTATTCGTCCAACGTCTCATCCCACTATTATGAAACGAGATGAGATCGGGACGGGACGAACGTTTTTAGACCTCCGTCTCATCCCGTCCCTATGAATTTCGGGACAGGATCGGGATTTCCGTTTTTTATGCCCACCCCTAGATGTAACCACATGTTCACATGTATTGTCCATTTGGAGTTTTGACTCGGATGAGTTTGGGGAACTTATTGCCCGTTGAGGAATTGATATTGAAAAAAGAATTAGACTATTCTTACACAAACTGGTTGAGTATGAAGCTGATGTCCTATGAACTCAAGATATGGCGAAGTTAATTGACATTACTCAATTAGATAAGGTTGGCTCCTAAATGGACAACCGCCAAATGGACCTCGTGTGGTGGCCAAACATGGCTAGGTCCATGACTTTAAACACGACCCATGCATTGTCTAATTTGTGTAGGGGTGGGCACGGGACGGGATGAGACGATGGTTTTTAAGAATGCATCCCACTCGGGATTAATCCCGGTTGGGACGGGACGGGACAAATCCCACCTTCCTATGAAGTTAAATAAAAACCTATATTTTTACTTTTTCATAATAAAGTAACATTCAATAATGAAATTTTAACAAAAAAAAATGCATATTATGTTAAAAATATTATAATTTACCATTATTATTTGAGTTGATATAATTTTGGAGTTATTAAGAACATAAATTAGTTTCATTTTAATACAAATATATAAGAATTTTTAAGTTTTCATTAAAGGTGGGACGAGACGGGACGAAGCGGGATAGAAATTATTCGTCCCACGTCTCATCCCACCATTATGAAACGGGATGGGATCGGGACGGGACGAACATTTTTAGACCTCCGTCCCGTCCCGTCCCTATGAATTTCGGGACGGAATCAGGACGGGATCAGAATTTCTGTTTTTTATGCCCACCCCTAAATTTGTGTATAGGACGCAGTACGCGTTATGAGTCGTGTCAAAGGAGTATGCCTCCAAATTTGATTTGATGGTTGTTAGAGACTGTAAATCTGTAATGGCGTGGTGAAGAAGAGTGAGAACTGTGACGCATACGGTGACCCGGTTATAGTGTGGTGAGTACTAAGTTTGGACGAAGCTGCCATGGCTCCGCCCCTAGTGGTGACCGCTAAACGCTACACTATGGTTCGGGTATCCATTCACTTAGGGGTTGTGCAACATCTATACTTGTTTAAAAGAGATGTAGTACGGTAGTTTCACTAGATGTGTATAAAATTATTTCATAATTGTATAGTTTTTTTTTTCTAACTACGATTATAACATCGAGATGTGAGTTAAATTAAATATTATGGAGAATTCAACAAGTAATATCTCAATTATGGACCATTCTAACTGCATCCTAGTGGTGCAGCTACAACTAATCAATCTCACATCTGAAAACTATCACATTGGTAACTCAAGTTTCTATTTCAGCCTAATTTTAGTTCAGTCTGTCAATTAACACCGTTATCAGTTTTATTTCTTACAATTTAATGGCATTTTCGTCATTTTATTTCTCACTAATCTCACTTAGTTTATAGCCAATATTATCTACCATTCAAACCAATTGTTATATAGTCATTTTCTTTTACTTTTGAAACATTTAAATGCTTATGATAGAGTTTTTGAGCATATTATTATAACAATATGGTCGTTGGTTGATAAACATATACAATATGAAATATATGCTGGTTTATTTTATAATTGCGAATTTTAGTTTGTTTGTAATAGTTGTGGTAAATAAATGATGCTTATTAATTTTATAATGAAATGATATGAATTAATCAACTTATTTTTTTAAATAGAAGTTGAAATTGGAGGAAAATAAATGATGAAATTGGAGGGAAATGAAATGATGAAAATTCCCATAAAAGGTGGTGGGAGATGAAACCACTAACAGTGTTAATTGAAAAAAATGAACTAAAATTAAGCTTAAATAGAAACTTGAGGTATCAATGCGATAATTTTCAAATGTGAGTTACTAAAAGTTAAAATGACAGATAATTGAGGTAATGTTTGTTCAATTCTCCCTAAATATTAATTGTTTTGTCAACCCCATGATATATTTATGTGTACTATGGTTGTTTTTTTTAATATTAATAAAAAAATCATGACGTTTAATTCTGAGATATCATGAAACTGATCTTGTCATTCTTGTATGTTCAATGTAGTAGGGTGAGAGATATACCCATATGGCCATCTCCTGTGTTCTCCTGTGTAAGAAGTTTGTTAGCAATATTCCACATGATCGACATATGTTTTCACGTGTTTTTCACTTCTCAAACAATTTGATAGACTATTTTCCATTTTTATGTTCTTCTTTCATCAAAAGTCAAAACTAATTAATCATATGAGATTGTGTGATTACTTATTTACTTAAGCATAAAGCCTCAGCATGCACATGGCAGCATTTTGTTATCGATCAGTGGCGTAGCTATAAATCTCACTTAGAGGGGTAAAAAAATTAAACTAGATTTTCACTCATCCTCTTACAATCTAGTGCGCTAGTAACATAACACAAGCAATTATAAGAAGGAAATAATTTTTAGTGGTACTACGATAGCATATAAAAATTTAGATTGCAAATATATGCCAATAAGGTAAGAAACCATTTTGTATTTATTGGAGTGTGCATGTAAATAGTGTAAAATTTTATTTTATTTCTTGAATATTCAATGATATTTAAGACTAATTAAGAATTTTCCAAAATTTAGAACGGTCAAATTTATACTAATTTCATAATTTTCAATGAATATTTAAGATTTACTTAAACATGTTAAAAATTTGAGAAGGTCAATTGACCCTTCTGGGCCTATGCTAGCTACGCGGCTACGCCTATGCTGTCGATCGTAATCAATTGTTGTGGGTTGCAGCCTTCTTGAGTACATATCTAGGGCTGGGCAAAAAGCCTGAAGAAGAAAAAAAACCCGGACCGGTCCGACGGGCCTGTCCGGGCGGGCCGGGCTTTTTTCCAGGCTCGTGTGTTGTCATGTGATAAACAGGTCGGGTTTTGTTATGTCTGGGCCGGTCCCGAACCTTCAAATCCTTAAACAAAAAAAAACCCGGAAACCCGGGACATTAGGTGTCATTATGTAATTGGCTTTTCGTAAGTCATCCTAAACTTATAGAATAGATACAATGACACTGGAACATAACCAAAAATAGAGTTAGGCCCGGAAAACCGGGCGAGCTCGGCCCGGATGATACCGGTCTGGGTTTTATCTGGATCCTGCAATTAACTGATCCAGGCCGGATTTTACCCAGGTCCTGACTTTTTAAGAACAAAACCCGACCAGTCATACTACAACCGGGCCGAGCCCGGACCCGGGCCTTGAAAAAAATAGCCCGAACTGAACTCGGGCCCTGAAAAAAATAGCTCGGGCTGAACTCGGGCCCAGCCCTATACATATCCATTATGCAAACTAAAGTATCAAACACACTTAGAATGATGCCACGATCCTTCTTGTGATTCATATCCCCTATTTGAGTGCAAACCTCTTACTTTTAGCATCAAGGAATTGTCAACATCATCCCTTTTGCAACTCCAACCAATATTTCTCCTAATCCCTTGTTTGAAAAGAAACCTCACCACAAAACCAGACCAATCCATTTCCTTTTCTCTTGTGTTTTGCAATTCAAGTATGCTTTGCATCGTTAAGAAATTCATATATAGGGTAGTAGTAGACTTGGGAAATTTTGGTAACATAGTTGGTTTGGCTGGATTGAAAGAGAAGAAGAGAGTAGCTATAGCTTTAGTAGAAAGGAATTGGAATGCTGATATTCCAAATTAGGCAAAAGCCACTTTGTACATAGAAAGTGAGATGGATAACCAATCCTGTGCATAAATAATCTATATGCTCTCAAATGAGAGATCCCAGCTCTTGATATCTCACTGTCATTGAGACACGCCTTCTCTATCATTATCACCATTCATCAGTCACCACTGTTGGTGACAAAAGCCAACTAAAAATGCATCCAAAAATCCCCACTTGCGCATGCACCTTAGGCTTCACCTAAAGAGATAGGCTAGCGAAAGTTGCCTTTGTGCGATTCTCGACCGTTGATGATGTGTATTCTGTTATATTCTCCTCCATGCGTGTTTTTTTTTATTGAATATGATGACATAGTTTTCGTCTATCGTATCAATTCTTGGTATTTTTGTTAATATTATGAAGCGTTATCGGTCTATCGTACTAGTCACGTGTTTATTTCTTTGCATATTATGAAATGTTTTACTTCTATGTTTTAAGCTCATTCGACATAAACTATGTCTAACCGTGTAGACAAAATGATACGAAGTGAGTGAAATTGAAGTTTTGATCCCTCTGTATAGTATTTAGTTATTAAGAAGTTGTTAACGTGAAGCTGTGATAAAGAAACTTACAAAAACTAATTAAGCTAGGCACAACTTACGTTCAATAATTAGTTTCTAAGCTTTCGAAATGTCTCTTTAAAGCAATCAGCTTGAGAATTTTGCCACGATCAAAAACAAAAAACATTATTGGTGTCAACAGATTTTATTCCATGTCTTTATCAATCAAAACGGATCTGCCTTCTAGAGTTCTAGCTAGTCCACCATAACAAAAATCAGAGGAATGCTTCTAATGTTTTCTTTCCAATCTTCCCCTTCAATTCTCTTTTCCATCTATCGAGTTTACCAGTTTACCATCTTAATACAATTACTATAGGTCCATAGCATTGTGAAGATGGTAAATTGCAACCATCTCACGAGCAAACGATATTGGTAAATTTTACAATCGATGTATTTTCGGTCATTTCAAATAACAGCATGCTACATCGTACCGACAATTAGCATAGCCTCATGACCAAATGCTTGTTTGTTTACAAATAAACATAATCGATCATAAAATACTTTAACGATTAATAATTAAGAAAAATTATAAAAAGGTAACATCTCCAACTTATATTAGAAAAAAGTCACTATTTATGAATTAATTATAAAAAGGTCATCACATCTAACTGGAAATTAGAAAAATGTCAACAAAATTAGAAAAAAATCACTTTAAAAATAATTTCTGTAATGTTTTGCCATTTTTCACTATTTTTTTCTTTTTTTCATTTTTTTCTGATTTCGGCCATAACTTTCCCGTCCGGCGATAGATTTTGACGAAATTGGTACCGTTAGAAAAATCTCGCTCTCCTTTTTCATTTGATATACTACCCACTCTAAATCGACCAACCGTACAAGGCGCAACAACCATCGCAAAGAGTTGCTGCCATCGATGGCGGTGCTCCAAGCAATTCCGGCGAAACCGAAGCTCAAGGTTCCCTAATTCTAGCTATTATCTTCATTCTGAGCATACTTATACCAATTTCATTTGAATTATAATAAAATTTCGCATATTTCCATATTTCCTCTCGGCATGTCACACATCCTGTCACAACCACTATTACAGACACTATCACACTACCTCTTACACTAACTGTCACACATCCTGTCACATACACTGTCACACTACCTCTTACACTAACTGTCACACTCACTGTCACATAACCTATCACACTATCTATTTACACTAACTGTCACACCCACTGTCACAACCCCTGTCACAACTCACAACCCTTGTCACAACTCCTATCACAGCCACTGTCCCACTATCTATCACAATCACTGTCATAGTCACACTTTTTGTCACACCTTATGTCATAGCATTTTATGTGATTATTGTGACTAAAAGAAGAAGAAGAAGAAGGACTAGAAATAACGAACATTTGTTTTACTATTATGTGATCTTGAACTTCTCAAATCAACTCATACGATCCAAATATCGACATTAATGTGATGTCACACTCCCAACCACACTACCTAGCACACTAATTATCTTTCTATCACACGGCCTGTCACACTACCTATCACACAAATATTGGTTTGTGACAGGTAGTGTGATAGGTGGTGTGACGAGTACTATGATGGGTAAACTGATAGTCACACTAACAGTTACACTAGATTTGTGTTGTGACGGGTAATGTGACTGACAATGTGATAGATAGTGTGACAGGTAACTTGACGATAGTTTTTTTCGTCGCTATCCTTGCATTTGTTTGGATTCCTCATTCAACCATTTAGCCATAAATCTTTCAAAAAAAAAATAATCTTTTCGGACACCTAGAAAAATGATCTGGGCACCCATGTCCAAAACCCAGAATCAACGTCGATGACGTGCTCCTCCTCCGGCGGCCGGTTTCCTCGTAGAAGCTCAACTTCCCAACCACACCACGACGACGAAGACGACCTGAAACAACCACACCACAAATGCGAAGACGACCTGAAACAAGAGCCATGAGGACTTAAGCTTCACATGTAAATTTCCACGATCTCAATGACGGAGACGATCATCTCATCGAGGCAGCAATTGAGCTCGTCCTCATCCTTAACGCACGTGAGACGCGCCTCTGTCTCGGTGAGCAAGCCATAGATCTTTGACCGCAACGACCAGGTGATCCCGGAGGCTTGCGAGAGAGTTACCGATAATTGGGAGGAGTCGGTGGTTGAGGTCTGTGAGGAGGACGAGAAGGAACGGGTCACGAGCTTTGGTTAGGATGCCAGGTCTTGGAGTTGACAACGGTGAAGATCCGATGAGGCATTGGAGTCAAGGACGGCAAGATTGGCTCTAAAGTCTAAAGACAGAGAAGTCGATAATTAGTTTTAGTGACAAATTTCGTAAATTGAATGAAGTTGATGGGCAATAGTTCAAGAAATTAAAATGAGTGACTTTTTTATAATTTTAAAATCTTTCTTGACTTTTTTATAAATAAATGTTTAAAATGTGACTTTTTTTTATAAGAAATTCTAATAATTATATAGACATTAAATAATAAAATAAGAAGATTACTAACATTCGTACTAATCGGAAAAAAATATCTAAGCAAATCTTTATGAATCTTTTTACGAAAATAAACACTTTGGAACTACTGCTATCAGCGCTGTCTGTTAGCGAGTTGATTCATGAAAAGTCCAAAGAAGCTGTCACGAGCAAAGAGCTTTTTGTGTGGTGGGGCGAGTCGGGCGCCTCTTTAGCAAGTGAAAGGGTAATGCTAGTTGCCAAATATACGAAAATGATGGTGATGTGTGGGAGAAGAGCGAGCGCCCATTGGATCCATTAACGTCAACTCCAACATTATAGGAGAGAGAAGGGAATGAGAGAGAAGGGAATGAGAGAGAAATGGTGGTGGATGATATGTGTTCTTTCGTTCTAGTTTGTATAAAAGATGTTGATAGCGATTATATTGTTCACACGATAAACGTCCTTGATAAATTGTGGTGTTTGCTTCTAGGGTAGGTTTATGTCCTCA
This sequence comes from Argentina anserina, assembly GCF_933775445.1. Classification (NCBI taxonomy): domain Eukaryota; kingdom Viridiplantae; phylum Streptophyta; class Magnoliopsida; order Rosales; family Rosaceae; genus Argentina; species Argentina anserina. The sequence continues at coordinate 30,742,288 of NC_065874.1, forward strand.
AATATGACTTGGCTGGCTGAAAATGTTTGGATCGAAACAGCTAGTAGGGTCGTTGATGGAAATTGGCATTTCACGCTGTAAGATTGAACGGTATTTTCTCCGGTGAGCGAATGGTTGTTAATTTTAAAGAAGCAACAATGGCATTCTGATTTAAACATAGTGTTGACAATAATACAAGTTAGATTTGTGGTACATTCTGAAATCGGGTTGTTAAGTTGCAACACTTTTATTACTTGTAAATTCTTACCCTATAGTGTTACAAATGTTGCTTACATCAGATTAAATCATCAACATTCAAATTTTATAAAATTGGATCTTGTGGCTCTCATTACATCTTTTTTTTCAATTTTTTGGTCTTTTATTTTTTGCACACACATAAAAATTGATATGCATAGTCTGCATGTTAGAATTTTCTATGAGATTACAGATGCTTTAAATAATATCCCCCTCCAAAATAACAAAAAAAAAATTACAACTCTAAATCAAAACCTAAACTATGTTCCACTATATGTTGTACCTCAATCATAAATTCCGATGACATTCCCTAATACTTACGTGGTTTGATAGTTGAAAAACTGTTTCAATAGTTTGTAAATCAACCGGAAGCAATCAATAATATGGGCAAGGATTCAATTATTGGACGTAGTTAATTTACAGTCAAAATGTAGTGATCTTTAATGAACATGAGGTACCAGAATGTGATTATTATTGGTCTTTCCTAGTTTCTATCCTAGTTTCTACCTTGAAGTCGATCGATCATGACATGAATTAACAGACAGAAGTACAGCAAATTTGAATTGAAAATAACCCAAAAAAGGTAGACATGGAGACCGCGTATATACAACTTGCTGTAGATTTGGAAAATCTAAGCTGGAAATGGACCTCTGGAATTCGTATGACCAGTATGACATTAACATCTTTGAATGAGAATATAATGAAGGAAAACACAATTAAAAGACGAAGTTAGGAAAAAAAAAAAGAAGAAAGAAGGGAAATTAGGGTTTCTGTTGAATGACAAGACAAGACAAGCCACAGTAAAAACGTCAAATCAGACACCTTTTCTTCCCAATCACAGATCACAAATCTTTCCTTCCAGCTCGACCTCTCACCAGCACCATTTGGTTTCGTTTGGAGTTATATGATCATTGTTCATATTTTGGTTTCAGTTATCAACCTAGCCCCTACCATAAATAGTAGGTTCTGAGCATCGTGTTTGATAACTGGTTTTGGACCTCTCAGCAGAAAACTGGAAACAAACCTGAAAGAGAAGAACGAAAGGAACCCTAGTATTGACCAAAAAAAAAAAGGAACCCTAGCTATTCGCAGCAGGGTCCAAGATATATACGACTCCAAGTTCCTCGCCTGTTTGCCAAGTGGGTCGAGTGGGGTTTCTGTGAGAAGAACTCTCTGATCTCGGGTCACCTCGCTCGGATCTCATCAGATATGATATATTGATATATGCCTCGTGCTTTTTCTTGATGCGATTACGTTTGTGTTTCATGTTTATCTTAAATTCTTAATTTTGTTAGTATAATGCAAGCTGCTGTTGTTTTCCTCTTTAGAACCTTTATCCATTTTATCTACACTTTGTGTGATTGATATATGACCATATGTCATTAAGAGATAAGAATATGATTAGCAGGAAATAATGAACTAATATAATTTAGATATACGTCAACTTATAATAACGTGTGGCTTTAGAGAGAATCAAATGCAATTATGCAAACAAACACATAAAAATAAAGGGGCTCTTGAGTCTTGACCATTAACCCTCGGGGGCTCTTGAGTCTGGACCACTAACCCTCATGTAACAGGAAAAAAAGGTTACAAATCGGTTAGATTTTGAGCTCTTACTCATTATGCATGTATATACTGTATGTCGATAGCTAGCTTTGAATTAGTTTGCTTTCAATCAAGGGTGTGTAACAATGCTGCGGGTAGCAAATTAAATCAGTCTTCAATGAAGTTATCGATAGCTTCTAATCTCTTCTATAGTAAAGGATTGAGATCTATAAGTACCGAGGCTGATGTTTAATACTATCTTATGTGGTCACATTTTAGGCCTAGTTTAGTACAACTTCAACGGTTTGTAGGTAGACTTTTAAAATTCATAGTATTTGATAACTTTAAAAGATTTTTTATTTTCTTAGAATTTATAAGTCACTCACAGTAGCTTTTAGAAACAACTCGAATATTATTTTTAAAAGCTGTTTTTACTAAAAGCTCAATAAATGTTAATATTTTTATTTAAATTCTCAAATAACACCCTTATTTATAATCATTCTCAATATGTTAAAACAAAATCATGTCATTTTTGGTCGTTGATTACATCTACAACAGTTTTGTTTAAAATTTACCAAATAATTTATTTATCGACATCATTTGTAAAAATAATATTTACTAAACACAAATATGTTTTAATTCAAAGTTGTTTTGTTAATAGTACAATAAAAGCAGGTTTATTTTAAAAGTCACAATAATACCAAACTAACCCTTAAATAGTTATATAGAAACAAGGGCTAGAAACTAATGAGGGTTTAGAACTTCAGTACAAAAGTTCCAAACCAATATGCAAGTTATGGAAGAATGATGAGATTTGTTTACACTTCCAAACCTTTTTATATATAGCTGTTAATTAGTGTAATGATATGCGATCAAATGTTCGTGGTAGTCTTAAATCAGTGATGCTACAACGATATATATTTAAATTCACTACCGATTCAGAAACTTCGCCATCTAAAACATAGTTGCGTTATTTACTCTTAGACACTCATTTACCAAAACTACCATCATATTCATATAGATATAACCTCCCCGATACATCAACAATAAGAAATAAGCAGATGTTAAAAGTTAAAACCGATCAGATGCCATGGTTATGCCTGGCTAAACCGATCGGCAGCTATTACGTCTAATACGTACCAAAATGATTTAGCCAAAGAATCAAAACGTAATCAACAACTCTTAAACCATATTCCACATTTCCACTGTGTATTTAAAACATAAAGCTCCACCTCACTTTAGAAGGACCTCTCTCTACTGAGTCTCTATTCTCCAAAGTTACGACAGCGACGGCTTACACCACCACACCCCTTCACCCTGTTGCTCCATTTGTATGCGTCGACACGGCATCTGTATCTGTCTATTTTCCCCCCTTCACCCCAGAACATATAACCCAACTTTCAACCCCTGAATCCAAGTAAATAATAACAGAACTCATCAAAGAAGAAGAAGAAGTAGTAGTGAGAATCTATGCCTATATGCTCTGTTTCACCATGGCTTGTTCAGTTGTTGTTGGTATTATATCCTCGTCCCCACCACCACCCTAAACCATTCTCAACTCCATAGAGCTCAGCTAGCTCTCTCTCTGTCTCTCTCTCATTCTACTCTTCCTCACTACAACAACAACCTACTTCTGTTTCTACACACCCAGCATTCATCTTACTACACCAACCCCAAACCTCTCCACCTCTTTAGTCTTTATCTTCTTCCTTGTCCAGACCTCATTACTTTATTTAGTCCCATAAAGTTTCTGATTGATTTTATTGGTTTGTCCTATTTTTTATTTCCGGGTTTTGCTCCCAGGTCAGACCCCTCTCCAAATCTCCACAAACACTCCTCCTTTATTTTATTTTATTTTTATTTATATTCAAACTCGTTAGCCGGGAATGCCAACGCCGGTAGGCGCAGCGAGGCAATGTTTGACCGAGGAGGCGGCGCGTGCGCTTGACGACGCAGTAGCGGTGGCGCGTAGGCGGAGTCACGCGCAGACGACGTCGCTCCACGCTGTTTCCGCTCTGTTATCGCTTCCGTCGTCCGCCCTCCGCGACGCGTGCGCACGCGCCAGGAGCAGCGCGTACTCGCCTCGGCTCCAGTTCCGGGCGCTGGATCTCTCGGTGGGGGTGTCGCTGGACCGGCTGCCGTCGGCGAAGGCGCAGGAGGAGCCGCCGGTGTCGAACTCGCTGATGGCGGCGATCAAGAGGTCGCAGGCGAACCAGCGGCGCCACCCGGAGAGCTTCCACCTCCACCAGATTCACAGCCAGCAGCAGACGGCGTCGCTTCTCAAGGTCGAGCTTAAACACTTTATCCTGTCGATTCTCGACGACCCGATTGTGAGCCGGGTCTTCGGGGAGGCCGGGTTCAGGAGCTGTGACATAAAGCTCGCGATTGTTCACCCGCCGGTGACGCAATCGAACCGGTTTTCACGGACTCTCTGCCCGCCCATTTTCCTCTGCAATCTAACGGACCCCGACCCGGCCCGGCTGAGATTCCCTTTCCCGCTTCCTACGGGATTCACTGCTCATGACGAGAATAGCAAGAGAATCGGAGAGGTGTTAGTTAAAAAGAGCGGGAAGAATCCCTTATTAGTCGGCGGAAATGCCGCGGAAGCTCTCAAGAACTTCATTACAGCTGTACAGAAGAACACGTTGCCTCCGGAGATCACGCGCCTTAGTGCGGTCACTGTCGAAAAGGAGATATCGGAGTTTGTGGTGGACGGCGGGAGTGAGGAGAAGATGAGGTCGAAGCTGAAGGAGGTGAGTCAATTGGCCGAGCAATGTTCAAGGGATGGAGCTGGTGTGATTGTCAATATCGGCGAGATGAAGGCTTTGGTTGACGAGGGGGTGGTGTGTGAGGCTTTGACCTTTGTGGTGGCTCAATTGAAGGAGTTGCTGGAGAGGCATAGTGGGAAGGTGTGGCTGATCGGCGCGGCGGGGAGTAATGAAATGTACAAGAAGCTTGTGGAGAAGTTTCCGGCTATTGAGAAGGATTGGGACCTTCATCTACTTCCCATCAGCTCTTCCAAAGCTTCAGTGGATGGTGTTTACTCTAAATCCAGGTGCTTCTTCAAATTCTACTCTACTCTGTTTTTTATTTTTTCAAGTTCAAGTTGTTATTTGTATAATGTGTGAAAATTTGGATGGTTTTTTTATTTGTCAGAAAAGGCAAGTATTGTTTGATTTCATCACTCTGGTTTCCAGGTTGTTGAGTTTTTTTTTCTTTTTCTTTTTGCCATCCACTCCAGAAAAATAAAATAAAAACTTTTCTTTGATTAGAATAAAGCTTGTAGTCTTTTTCCTTTTGTCATCCACTCTTTGCTGCTGGAATATATTACACTATCTATGATTCTGTACTTTGATGCCACTGTTGTTTTCAGCTGTTTGTACGAAGTATTATATTTACATCATTATTTCAGACATATACATCCTTCTCTTCTCAATGGCACGTACATGCCTCCAGTTTGAGCTGAAAAAGCTCGTTTCATGAGATATAAGATGGACCAATTGTGCAAAAATTTCAATGAGAAATGTCCTCCAGTGGGAGTCGAGATTCATTTATTTACTTATATTTATCTAACCATGTTCAAGATTAGTAATTGTAATCCCTCAACTTCGAGATAAAACGTTCCATTTGATGTTAAATAAGAACGACTCAGAATTATGCAACATTTTGTTATGAGAAATGTGTCTCTGCCTTTCTGGTTGTCGTCAAGAAGTCTGCATATTTTTTTTTTTACCATTTTCAGGATCACTATAGTTATTGCCTTAAGTTTGAAATGAAGAGCTCGTTCCATGCTATGGCAGATTCATGGTTAAGCAACAATTTGCAAGTGAACTGTGATTCCAGTGGTCATCAACAATTTTCGATTTACCAACCATGATCAGCATCAGTGATATTATTGCTTCGAGTTTGAGATGAAGGGATTGTTCATGCGATGTATATGAACAAGCTAGAGTTCTACATGAAAAAGTTTTTTTTTTAAGTGGTAGTCAAGAATGTTGTATCTTTTTAATTAGTGTTCAGGATCAATGATCTTTTATCATTTTTATTTAACAAAAACATCTCTCGTATTCTAGAGACCAAAGCATTATTTTAACAAGTAAACTACATATGCAAGTCAAGTTTCTGTGGGAATATATTTTGTCAGAACTTTATCCTGCTTGAAGTTTCGTGATGATGAAATAAGGTGGATAGCTCTTGCTTACCCAAATTTGCAGGACTGGTTTTATTGAGCTCAAAATGTCTGTTTCATTGAAGTTTTAACTTTTTTCCCAACTACCATATATGGCAACTCTCACTTAATTGTAATTTTTTTTAGGGCATTAGCACAGTGATTTCTCTGCAGCCAGATAAATTCTATCTGTTTTTACTTTCTCTATCTAGATATATAGAGTAGTTATGAAGCTGAGGACCCCATCTGTACCGGGTTAATGATTCTGCTTTGAGTTTATCTAATCCATGTACATATATGTAGCATGTCCTGTGTTGTATGCTCTGTATGTTATGATTTTTAACTTCGCATGCTGTTTATGTGTCCATGTTGCATGCATAAATTTAGGCTTCAGGGCATATGCTTTAGCTTCTGACTATCTTGTGCCCGTTGGATCTCACAGTTCCATACTCATAATATACTTACAGATTGATGGGGTCTTTCGTACCATTTGGGGGATTCTTCTCTGGACCATCCAACTTTGCAAATCCACTGCGCAGCAAGGGTCATTCATTTATACGCTGTCATCTGTGCACAGAGAAGTATGAGCAAGAAGTTGCTTCTATTCGGAAAGATGGATCAGCCATTACAGTGGGCGAGCAGTGCTCGACTAGCTCACCTTATTGGTTACAAATGACTGAACTTGACCATGGCAAGGGAGTGGATCTCGCGAAGGTGTGTAAGCCCTTCAAAGTTTAATTTTATGGCTCAAGTTGGTATAAACACAAGCATGCATGCACATATATGTGGAGCTATATACATCTCATAATTGATTGCATTTTGTTATTCATCACATAAAGTGTAAAAATAAATGTGTAAGTGTGTGATTCACTGCAGACCAAAGCTGATAATATGACATTGAGTGATACAGTATCAAGACTCCAAAAGAAATGGAATGATATCTGCCGAAAAGTTCATCATGCTCAATCATTCCCTAAAATGGACAATTGTCAAGCTGGGACTCAGGTTGCATCTCCTGAGGGTTGTCATGTCGCTGCAGATAGAAGAGAAAGTAGCGGTGAAGATTCATCTATACATGAAAGCCGAAGTGCAAAATATAACTGCCTTCCAATGGACAGGCAAAAGAGTTTGCTGTCGGATCAAAGCTTAGTAATGCAAGTAGCTTCTGATGCTGAGAATTCTTTTATGCAAACCAAGCAATCGGTTAGAGATTCAACGGGTCAGCAACTTGAACTGGGAAGCCCCGGCCGTTCACCTTTCCCAATCCCCTCTATGAATATTCCCACTGATCGCACATCATCCTCGTCTGTCACTTCGGTGACTACAGATTTAGGATTGGGAACCTTATATGCATCAACTAGACAGGTACCACTAAGTCCCAAGCAAGATCATCGAGAGTGCCTCCGGCGCCTCTCAGGTTCCATTTCTGCTGAATTCAATGGAGTAAGTAACAATAGTTTGCCTCAAATAGCACAGTCCTCTTCCTGCACTGGATCTAATTTTGGTGGACAGTTTGATCCAAGAGATTTCAAGTCACTTAGGAGAGTTCTCACAGAAAAGGTTGGCTGGCAAGATGAAGCAATATACACCATTAGTCGAGCAATATCCCGGTGCAGGTCTGGTAGTGGAAAGCATCGTGGTTCAAAAGTCAGAGGAGATATATGGTTGAATTTGGTTGGACCCGACAGAGTTGGAAAGAAGAAGATCGCTGTAGCACTTGCAGAGACAATGTTTGGCACTAAGGAAAGCTTAATCTCTGTTGATATGGGAGAGAAGGGATGTGAATATGACTCTATGTTTCAATGGGAATCCCAAGATGATTATGATGTGAAATTTAGGGGTAAGACTGCTGTAGATTATGTTGCTGGGGAACTAATCAGGAGACCCCATTCAGTTTTCTTCCTTGAAAATGTTGATAAGGCTGATTTTCTGGCTCAGAATAACTTGTCCCAGGCCATTAGGACTGGCAAGTTTCCAGACTCTCACGGCAGAGAAATCAGCATTAACAACATAATCTTTGTGATGACTTCAGCTACCAAAAAGGGCAGCAGAATTCACTATTTAGAGAAGGAACCCCTGAAATTCTCAGAGGAGATAGTATTTGGTGCCAAGAGGTGTCAAATGCAAATACTAAATATTGGGGATGTCAGCCAAATGAATGGTTTGAATGTGAGGATCACACCACAGGAAGGAATCTCTAACCCTTCTTCTGTAAATAAGAGAAAGCTGATTGACAGCAGTGCCTCCATAGAGGAAACCTCAGACTTACAGAAACGGGGCAACAAGGCATCAAGGTCCTTTCTTGATTTGAATTTGCCTGTTCAAGAGATAGATGAGGGAATGCACTGTGGAGACTATGACAGTGACTCCATCTCCGAAAACGCAGAAGCTTGGATGGAAGACTTCCTTGATCAAATAGATGAAACAGTGGTTTTGAAGCCATTCAACTTCGATGCTCTTGCTGAGAAAATAGTAAAGGCGATTGGCCAGGAATTTAAAAAGGTCTTTGGATCCGAGGATCAGCTAGAGATCGACTTCAGAGTCATGGTTCAATTACTTGCAGCTTGTTGGTTATCAGAAAAGAAAGTATTGGAGGATTGGATTGAACAGGTTCTCTCCATAAGCTTTGTTGAAGCACGCCAAAGGTATCGTCCCACTGCTCATTCTTTAATAAAATTGGTTGCCGGTGGAGCACTTTCAGTGCAAGAGCAAACTCCCGGTGTTTGCCTTCCTGCTAGAATTAGTCTGAACTAATTTTGTGGTCACTGTGGTTTCTGTAATTACATGTATAATGTAGCTCTTAGCATACAGTATATGGCATTAGAGAAGCTTTGGTTTTCTAATCAATCTTTATGATTTTTTGGGTAAATCATTCTGTGTTTGTAAGAATGTGGAAATTCCTCTAGATCTTGGAGAGTTAGTCACTTAGTTGTCTAGTTTGTAACAAGTACCCTATATCGTAACTTGTATCCTGCGTTGTTTGTTTCATGATCTAGTGAATTTAGTTTGCAACCTCAAGCTATTTCTCCATGTTCATCACCACCACCTAAATTCTCAACGAATATTTTTGTTGGGCTTCTGTTAACCATTTCCAAAGCCCAAATTCGAAGAGAGCAGAAGGCTTGCAGCCCTCTTTTTTATGAAGAAAATAAAGAAAAAGTATGAGCAAGAAAAGAAGAAAGGTACACACACCTCCCCACTATTACAATGAGCATTTTTGATCCACTTTCCACTAAAAATTGTATTCCCTACTTTATGAAAAAGGAATATCAGCATTTGAAAGTTGGGGAGAAAGTGATTGTAATTCCCACTTTCTCATATAGTAGAATAAATGAGTCCATCTTTTATGGATATGTTTTCTTCCAAAAATGGAATTCACAGAAAGCCTATTTGATCTTCTAACTAAGATTCTTCTTCCCTTTCCTATTATCTCAAAATCTGAATGGATTATCATTTGTATTTGATATAATTTACGAAAGTGCTTCTCTTTATCTTTCTTCAGTTAGTAATATAGGTTAACTAACGACGCCCGCTTATTCTAAATTCTTGAGTTTCAAGTTTCAACCATCCCAACAACATTTCATATGGTTATGTGTAACGTGACCAATCTCGTTCACACGGTCAGTAGTTGATCATGAAATTCATGATCAACCACTATTGGATGTAAATCCAAGAGTTGAAAACAAAATAACTCAATTTTAAAAAGATTCTCTTCACCATTAAATTTGCATTCAATGGTGATTGAACATGAATTACATGGTCATCTACTGACAGTGTGAAGGAGACTAATGACGTGAATATCTAACATGGATTGCATCAATTAATTATGAAATTTAAGAATAAAATGTGGTTGGTATTCCGTAACTTCTCGAGACTTCATTTTCCACATCAAGATCAAATAATATTTGACAAAGAAAGCGAAAAGCAAACAAGAGCCGGAAAAACCCACCATCCGCGTGCCAACTTAATGTCGGAATCGGAAACTTTGATGCTGATAAGTGATAAAGAGGTAAGTGGTGTTAACGAATTGATCACAACACATAAAAAGTCGTCTTCTCTGCTTATTTCATGGACCGCGAATTTCCCCACAAATTTCTTCATATCTTTGATGTCGTTTACTCGTTAGTGGGGGTCGTATTCGAGCCTGGACTTTTCAATCTTAAAGGCAATGCTGAATTTCCAACTTTATACTAGTCAAATTTGGCTCTTGGCTTTGGATGCAATCTGAGCCGCTGGACTGTCCACTCTGCCATAGAAGGAAATTGGAGACCGTCGGATAGTCTCTCCTTGGAGGTTTTCTCTTATCGAGTCTATGAGAAGTAGCATCCAGAAACTGGGTTGTTCCTGCTTATCCAATAATTCATGAATTGTGTTTAGTCCTCGACTACTTGTCTTGGAGCTCAACTTCATATTCTTGTCTCTCTTCAATAGTTTTATAGTTCAATGTATGATGATATTTATGGTTTATCTCCATATGTTTAACAACATATGACCCTTAAATTAGCATTGAGGCATGTTTGTTTCAGGCTTTCTAGTTATAATGCTGCATTAAGTTTGTAATAGTATCAGAAGGAGATTTAGTATTGTTTACTTACATAAAACCATCCACTGATTCATGATAGATTCAAACCAATATATATATATATATATATATATATATATATATCGTGTAAGAAATATTGACCAATATAATGATCGTTAAATTATCATTTACTAAAGTTTGGGTCTTATTAGGCTTTTGATGGAGGCGGATTCAGGAGTTTTTGGAGGATTTGGTTAGAGTCCTCATTCCGGTATGGTTGTGGGTCGTTGATAGACGATAGGGTTGTAAGTAAGTTCGAGTCGCTCGTGTTCGACTCGTGTTCGGCTCACTTTTAACATGTTTGGCTCGAATTTCGAAAGTTAAATGAGCTGAGTTTGAGCTGAATATTAAGCTCGACCTTGAAAATGAGCCGAGCTTAAACAATAAGTATTCGTCTCGTTCGACTCTTTTAGCTCGCGAGCTAGATCAAGATTGTGGAAAACTCGGCTCATTTATTAATTAAGCTTGACTTATAATTTTTATAGTATATATAAAGTATAATTTTTATATAAGAAATAATCTTAAAATATAATATTAGTTTGAAAGAGTTTAAAGACTTCTTTCTAGAGTAATTAGTTAAAGACTTTAAGTTCAATTTATTATTTTAGTTTATTACAAATAAAAATGATTTTGTGTGATGCTATGACATTAGATTTTTAATTTTCTTTTTAATTTCTAAATTTTAAAATTTTAAATTCATATAATTCAAGGCGACTCAATTCGAGTTCGACATCATCTAATAAAATGAGCCGGCCCGAGTCCAGCTCAAACTTGAACATGAAGCACAAAAATTAAATTTTTACCCGACTCAAGCTCTATCAAATGAAAACGAGCCAAACATAAACAACTTATCATTTGGCTCGGTTAAGCTCATTTACACCCCTAATCGTCGAAGATGAAATCTTCAATAAAAATGTGGTGCATCGGTTCGTGTGGGGGACCTACCTAGATTGGTTACTTGATTTGGGTTGGGTCTCTCTACCATGTGTTGCTACAAATTCAGGATGGTGGTGCGCTGATTTCGGTGGCGTCCTTTGGTGGCGGTCAACATTGGTGGGGGAGCGATGACCTCTTCCACGATTGCGTTGCAAGTTTTATGGGTCAGCTTTTGGTGGCATGACTAATTCTTGAAGTCTAGTAAGGGCTTGGGCTTTTGAGTTTAGGTTAGTTTTGGTTGTTTTAGTTTTGTTGTTCTTAGTCATAGGATTAGTGCCAAGGGTTATGTCGTGGGGTGTGTCATGGTTAGGGTGTCATTTCCAAGGACTAGTAGTTTGTGTCGGTTAATTTTTGGTGTTAATGTAATGTGAGGTTGCCTATACATATATGCCCGTAGTTTTAGTATATAGTGTTGAAATGAGTTGTTTCTTCTTGAGGTTGACGGTAAGGAGGTATTGAGACTTTTAGAATAGGTTAGGTCACAATTGAGCTCATTTATGTTATTGTCCACTATAATCGTTGGTTTTGGGTTTTGTAGTGTAATAGTTTATATGTGCAGAGTCAACTTATTACAGTGAGATGCGTTTCAGGGTGAAATCTCGATAATAAAACCATGCAGACCAATATATCAAAACAAACAATGTCTCAAATATGTGGACTAGACTGTTATAGAGATCACAAATTGTGTTGCTCATGCCCATGTTCAAAAGAGAAAACGTACAACAATTACACGAACCATGATGGACTTTTCATCAAGAATCTTGATGACATAATGTCAATAGCTAGACTTTTATGAGTTAGATGATCCGAGACCACCCTATACAAAATTAAAAAGAGGAACATTTAACGCATGAGGCATACATAGGAATCTTGTACATCTATTAGTATTGTTATATAACCATACAAAAAAAAATAAGTTTGAGCTGAATTAGAACCTCCTAGGTACACAAATAAAACTCTAATGACCAAACAAATAATTTTCGGCCACATATTCGTACTGTAAACATAACATGCCAATACGGTTATTTATTTATAAATAAATAAATATATTTTTTAAGAATGCGAATACGTTGAACTAACTGGTGTTGTGTAAAATAAGGATTTCAACCCATACCTCAGAAACCAATGAGGTTGTGATTAAGCTAATATATAAAATATATAACATCAAATATTGTTTCACAGACCGAAGAAGATGAAGAATAGTATCACGGATAGAAGCAACTACAAAAATTAGGAAAGTAGGAATGCGATGTGATCATGTATGTTTCCCAAGTTGACAACAGAACATTACGATTCTCTCTAACATTAATGTTGCAACCTTTAATTTAATTTCTGAAAATGACTTGGCTTGCAGAAAATGTTGAAAATGAGGAAAATAATATAATTTAATTTTCAGAACAAGAATAAACCCAGGCGGCCCACGTTTTTGGACTTCTTGTTCAATTACTCATTTTAGCTTACGTCATGAATATAATATTGCGCAATTAATCGGACCAGATTGTCAAATTCCATTTTGCAGGCGTAAAGGGATGCTTCTAGATTGTAACAAAAAGAAAAAGAAAAAAAGAAAGGATGCTTCTAGATATTATCAGAAGAAAACCGCCCCTCTCATTTGTCCATTGGTCGATTCTTTCAAGGTGTCATTTAAGCATTAAATATTCAAAACTAAATTATATATTCTCGCACAATTTTATTAGATAACGCTAATTTTCATGATCATTCATCATATTGTTTTAGGTTCATTTTGAGTACATTAGCTTACTCGCATAATTTATTAATATCATTTGCTTGAATATATTCAGGATTTTCAACTTCAATTGTTCTGGCCAAAATGATTATAGATCTTCATCATTAGTCAATTATAAGTACTAATATTGAATCAATCATTAAACATATTGAACTCGTCTAATAAAAACTTTAATTCAGCTAAACCTTTGCAGAATTTATACGTCTAATCACCTATGCGAGTTGAAAGTCCAACGTTGCTAGTGTCCGAAAATCCCCTTAATATAAATTGTTTCACAAGACGAACAGATAAAGCCTTAGAATTGTTGTAAGATTATGGATGAGGCTACACAAAGATTTCCACTTATCTTCGCCTGTCATCTCCAAAATTCTGACCCACCTGTACACTTATCATGATCAAAAGAGTTGCCTCACAGACGGTGCAAGTCTCTCCACGTCATCCATCAAGGACAAACATACGCGTCAAAAATCAGGAATCAGAACACCCCCACTTTTCCTGAGGTCGGCTCCAGAGGATCCTCAACGCGTGGCGCACCCTCAATCGAAGGGGGGTTGATATTATAAACCTCTGGGGCCCACACTCGAAAATTTAAAACGACTTTTGGGGATTTTTCGGAGGAAAATAATAAGAAAGAGAAAAGAAATTAGGGGGACGAAGACGACGAGGTTGGGTAGGTGTTGTTCATATAGCTCTCGTCTTTTTGACTCCAAAATTTTAACATTAATAAAAAGGAAGGTGAAGTCTTTGTCTTTGCTACAGTTTTGCCCGGCTGCTAGTTAAACAAGGCTTGTTTGGGATCTTCTGAGAGCCCACTCTTGACTTGTGCTTCTTCATCTCCAACTCCATTTGCTTTGTTCCAAGGTATGTCCCTGAAACTTCTCACTTCCTTTTTTTTGTTGGGTTATTCGCTGATTTAAGGTTGGGTTCTACTTGGGTTTTCTTTAATCTTGTCAAAGTTTGTGTCTTTATCCAGATTAATCTAGTTTGGGAGTTTAAAGTTTAGTTCTTTTGGATTGTTTTGTTTTCTGTGGAATTGAATTTTGATATAAGAGGGTGCGTTTGTTATTTGGTTCTGTTTGTTGGGTTTGGAACGGATTTTGGTTTTGGTTTATGTTTTTAATTAGGTATTATGCAATCGTTTGGCTTGAAGCCTTTGTTTATGGAATCGAATTGAAATCTTGTTTGTTTGGGATGTGGAATTGATTGTGTGGTGTGGTTTTGTAGAAAGAGAGCTTTTGAAGACCGGTTTCCATGTGCAGCGGTTCGAAGAGGAAGCCTTGTTCCACATACTCGACCATGGATCATGATAAAGAGGAAGGATTGAGGTATAGCTTTTCGATTTTGCTGGAGCTTGCGGCCTCTGATGATCTGGATGGATTCAGAAGTGCTGTGGAGGTAGATGGTCGGGATGTTGATGAGGTGAGTTATTGGTATGGGAGGCGTGTTGGATCAAAGAAGATCGGGTTTGAGGAGAGAACGCCGCTTATGATTGCTGCCATGTTTGGGAGCATGAATGTGTTGAATTATATCCTCCAAACTTGTCGGGTTGATGTGAATAGAGCGTGCGGTTCGGATAGAGCCACTGCTCTTCATTGTGCTGCTGCTGGCGGCTCTGGTGCATCAGCTGAGGTTGTCAAGGTCTTGCTTGCTGCTTCTGCGGATGCCAGTTGTATTGATGTTAACGGAAACCAAGCTGGGGACTTGATTGCAACTGCTCATAGTTCAACCTTTAATTTGAGGAAAAAACCTTTGGAAGTTATGCTCAAGGGTGTATCCGATTTAGATGAAGCTTTTGATTTCTCAGGGCCGATGGCTGGTGAAGCAGAAGGGGAAGATCAGCAAGAGATCACGACTCCTCGTGCCTCAAAGGATGGGGCGGAAAGGAAAGAATATCCTATTGATCTTTCCCTTCCCGACATAAAGAACGGAATTTATAGCACAGATGAGTTTAGAATGTATACTTTCAAAGTCAAGCCTTGTTCAAGGGCTTACTCACATGATTGGACAGAGTGCCCATTTGTCCACCCAGGGGAAAATGCAAGGCGGCGTGATCCCAGGAAATATCATTATAGCTGCGTTCCTTGCCCAGAGTTCAGAAAGGGAACTTGCAGACAAGGGGATGCTTGTGAATATGCACATGGTATTTTTGAATGTTGGCTTCACCCTGCCCAGTACCGCACTCGTCTTTGTAAGGATGAGACTGGATGCACAAGAAGGGTCTGTTTCTTTGCCCACAAAACCGAAGAGCTTCGTCCCCTGTATGCTTCAACAGGTTCAGCTGTACCTTCTCCCAGATCATTCTCTGCCGGTGCTTCTCTGGACATGGGATCATTGAGTCCACTTTCCCTCAACTCACCATCTATCATGATTCCTTCTGTTTCAACTCCACCCATGACTCCAACCTGTGTTTCTTCGCCTATGAATGGAAACATGTGGCAGAATCAACCAAACCTTGCACCCCCAACTTTGCAGCTCCCAGGTAGCAGGTTGAAGTCTACTCTAAGTGCTAGGGATATGGAGTTAGACATGGAGTTCCTTAGCCTGGAAAATAACCGCCGCAGGCAGCGCTTGATAGAGGAGTTGTCCAGTCCCTCTTCCAACTGGAACAATGGCTTATCAAGTCCTTCAGCTTTCTCCGCCTCTGGGAATCGAATTGGGGAATTGAATAGGGTTGGAGGACTAAGGCCTACTAACCTGGAAGATGCTTATGGATCAATGGATCCTACAATGTTGCCTCAGTTACAGGGGCTTTCACGGGATACCTCAGCATCCCAGTTGCAGTCTCCAACTGGTATCCAGATGCGCCAAAACATGAACATGCAACTCCGTTCAAGCTACTCAGGCAGTCCATCTTCGTCTCCTGTTAGGGGTTCTCCTTTGCATGGTTTTGATGCACCCGGTGCAGCTGCAGTTTTGAGTTCTAGGTCAGCTGCATTTGCAAAGCAGCGGAGCCAGAGCTTCATTGAGCGTAGTGCAGCAAACCACAACTATGGGTTATCCTCACCTGCGGAGTCTGGATCTCCAAAACCTTCTAACCTTTCAAATTGGGGGTCTCCTAGTGGAAAATTAGACTGGGGTATCCAGGGGGAAGAACTGAATAAGCTGAGGAAATCTGCTTCTTTTGGATACCGAAACAATGGAACCAGCTTTTCAACTGTTGATGAGCCCGATGTATCTTGGGTAAACACCCTTGTCAAGGATGCACCACCACCTTCAAGACCTGGACCACTTGGTTTTGAAGACCAGCAGCAGCAGTGTCACCTCAACAATGGAGATTCAGAGATACTTCCTGCTTGGGTGGAGCAGTTGTACTTGGAGCAGGAGCAGATGGTCGCTTAATCTAAATTCGAATCCCACAGGATTGCTCTTGGTTGACGTTTAACTATATGTTTTGCCATTTGTTAAATTTTTATTAATATTCATCATATCTAGGTCGAAGAAGCTGGAATATTGGGCAAAGAACCCAACGGAGAAAATGGATAAGTCGTGCAGAATGCAAGTTCTGCTGTTACTATTTCTTTATATTTTGTAATCTTCATTGAACTTTCTATAGGAATGTCAACCAGAAAGATGCTCGAGAGTTGATAACCTTTCATCAATTTGATGAGATCATAACATTTATAAATTTAATTTAGAGAATGTTGATCTGTTACACAGATACTGATGCATTAATCATTAATTGATGACGTTCATATCAGTTAGGCCAACTGTATGTTCTCATGTTGATTCTATTGTACGCTTTCCTACTCAATAAAGATGTATTTTTCAGATTTTCTGTCTTTTAAGTATTCTTGCTCATTTCAATTACTGAGTTGCCTATCAGTTTGTCTTTGAATCAATTAGTGAATATGATTGAGCACAAACAGGAAATGACAGACCCAGTAAGTCTTGTATGACTACTTGCTCATTTCTCCTTAAATGCAAGTCAGGTCATTTTGATTGCTCGCTTTAATGTCATCATCTGCAATTTCTATTTTGAATCAGTTAGACCTAGAGTTTGTTACTTTTGCCTGTTCTCTATTGCATTTTCATCCTTGTACGTGCCGACTGGGGTTAAATTATTTGTTCAGCACAACAGGAAAATGGTAGACCTACTTGCTCTACTTTCCTGTCATTGTCTACTTTTATAGTTGGGTGTATTATATGTTTTATGGTAAGTATTTGTTAGTGGCATCAGCACTAGAGAAGAAAGAGTAGTGTGGTTTTAGTACCACCAACCACTCAGCTAGTGATGCCTTGCTTGGCGCATAAGTCTCTAACACTACCTCTTCAGTTGTGTTCTGCCCACTCAAAACACATATTTAGGGTATTTTTATTGTGCGCTGTATCGTGTATTTCATGCGCTTCTGCAGGAGCATACACTATGAGGTTTTCTACAGCCATAAAAAGCAAATGAGCAGTCGAAAAATAATCCAAGCTCTATGGAAAAGGTGATCGAGCATGTCTTCATGTTCATCCAAAGGTTGAAACAGGTGCGTATGCTAGGTTATTAGTTGTCAAAACATCCTTTAACAATAGTCTAATAAACTATAGAGGTTAAGTCTACAAATGCTATCGGTTTTGAATGTAAAAGTATGAAATTTACAATCATATATATAGTATAAAGAGGAATAAAAGTTAGAACGGAAAGAATGGGAAACTAGTCCTTTTATGACAGACCTACTAGCCTTGTATCATGACTTTCAATCATGAACATGGTTTGAACTTCGAACTTTGAACTTGAAATTCTTTTGATGACAAAGAGTGCAAAAAGTCATAGAACACAAGTTTGAATTCGAACCCTTTTGAGTTACGCTACTTGTTCTTTGTTAGTACAGTAAAAGAAGTGATACAATAGTATGTTAGTTGCTTTAATTTATAGTAATAAAAAATTTACAATGGCTGTAAATCTTACAGGTTTTGGATTTTCAGTAGGAAAATCAGCAAATTGATCTACGAGCTCCTCTATTAGCTGGCCTAGAATTTGTGACTCAAAATCTGCAGCTATTCCTGCAGAACCTTCATGATTATTCCAGATGCCTTTGTTAACGCTCCAGTTTGATCCAACCAGTTCAGCTTCAGTAAGAGAACAAATTTCATCCAAAATCGCGAAGTACTCTGCAGTTTGATACTCTTTCTTCTTCGTTCCAAGACCTATGCCTTCAATTTTCTTTGTTTTCCTTGCATCACAAGTTAAACAGTCGTCTTTTCTTCTCGGGAATGAAGAGACTGATTCTTCTTCTGGTGTACAATATGTAAAGGTTAATCTCATATTTTATAATTGAAAGGGAATAATTACTACATAGGTAATGGAGGGGACAAACCTGATGTAGGAACTTGATGATCAACATCAAACTGACCATGATCAAGAACAGAAACTGGGCTCAAGTCTTCCGAGGCACAATCAGATTCTACATTGTTAAGCACATCACAGATGGTCTCTCTCTTGGGTTTATGAGATTTGCCCCTTAGCATTTCCCTCCCATTCAAATCTTTCAAAACCCTTGTGCTCTTCTCTTCTCGATCTTGCTTCTTTTCTTTCCCATTTTCCTTGTTTATGCTCTTTCCTGCTTTCTTCTTCTTCAATTCTCCATTTCCTATATCACATTTCCTCCCTTTCGATCTCCTTTGATTTCGTTCACTCCTGTTCTCGAAGCTGAGAACAAGAAAGTCCTCATTTTCAATAAACGTTGGCATCTCTCTAAATGACTTCACTCGTCGGCGCTCATGTGCCTGAATTGGATCATGGTTGCCTGAAAGCCGGTCCACAGAATTCATAGATCGGCTACGAGATAATGAATTTGGGGTATCTGGAATTGACTCCAACCCCATTAGCCTTGCCACTAAGCTTGGAGTGGCAGAGGACTCTGTTTCCTCTGCTTTCTCTTTCGACTTGAATCGTTGATCATATTGAGACTGATCAACAGAATTGGGTTCTTCTGGGATATGATCAGAAGGGTATGTAGGCAAGCTACCATAGCAGAGAATTCTGCGCAAAATGCCAGCTATAAATCCATTAGTAGCACCTTTTGAGTTGGTTCGATTGAAGGGGCTGGAAGTGGTGGTGGATGATGAGCATGAAGAAAAAGAAGAAAAGGGAGATGATTGAGAAGAAGATATCAACTTCATGTCGAAGTTGAACCGATAACTGGCAAAGGGTTTTGTTATGTGGGAAGATAGGTAGTGAAAATTTGAGTCGTTGAGTTAGTGGGAGGGTTTGCTGCAAAACTTTCAAGTTGGGAAAAAGAAGTGAATAGAAATAGTTTGAGAGACAAGAAAAAAAGAAAAAAAAAGCAATGGCAGAGATTGAGAAGAAAATAGAGAGATTCAAATTTGTTTTGTAGTTAGCAAAGTGCAAGAAGAGTGATGGAGACACAGAGTTGAAGAAAAGTGGCGGGACTGGATTTGAAAATGGGGGCAACAAAGTACGATCATGTTGGTTTGTTCAAGAATATGTTTCCATGCGCGTGGTAAAAAGCCAAATTTGTGGGATTTTGAGTTCAAATTATTGGAGGGTGAGGTATGTCATGGGTTGGAGTTGGACTACTACTATGTTTCTTTTGTTTTTAACTATAGGCAAACACCTAAATTATATCATTTCATGTTTACCTCACAAATAAATTACAAGTGTCATTTATAATAATTATAGTTATAAATTTGTTGAGAAAATAGTACTTGATATTTTTTTGTGAAGTTGGCATGAGGTGAACACGGTATGATTGAGTGACAAATTCGTTTCCCCTAAATTACTATGCAAAGTTGCAAACTTCTCTATGCTCACTTGGATTCATAATCTGCAGTCAGGAAGGCAACCGCTGGGAACTAGTAATAGCAGCTGAGTCGCAAAATCGCAAGAGGAAATCTCAAATTTTGTGAATCATATGTAAATATATCTCTTTAGTATGCCGTCATCCTAAAATACTTCTTATTTTCTCAAAAAAAAAAAATCCTAAAATACTTCGTACTAAAACATGCGAGATGAATACCATTCTCAATCTTCTAATTTCCCAATCGAAATTTGTAGCTAATAATTAAACGTTTTTTAAAAACACTACCTATCCGAACCACATGTGAGTTAGAGTTTAACAAGAAAAGGGTAGAAAGAGAAGTTTGTGTTACTTGTAGGTTACCTGAGTGAAAGACCTAGTGGACAAATCAGAAATGAACAGTGGACTCGTGGTCCATTTCAGAAGTTCGCAAAATTACTATTGGGTTGGAAAAATGACAATGATGTGGGGTTTGAGGGAGAAGTCCTTGTTGATGAAATTATTTTTGGGGATTTGCAGCTGAAGATCCTCATCTATTTTCTGTGCTTGTTTTCAAACTCGATCCCCTCTCACAGGAAACATGTACAGCAGTGTTGGGTCGGACCGGATACAATTTCAGTCTTCAACCCGACCGGGCATTTGCTGTGATGTCAACTTCCTCCACCTTAGTTTTGGTCCCAATTCCATCACAAATCACAATCTCCCTCAGTAAGGCTTGGCGTTGTGTTGCTTGTAGGCTTGTACCTTCCCATATTTTGCTATTTCAAAGTTGGGGTTGGTCGATGCTCGTTCTTTGGTTCTGGCTATTACATCTTCCATTGTAATGTAAGACATATATCTAAAGTTTTATTACAGCTTGCATATTTTAAAAATGGATAAAATATCGGTCAATCTTTACAATTTTACAAACTCAACTGTTTATTTTTTTAAGTTTCAATTTCGACCAATCACTTATACTTTTCAAATTTGAGCAATCTGGTCATTCCGTCATCTTTCTATCAAATTTGGGTGTTAAGTCCATCTAATTTCGGTTTAAAAAAAACTTAACACTCAAATTGGATAGAAAGATGACGGAAAACCAGATTGTTCAAATTTGAAAAGTATAAGGAGTGATCAGTCGAAATTGAAACTTGAAGGAGTAAACTGTCGAGTTTGTAATAGTTTGAGGAGTGACTAGTATTTTGTTATTCAAAAATTGATGTATATACCACATGACCATGTTATGATTATATAAAGATTAGAAGATAACACAAGCTATACATGGATCTTTTGAGGAGAAGAGGTAAAACCTCCATACACATCATCGAAATGATCTTGTGTAATGAAAGTATTGTGTTTTCTTCTATTAGATCGGGTTGAGAATGAAGTGCAACTACAGTTACCATGGCTATCTCTAGTTATAATGATATCGCATAATCAAGAATGAAGTCCAAAAAATTAATTAGCATGCAGTATCCAGTCTGGTTAGCTACTATCCGCCAGTAACATTATGAAATGTTACTAGTATGAGAAATTGGCACAGAAACTAAGAACAAAGAAGCAATTCATAGAAGAAAAGTGGACCAAAAATTAATTATTCTTGGCTAAAAATAACAAAATAAGATTCAAAAGCTAAAATATTGTTACATTTTTATTATTAGTCAGTGGGAAGAGATTAGATATATACATCAAACTGGGAAGCATAACCAATTCTATATAGAGACAATGAAAGTCATGGTTTCGCCTATACGTCAAGTCATAAATTTCATAAGCGTGTAGTTGAGTAACCACCGACTCAGAGATAAAGACTTGACCGAATTTTTCTCAGATTTTTAATATTTACTTTTACGGTTCTTGATGTATTTTTCTAATAATTAGAAGACAAACATACCTATAGAGAACAAATATGTTATTTTTGAAGTGAAAGGCAGTGATGAGAAAAGGCCAGAGTGGGGATTGTTGCAACTTTTTTGATGAAGGAACAAGAAAACCAAAGTCTGTTGAGATCAAAACCAAGGGTTATTAGACCTAATAGCATTTAACTCTTCAACAGTACAACCCATGCCACCAAATGAGGCTGCGGCACGCATGCTTGCAAATTATTCTATTAGAATTTTTTTGCAATTTTATGTCGGACCACGTAAGCTTTTGTTATCCTTAAGAATGTTTATATGAATTGATCACGATATTAGGGAATTTATCTACAGAGAGATTCCCTCAACAGCCAACATGCAAGACATGGCCGACCCTGAGATTTCCGGGGCTCGAAGCGACGAGAAAAATTGGGGTCTCTTGTCAAAAAAAAAAATTGAAACAATAAATTTTTTGAAACAACAAAACATAGCAATAAAACTTTCAATAATAATAAAATGCTATGATGTTTGAAACAAAAATATAAAAATTACAAATATCATTACATTTTTACTCAAAAATTGCATTCTTGCATTTTTGGAAGCAAAAGTGTCAATTAAGCACGAACACTCAAGCTTTTCCGCTAACTCTTTTTCAATCGATAACATAGCAAAATCATTCAGTCTTTCTTGAGACATAGTTGATCGAAGATAAGATTTGATCAACTTTAACTTCGAAAAGCTTCTCTTAGCACATGCAACAGTAACAAGTATGGTTAACAAAAGTTTGTACGCAATCCAAGCATGTAATAACTGCTATCTTTACTCATTTCAAAGTGCTTACAAATTGTTGTTCTACATAATGTAAGATGTAGTTCCATCATAACTGTTAGTAAAAGTAATATAACAACAAATATAAATACAAGTAATTGTTGTATTATATTGCAAAATTGCTCAGGTAATACATTGTCTCAACCAATAAGGTTTTGTATTGACTTACATTGTCAATATCTTTTGTCCACAAAGTCAAAAGATATTGACTTACTGATATCCTTGAAAGATCAATACATTCTTAGAGGGGTCTCACACATAGAAGATTATTAAATTTTTTCCTACTGGTGCTAAAGAAAATCAGCACTAGATACATACAAGAAATATAGAAATGACAGTTACGACACACATTACATTACCCAAGACACAGTCTGATCTTCACCCAAGCCAATGGTCCTCTTGTAGTTGCTCTAAAACTCCAATAACTGAAACAGAATCACCATTTTCTTCGTATACATATATAAATCAGCAAAGCATATTCATAATCAAGCTAAGCTATATACTTGATGAAATGAGCCAATTCAGATCTACTTTCTTAAATCAAGATCTAAATTGATACCGCAAAGAAAATTAGATCCTAAATTATGACAAGCACGCACTAACCTTTTGTTTTGGGGACTTGGCGTGGCTATCCAGCAACGAGACTGGGTACCATGACAATTTCTCTCCAATCTCACATAGATAAAAACTATCAACAATTACTAGTGATCTAAATTAAAATTAATAAATAGAAACCCTAACCCCCAATTTCACATTCTAATAACCCAGACCCAAATTAAATATCCCAACTCTTAAAGTTTTTATTATCTAACGAAATTGAAATTAGACTAAAATTGAGAGGATGGATAAAAAGACCGTCGCTGAGATAGAGAAGACTCAAAAGAGGACATAGGTTTCTAACACTAAGATTGGGAGTATAAACTGTGAAAGCTAGATGATAGATAAGAGAAAGTTTGAAAAAGCAAGAGAACTCACCTAGAGGAATGCTTGGATGAAGAACGAAGACTGATGAGAAAAGATCTAGGAGACTAAAGGGATCCTAAAAAATAGTTTTGATTTTACAAAGGTGAGAGAAGTGGCGCTCTAAATTTTGGAATCCCGTTCTTTATTTTGATATTTTGAAGTCCGACCCTTTTTTTTTTCATAGCGTTTACCGTAAAAAACGCTGTCACAGCTTTTTTTTATGACTCAGTTTTTTTTAATTATGTGTATATGATTAAGGGGACCCTTAAAATTAGGGCCCAAAACTATTGCTTTAGTGGCTTTAGCCCAAGGCCGGAGTTGATGCAAGGGAAGGGATCCATTAACGTTAAAGTCTAGGCTTTGCGTCCGCCTCTGATTTCGGAAAAATTTTCTTCACTTACGTACATACGCAGGTATTTATACTCATAGACGTCAACGAGTCTTGCACCTAATACAGAGTTAAGATTAGGTTTCCCCGCTTCCTGGCCTCTTCTTGCTAACAGCTGCGCGGCACACTCTGAAGTCTGAAATCTGAAAGTCATGTTAATTAGTGAGGCCCAAGGGTGCCGGTCGCTTATGCATGCATGCATGCGAGGGCATCGATTTATCCTTGGTCGAAGCTTTTAAAACTCTTATAAGACGCACGTATCAGTTTTAGATTCTAGTCTGAATTATCGTGTTATCGTTCAAAAATTCAAGTTGATTGTAAGGCCTGACACGAATTACAGAGGTTGAAGACGCTTATGTACGTTGCAAGAAAACGTTATGATTAAAAGGTTTTGAATTAACCTAAATTACTTATATTCCCTTGAACAGCAAATCAATTAAAACAAATTAAAAGGTATTACAATCAATCAACTAGCCAGTCAGGTTTCCTCACAAATAAAGGCCCTCGGGAATTCCTTCTTTCTTCTTGTACATGATTTTGTCTTTTGCCTTCTTAAAATCACCATGAGTGACCTTCATGCGTCTCTCCCTCAAAGCAAGCATTCCAGCTTCAGAGCATATGGCCTTTATGTCCGCCCCCGAGTACTCATCTTTGGTCATCACCAGCTCCTCCAAGTTGACATCGTCGGCCAAAGTCATCTTCGACGTGTGAATGTTAAAGATGCTTCTTCTAGTTTGGATATCAGGAAGTGGGAACAAAATCTTCCTGTCAATCCTCCCAGGTCGAATCAAGGCCGGGTCAAGATTCTCAATCTTATTAGTTGCTAGAATCACCTTCACATCTCCTCTAGAATCAAAACTATCTAGCTGGTTCAGCAACTCCAGCATAGTTCTCTGAATCTCACGCTCCCCGCCAGAACGTGCATCGTACCTTTTCGTTCCAACTGCATCAATTTCATCAATGAACACAATTGAGGGTGAGTGCTCATCAGCAACCCTAAAGATTTCCCTCACTAGCCTCTGTCCGTCTCCAGAGTACTTCTGAATCAACTCACTCCCAACAACTCTCAAGAAAGTCGCTGATGTTGAATTCGCCACCGCTTTCGCAAGCAATGTCTTGCCTGTTCCAGGTTCACCATATAATATGACTCCCTTTGGAGGCTTGATTCCAATGTCTTCATATAGCTCCGGATGCGTGAGAGGAAGCTCAACAGCTTCTTTGATCTCTTGTATTTGGGACTCCAACCCACCAATGTCGGCGTACGACTCTACCGGAGCCTTTTCGACCTTCATCACGGCCACCAGTGGATCAACTTCATCTTGAAGAAGCCCTACAACGGAATGTTGCTTGTTGTGGAGCAAAACGTCACATCCAGGCTCTAGCTGGTCCTTGTCAACAAAGGACATGATCCCAATGTAGTGGTTCCCCGATGAGGACGACACAATTGCATGATTGTCTTCGATGAGCTCTTCGAGAGTGCCAACGTCCATAGGCGAGCCACGGAGAGCTTCAACGGCCTTGGACCTGTCTTCTTCTTCTTCTTCACTTGCTTTTGGTTTGAGTTGCTCTTGGTTGGATACGAACTCTTCCTCAGTGGCGGATCTAGTCTCTCAAAGCTAGGTGAGCGGAAAAATAACTCATGGAGAATAAATGAAAAAACTATATAAGTCAAAATACAATTTGTATATAATGTTGAGAATATATATCTTACATTGAGAATTGAGACCTAGTTTATAAGTTTATAAGGGTTTGAGTCATTTCATTCATTGCCAATTGGTTTTGAATATAAACTTCAGATCACTTTATCATGGTATTAGAGTGAGTTACCTATATTCACATGTGAAGCCCAAATGGTCACACGCACTCCACGTGACCCAAATGTTGTTCACGTGTATGGTTTGAAAATTCGCCACACGTGCCAGGGCGTATTGAGATTATACATCCCACATTGAGAATTATGACATAGTCTGTGGGTTTATAAGAGTTTGGATCACTTCATCCATTACCAATTGATTTTCGATGTGAACCACATATCACTCTCTCATATAATATTCATCAAGATTCCAAAAGAGATATAAGAATTGCAAGTCAAAAAAATTAATTGACACCTATGAAAATACGTAATCTCATCACATATCTTCAAATAGACTCGAAATGATTAAATACAGTATCCATATCCCAATTTATAATTCATAAATAAACCACCCATCATAGTACATATAAAACACATATTGAATTTGGGAATTCAAATTATATAAAACATAAATTTACATAAGTTTGAGATTTTAGATTATTTAATATGCGATGAGATTTGGAAATTGAGATTCATTATAAAATGCAATCTCAGATCAAACAAGTGAAAATAACTCAATATCCAAAATTAAAAAAAAAACGAAAAAAAATGCACAAAGAAAACTCTAATTCTAAATCTCTAATTAAGTTAAAGAGAAGACTTGCGTTTAGAGGGCTAAAAGGTCTCTTTCTATTAGTGCATATGTATCAGAGACATGAGAGTTGGACAATGGAGAGAAAAAGACGACTGAGAGCAGACAACGTGGCACGACCAACTTTGATATACGGCTAATGGGTTGTGGGTTTCTGATTTTACCCCAGCAGAAATTTTTTTTTAACGTGACCCAATTTTTCTTGCCCAGCAGGAGCTGGGTCTGCATACTGCTAGGTCCGCCTCTGCTCTTCCTCCATGAGAAGATAATCCTTGATTCTTTCAAGCTTCAATAACCGGAGCTTACATTTGGTCAGTGGCCTCACCGATGGAAGCCGATTAGAAGCTTCAGGCCCTTTCTGCTTGCGCTGTTTTTTACCTACTCGAGCCAGCGGAGCTGCCGGCTCGTACTTCTTCTCCTTCTTATCACCATTAGGGTTTTGGTCACCCTGTGGCTGTTGATTCCCACTCTGAGCTTGACCCATAATTCTGTTCTGTTGTTTCAATTGTAAACGTGCGCTCAATGATTTGATGAGGTTGGTATTTCCGTATTTATAGACATGGATGAAAGCATGATTACCAGACAAATAAGGATTCATAAACCTAGTAAGAAAAGAAACGAGGATTATATCATAAAAAATTACTTAGTAGTACTAGTCAACATTTTAATTAATTAAAAATTTACTTTTATTATTTCTTATACAAATTAGAACATAAGTTCAAACTCAAAAATGAATGGACCCAAATCTAATTAATTAATTAATACTGAAATGTCCATAATACTACTATTTTCGCAAAAATTACTAAACTGCTACTCCTAGATCTAATAAGCTTTTCTCTCCTCATTTTTTAGTTTTTTTTTGGCAATTTTAAATTTTCCGGCCAAACCACTGATAGGACGCGCGAGCGTCACACAATTAACCCTATAAAATGTCATCGTTAGCATAAAATAAACATGGATCATTCAGTCCGAGGAATTGAAGGGAACTCTAATCTTTTAGTGTTAACAAATAATTGGGGGTTTAAGATTGATTATTAATTATTAAAATAAAACATAAATTACTATTTACATGATCGACTTTTCTTTATCAAAAAACTAAACCAAATTCACCACTGCACCACACAATGACAAGTTTGGTTCTATCATGCATTCTAATTCATCTGATTACATACTTTTAGACACCAATACAATTAGTGCCTTAGGGGAACATCTAATCATGCAAAATTTCTATTGACGTTTAAGTTGACTTAGGGTCTCACCTATATTGCATGCAATCAAGTTTAACAACACTTAGGGTAGAAATCAAATAAGATTACATTTAAGTACCAAATCTTTGTTGGAGACATGCTTCACGGTGGTGCCACTCACCATGGGGTACATGTAAATTTACAGAATTTCTCACTTTAATTAACACAAACTGAACCTACTTAGGGCATGATTCTATTTGTGTCAATATGGATGATTAAAATAACACTCAAATACCATCTTAGAGAGTGCATTCAAGCACTAAATTTGTATGCACATATCTGAAAATTATCTAAGAGCAAGTAAAAGAAGAGTAGAACACAACAATAGAAATACAAACTTTAATAAATATAAGAACATAGATTCGGCATAGTCTCAAAAACATATCAAATATAATATGAAAATTCTAAAACAAATACAAAACCAATACTTCCACATAAACAACAACTTACAATCTTCATAGACAAAGAATTGTAAATTAACACAAATAAACGAAGCCATGGGAATGAGTTGTGAGAATCACACGTTGTACAAACTTTAGAAGTACGACTGCAATAAATGAAACTCGGTGGAGATGGTGATGGTTTTGGGGTGAACGACTTGGCTGATTTGTGAGGGAAATTTATGGTGGTGTTTTGGTAGAGTTTTGGCTCTTGAATGCTAAGAAGAAGTGATGTTTTTCTTTGTGAATAATGTGCTATTTATAGAAGAGTTTTGACTCCTTGAATATTATAGCTTGGACTTTTTTTCCTCAATTTCTTTCACTTATTTTTGTCATTGGTGGGTGCAATCTCATTTGATATATTCATTCTTTTTCTCCTTTTTAGGTGTCTCATTATTTCTCTTTTGCATTATCTCTTTTTATTCTCTTCCTTTTTTTTTCTTCAATTTCTTTCACTTATTTTTGTCATTGGTGGGTGCAATCTTCTTTGATAAATTCTTTCTTTTTCTCCTTTTTATGTGTCTCCTTCTTTCTTTATTTTCCTCATTTTCTGATTTTCCTCTATTTTTTTTTCTTCATTCTAGCTACACAATCTCATATGTAAAATCTGAAAATAATATAAGACAAGAATAAAAACAAGTAAGTTATGGAGTAGGAAAGTACGATTAGGAAAGATACGGAATAAGAATTTCAGTTCAAGTAGGATTTTCCCAAATGGTATGTTTCCTAGTCTAAAAAGGATTCTTAATGCAAGTAGGATTCTCAATATATCACAAATATTATAGAAATGCCGATTAATGAAGACTCCTAATTTAACTAGATGTCCTAGTTACAAAAGGAATCATACTCTAAATAGGACTCTCGATAATTTTTGTGTTTTCAACCTGTTTTAACACCAAAATGCAACCAACGCCACCATAGACTTTTAACTCGACTAAATGACTCAATACTACAACAATAAGAGCTAACCAAAGTACAACTGGAGGTAAAAACATGTTAAGAACGTCGCACTCCTATCAACCACTGATGTTAATGTAGTGAATTATTGCGCCGTAGTTCACCCCATTACTCCTTTCTTCATCAAGCTTTGCTCTTTGCTCTCTTACCACAATGCATGTAGGTCGGCTACGAGCCTCTGAGGGCAAATGCGTTCTTTTGGGCAAATGCGCGTAGGTCGGCGTTGGCCTATGAAGGCAGATGTGGCCTTTGAGCGCAGTACGCGTAGGATGGCTTTGAACTTTGGCATTGTGCGTAGCGCGTCCATCTGAGCGCGATGATCTATGCATGTAGACGTCTTTGGACGCTGACATTGAGCGTAATGTGTCCATCTTAGCATAGTGATCTGAGCGCGTAGGACGTTATTGGACACTGACATTGAGCGTAGTGCCTCCGTCTTAGCACATTGATCTGAACGTGTAGGACGCCTTTGAGCCACTGAGGGCATAGTGTGTCATGTGAGCGTGATGTGCATGCGTAGGACGGCTTTGAGCCCTCTGGTCGTAGTGCATCATCTGAGCCTCTGAGGGCGTAGGACGGCTTTGAGCCCTCTGGGGCATAGCGCGTCCTCTGAGCTTCTGAGGGAGTAGGACGTATTTGAGCCCTCTGGGGCATAGTGCTTCGTACGCCCTCAGAGCCTCTGAGGGCGTAGGACGGCTTTGAGCTACTGCAGGCATAGTGCGTCCGCTGAGCCTCTGTGGGCGTAGGATGACTTTGAGCTCTTTGGGGCGTAGTGCATTCGCTGAGCCTCTGAGGGCATAGGATGGCTTTGAGTCATGCAGGCGTAGTGCTTCCTCTGTCTAAGGGCGTATGATGTCTTTAAGCCCACTGGAGCGTAGCGCGTCCTCTGAGCCTTTGAGGGCGTATGACGGCTTTGAGCCACTACGGGTGTAGTGAGTCCTCTGTGGGCGTAGGACGACTTTGAGCCACTGCGAGCGTAGTGCGTCCTGTGAGCCTCTGAGGGCGTATGACGACTTTGAGTCATTGCGGGCGTAGTTCTTCCTCTGAGCCTCTGAGGGCGTAGGACAACTTTGAGCTCATGAAGGCTAAGTCTCTTGCTCTTTGGCGAGGAGAGTAGTTCGGACTTCGTGATGTCTGAGATTGCCGTATTTTTTTGTTGTCTAATAAAACAACCTGCATAAGGAATTTAATTGTTCGCTTGAACAATGGTTTGAATACTTCCTAGTTTCATTAGCACAATCAAGTTTGATAATTAAGTGTGTGTCACACATTCTCTAAGCATATATGTGGCAAGTAGTTGTAGTAACTGTTCTTGTAACGTTTAGCACTTTGTGAACATGCTTGTGTATCTCTAAGATTTGACAAATAAATCATGGTGTAAGCATGTAAGATATGGCTTAAGTGTTTTTTTTTTCTAACTAACTCTACAAAATATTGTAGGAAGTGCTTAGAAGTCATACGGGCATGTATATCAAGTGCGATATTTTATAGGCATGCTTCATAGAGGAATGAAATCATGCTAAGACATGGCAATAACTTTTTTCTGTAAGAGTATAGCGACATGACATTTTACTTATCTTATGCTGATTTGGAGTTGAGTTGTGCTCCATACAAGTACCCGAAATCACGTTGGAGTTGTCCAAGCATGACGCTTGCTCGGCGCTAGAGGGGTGTCTCTAAGTAATGCGCCAATTCGTAGTTGAGATATCTGATAGAGCGTTAATTAAAACGTCTATAATACACCATGTAAAACATCATCGTTAGTATAGAATAAGCAGAGATCGTTCAGTCCGGGGAATTGAAGGGAACTCTAAACTTTTAGTGTTAACAAATAATGGCGGGTTTGAGATTGATTATTAACTACTGAAATAAAACCTAAATTACTATTTACATGATCGACTTCATGCCATGCTTTATTCCCTAAATCATGCCATGCTTTATGTCCTAAATTATGCCATGTTTTATTTCCTAAATCATGTCATGTTTTATGCCTTTAATGATCATCTTTTATTTAATTGTTGCATGACTTGTTGATGATAGGACTCCATGTGCATGACTTCTCATTGTTTTCCTCTAGTATTATCTCTTAAATCCAATCTGAAAATAAGAAAATAAAATCATAAGAGATAATTAGTTTCGAAACCTAACAAGGATTCCTAGTGCAAGAATAACTCTCAAAATATCGTCAATGCGACCAAAACGTAGAAAGATGAAGACTCTTAATCCAACTAGGTTTCCTAGTCCTACAAGGATTCCTACTCAAAGTAGGACTCTAGACCAATTATGCATTTTTAACTCATGTAAGCACAAAAATGCATCTAATAACGCCCAAGACTCTTACTATGACTCAATGATTCAATAGTACAATAAGGGCTAAGCAAAGCACAAATTGAGGTAAAAACATGTTAAGACTTAAGAACATCGCACAGTGCTCCTATCAGTATCTTTTCCAAAATAACATGACTCTTGGTAGGAATGACTGAACCTCAAAACAAATAAATGTGGTTAATATGCGTGTAATCACTAGCATCTTATATATTTGCTGTAGTGACATTTGAGCAAAGTATATGAGCGATGTTGTAGTTTACAATATCACAATGTATGGCATGCTTGACAATATATAGAATGCTAGAGATATTTTTAATGAGGCACCACGTTGATTGTAAACCAGTTTCATAATCAAGACTACGATTGAGCTGCTCTAGATTTGAGAAGGAACTTATCTTGCATTGTGTTCTGGCATTGCGCGCTACTACGCATTGGTGTGGTAGTCCCCGCAGTTGATCTTGCGGTGGCAAAGAACTCACTACACATTTTTTTGGCTATGGAGCTCTGTTGCGCTGAGTGTGGTGTAGTGTGGTGTTGTGTTGCGGGGAGCTCACTGCGGGGGATACATTCCATTCCTCTGTGGTGAGTTCGTTCCGTTACGGGGCATTTATGGTTGCAGTGAACTCATGGCGATGCGGCTCGTTAAGCCTTGTTTTTTTTGTGTGCCTTCTTTTGGTGTTGCGGAGGTGTGCTCTACTATGGTGATTGCGATACAGGGTTGGTCTATTGCGCCGGAGCGAACAAACAACAATGATGCGTGGTCGTTGCGCGGAGCTGTTACGTTAGGAGGCCCTTGCATTCTGGACATGGACACTGTATCAGCATTGTTGAGGTTTGAGTTTCTTTGTTCTGACAAGATGGAGCTCTCGGGGTTGAAGAAGTGTGCACAAGGATGAGGCTATGTCCCTCTAACTATGGGATGTGACTGATAGGAGGCTACTACGCCACAGTTGAATTCTTTTTTATGGCGTAGCGCAACAAACTCTGTTGCATTGGACGACATTACGCGATTGTATTTGGGTGTTATTGTGTCACCGAAGCAGAACAAAAGGTAAACGTTGGTCCCTCGAGTTGCGCTCGTGATGCATGACTTGCACTTGGGCGGTGTGCCTTGCTTGGCGCAGTGCACGACTCAGCCCAGCAGCGGCGTTGCGAGAGTTCATGACTGCGGGTAAGAACTCCGCTGCGGGGTGTTTATGGCTATGGTGGATTTGCTGCGGGGAGTGATTACGCATCCGGAGATGTGTAGGGCGACGTCGTTGCGGCGGTGTGACGAGCCGGCAGCGCGCTCCACATAGAAGCTTGGCGAATCATTGTGGCATTGTGGCTTATGGTGGTGTTTCTTGGAAAAGGAATGCATGCAGAATAACTGGTGTGCGGAGATGCAATGGTTGTGCTACGCCGTAGTTGTTGCCGATGTTGCGGGAGTGCTAGATGGTGTCAATAGCAGACTTTCAGGTGGCCAAGTCAATTGACATCCGACTGCGTGTGACGCTCTGGTGCGCTGCAGTAGAAGTTATATGGTGGTGCTTTGATTTTGATTTTGCATGGTGGTTTTGCGCATTGACCTTGGCCTAATGGCCTCCATGCATGAGAATATAAAAGCAACAAGAGATTAGTCAAGCATAAGAGCATTGAGTGTTCCAATGACCAGTCAATATATACATCTGTTAATCATGCTTTGTGATTATACCGCTACAACTAAGGCGTTGAAACTTTAAATTGGAGTTTGAGTTGCTTATTTTTGATTGCGGAGAAAGTTTGACGCTTGGAGCTCTTGATGCGGCTCAACATGCAGCCAAGAGATTAGCAAAACGATTCTTAATTACGCTGCTCTTGCCAAGCAGAGTTGCTGACCTTTGTTCATTCTAGCACGGCAGCTCTACGACAAGGCCGTGACAAGATTTTTGATACCAAGTGCGTGCCGCAATTCTCCTCACGATCTCTCTCTTTTTTTTTGGCGCATTACCATTGTTACGCTTGGCTTTGTTGTTGAGTTCTGCAGAACTCTATTACGGAGGTCACCGCAGAGGACTACTGCGGAGGTCACCGCAGACGGCTACTACGGAGGTCACCGCAGTAGACCGCAAACGGCTACTGCGGTGGTCACCTCAGACGGCTACTACAGAGGTCACTACGGAGGGCTACTTCTGAGGGCACCGCAGAGGATTAATGCGGAGGGCACCATGGAAGTCCAAAGAGGGCTACTGCGGAGGCCTTTTACCGCAAGAAGGCATGCGCCGCGGGAAGTCTTGTACCGTGAGAGGGTCGTGCGCTATGGGAGATCATGCACCGTAGGAGGGTTGTGCACACATGGGCGTTGGTGTATTGGCTTGCTACGCGCGCTTGTTGGTTTTTTTTTGGCTTAGAACTGCGGAGCGGGGCTTTTGGTGCCGGACCAATGTTTGTGGTGCAGTGTGGTGGGGTGGCAGAGAATCCGTGAGTGTGTTGCGGCGCAGTGGCGCTGAACTTGGGTGTTGGGTCATAGCCAAGTACATCGGCCTTGATGTTGGCGTAGTGGTGGTGTTGGACAGTTTTTCGTGGTGCTTTGCTAGCATTGTGGGGAGCTTGACATGCCTTGGCGCAACAAAGTTAATTGATTCAAGCTTAGCTTGGTTTCGTTGCGCCGCAGTGGAAGCTTTGTGGTGTTGCACGGTCTTTTGTTTTTTGCATGGCGGAGTGCACGTTGCCTTGGACTTTTATGCATGAAGAACATCACATACTAATCAATATAAGAGCACAAGCATTCAAGTGACCGATCAATGCCAACTCGTTAAATCATGGTGGGTCCTTACGCCGCCGCAACCAAAGCAATCAAACTTTAAATTAGTTTTTTAAACTTATCTTTGATTGTGGACATGCTGCTTCCAACTACGCCGCAACAAGATTTTTGGTCTTTAATGTGCTCCGCAAGTCCCTGTGGGATGATGGCAATAAACATTGAAAATCTACGTGGTGAGCGACAAGACTTTTTTATAGCGATTCCCACAAACGACGCCAATGTTAATATAGTGAATTACTGCTCCGTAGTTCACCCTATTACTCTTTTCTTCATCAAGCTGCACTCCTTGCTCTCTTTCCTGTCACAAGTAGCACAACTCATCATAGTGGAGACCACGACGGCATAGTCTTTAACTCTCTGATGTCAAAGTCAGGTGAATAGTAATTTTGATATAGTAACAGTAAGTGGTCAAGATTGCTTACCTTATGAGGTCAAGGGTTTGACCTTTAATAGTTGAGTTGAGGTAGATCATTCACTCATCCTCCGATGTGAGACTTGGTCCAGTTGAGGTCTTCTCTAGGGCTTCATTTGAGATGCGTGTATGGGCGCGTCTGTTGTTGGTTTGAGCCGCGGGGCGGCTCGTTGCACAGCTGACATAGCTAGCTCTATTTCTGTACTGCGGGGTTGGGCTGCTTTTGAGCCTAAGTGTGCTAATAGTCGCACTGATTATCGCTAGGCATAAGCCTATGCCAACAACTGGGAATTTAGAGGTGAGACAATATATAAAATTGTTCCTTACGTTATGGGCTTTCATTTAATTACTATATTGCATATTTTTTTAGAAACTGTGAAATTTCAAATTTTTCTCACCAAAAACCACCTTAGCAGTTAGTTTTCCAGTCGACAGTAGCAGTTAGATTTATAGTCGACAATAGCCGGTACCTTCCAAGTTGACATAGCACATTTCAATTCGGCAGTAGCAGCTAGTTTCATGCTCAACATTAGCATGCTGCTTAATTAGATAGTAGCTGTTAGTTTCATAATCGACAGTAGCAGCTAGTTTTTCAGTCAACAATAGCAAGTAGCTTCTTAGTCGATAGTAGCAGTCACACATGTGATATGTGGTAGTGAGAATGAATTTTGGATTCTCTTAAATGTGATGAGGTAAAGAGGGGAAACCAAATAAAATATCATATGACATGTGGCAACTTGTCATTATGTGGTCATTTTTTATTACTTTTGATTCTAATTTGTTCTATCAAATTCAGAAGTGAGTAATTTGTAAACCAAAATGTTGTCTTGTACTTATTAGTAGTTTGTTAATTATATTATTATAATATTATAGAATGAATTGTTCAATATATATTGGCTTCCTACTCGACATTGGATTAGAATATTGTTCAATATTCTGAAAAGTTTTCATGTATAACGTAAAAACTTAAATACGATTTTATTATATGGTTGCTTCTATTGCTACCCCATCAACTCTTTTGTTCACCCCATTGTTTAAAATATCGTATATATCGGCATATATATCAGTGATATTTAGAAAACGATACAATATCGCCCATATCGGTTGAATATATCGGTCAACGGTCAAATATCGGTCAAACTTTGATTTTTTTTTAATTTTTCAATTTTTGTTTAATTGTTTAATATTTATTTCCTCTTTTGTTTTGAAAAACTTATATATTTTTTCATTTTTCATATATATTTTAAATTTATATATATATTTTAAATTTATATATATATTTTAAATATATATGATGAATTTCAAGCCTAAATAATTATTCTTAAATACATATTTTTATTATTAGGTGTCGTTCTTGTACTTCAATTGTCACAAAATCAAGTTTTTATTTTATTTAGTTTACTTAATACCGTTTTTATAGTTTATTTGGTACACATTGAAGTATAATTTTATAAATTTTATTGAAAATAAGCAAATCTGATAAAACCGATATATATCGATATATCCCCGATATATCTCTGATATATCGTTTTACCCCTCAACCGATACGATATCGATAAACGATATTTAGACCATTGGTTCACCCTATAAAGAATTCAATTACTGAAAGACTATATTACCCAAGTGCAAAATGATTATTAAGTACATTAATTTTCTAAATTACATAATCAATTAATTATATGTATACAAAATATATTTAATTTGTCATTAAATATTGATCTTTTCTACCCGAATATGAAGATATTTATCTCTTTTTATCCAAAAATATTCTAATTTTCTGTTCAATATATAATCATACGTAGTTCATTATTTAAATCATAAATCGTTACTATTAGCTTAATACAATCTTTATAATACCTTGTGAACATTAGAAAAAAGATTAACACCAAAATCAATCTTCTTTTCATTGCTCAAAGTTGATTAATAATCTACGACTTTTAGTCTACAACTCAAAATTGTTAACCTATGAATTTTTTGACATTTATATTAGATAAACACTTAAACATTATTTAAAAAATAAAAATAAAAATTTGAAGAAGAAATATATGAATTAGATTAATAGAATCATAATTGGAAACTTTATTTTTCTTTTTATATTGATTTAAATTAATTGAAAGGTTTTTTTTAAAAAAAATCTTTTTAAATTCAATATATCAAATAAAAACACGCTTGGAATAAGAACTTAGTGAAATACGCAAATTTAATGTTAAATATAAAATGTGGGATGAAATGAGTAGATATTATGAACAAAGTAGATCGGTGTGGTGACAATAAGGGGCACCCTTCTCATAAATAACCTACTCGTTCAAAGTTCGAGACTTCTAGCGCTCTAAGGTCGAAGCCATGATCAAACGTGAATTATACATAGTTTATATAAATATAATGGATATTAGATTAAGAACCAGATAGATCAGTCTATTCAATCGAACAACCACATTGCATTCGAAATTTCGAACAGTGATTAAGATTTAAGAACTGCCGTGTGTAATCAATTGAATTTGAATTTGCAACTTCTAATTCTTACTACGAGGGAGCACTGTTAAAATCAGAAAGCCCAAACACTCGAGCAGTGACCAACAGTGAGGCCGGGAAAAAGACTGGTGAATAATTATCTTCCCACGAGGTTATTTGGCTCAACCAGGAGCTACCACCCGGAGAGACCAGGAGCCACCTCAACCACCAAAGCACCACCGGCTTGTAATGAAGCAACTGTGTTCGAGCTGGGAAAAAGATCTCCTAATGGAACAATCAGCAAGTCCTGGTTTTGAACCCTATATGGTTCTAACCTTCGTTCTCTATTGTTGCTTGGCGTGCCAGTACCTTTGAGTTAGGTACAACTTTTGTTTGTTGATGATGATTGCGCTCACATACTGTCTTCTTCTCGAACGATTGTTCCGCAGTTGCTGATAAACCGCTGAAGTTCGAATGACCTATACACAACCAGAGTTGCTAGGTACCTTTCACTCCACCTCAAGTAGATGGCCAATCTTACTTTAGATCGCTTTGGGAAAAGCAGAGCTTATAATGTGTCGTTGATAGCGGGACTCTCCTGCTGTAGGGAATTACTGACTAGTGCAGACTTTTGTGTTTGCTAGAACCTAGGCTAGCGACTCGATGGACTTGACTCTAGTTGCCGAAGTTAATTGGACTTGTTGCTACATGCAGCGCGAGGCGTACATCTGGGTAGCTCCGCTCCGATGAGAGACTTAGTTGCCGAAGCTAATCGGACTTTTGCTCCGTGGGGAGGCTTGACTATGCGATTGCGCGATAGTTTGTTTTGACGTTGTGTGTGTCTATTATTTTGCACATTCGACCCATTTATATAGAGAACACAGATTGTTCTTTCTTGCGGATCAAGACTTGAGAACCTCTTAGTTGATTTCGATTCAACTTCTTTATTCAACTCAGATTCTATACAACATCAGTCTCTGAAATCTATTCCAATAAGAAATATAATCTTGCTCTTTGATAGATTTTCCCCAAATAACCGATCTACGAGCCTAAAGAATCTAAATAATATCGGAATATTATTTTAGGCCCAAACAAACTGAACTATAACATATATAAATAATCTTGAATTTCATTTGTAATCTACATGTTAATGCAACCCAAACTCTTCAACTACTCGCCTTAGATGTGTATACATTCAATTTCGTCAGTCTGTTATGAAAGTTTAATCCGAGTCTGAAATTTGACATGAACAGAGAGGCATGCAAAACATAACTCTGTAGCTGTCTAAATTAACCAAAAAGAAGTTGAACAAGTCCCCAAAACACCGTTTATTTTGTAGAAAACTAACAAATGATCAAATACATATTTCCTTCTCAAGGTTTTTGGAACAGCAGATTATGCGGTACAGAAAACAACTCATATCTGCTGTTTCAATTAAGCTAACATGACACTCAGATCAACTTGTTCTTTAGGCTTTTGTAAAGCTTGGGGTCAGTCTGGTAGAATACTATGTCTCCAGTGTCACTGACATAGTGATCATTGCTCATACTTGCCACAAGATTGTTGATCAAGTGATATGGAAATAGACCGGATTTTTTTGGCTCCCGGTAATACTTCCCCAGAACATGTTTGGCTGACCTGGTCTGCAATACAAGTATGCCAATGGCCATCAGAATTATCACGTAAAATGAAATTCTAATAGATCGATTGCCCATGTAAAATAGTGAACAAGTCATTAGTTTAGTTGAGATGAAGGAGAACATACTGCTTCAACTAAATGATAGTGAGGAATCTGGGGGAAGAGATGATGGATGACATGGGTGCCAATGTCATGGTGGATGTTGTTGATCAAGCCATAGTCACGATCAACGGTTGTAAGACCACCTCTTAGATAACTCCATTCCTGCAGAATGAGGGGAAAAAGAGGCTTCTTAAATACGTTCAAACAAGAATCCAGCTATAGCCTTCCAAAAAGAAAATTGAGCAAGATAACATTTCCCCATTTGACAAAACCTCCCAGTACTAAATTCTTCAGTTTCAGCAACTAAGTTAGCTGACATCCAAGTAAAAATAATTAATTGAAGTATCCATCAATACCTTGCCGCGGTACCAAGGAAGTTTGTGTTCATCATAACCATGGTGATGCAAATATGTTACCATATCCAACCACATTACAAAAATCTGCAAGTAAAACCCAATACAAAATTAGGAAATAAACTGTTGAAGGTGCTGTTGTTTTTTCGAAGAAAATTGAACTAACCCAGTAAGGGACACCATAGATCTTCAAGACTTGGACAGGTCCTACTATAACGGACATACAGACAAGGAAGGCAAGCATCACAGTCCAACAAACAGTTGATGTTATGATATCGTTTCTTTCATTTGGAGCAAACAAGTCACTGTAAGGGTTGAAATGTGAACCTTGCTTTCCTGGACTTCTTGTCCACTGCAAACGTATCCAGTTGCGAAAACAGATTAGAGACTCTGAACCATAAAAGATAAACAATTTTGAACCAAACAAACATAAGATCAACGAAATATGTTTTTTTCCTCACCAGATAGAAGGGGTATGCGAAAATGGGGTAAGGCACTCTGAATCTAAACTTCCTTGTATTTTCATCCAAACTTGTATAGACCTTCTCAGTCAGCTAACAAAAACAGCAAAAGAAAGGCAGAGTTAACAACATATTGATGAAACTCAATCTAAACAACCAAAACCTTAGCAGTACAATAAGATTTATCTAAACAAGTAGTAGCATTGTGAATTAAAAGCAGAAGCACATACAGGAACCCAGGACTCATCATTCTCCACATGACCATGGTTCTGATGGTGAGTTCTATGGCTGATTCTCCTGCAAAGCCAACCAAATCACATGTAATGAAACTCAATCTCAATCTCAACCCACACATAAACAACATTTCGCAAACCACAATGTAAAGATGCAATCTTTGTCGGTAAAAAAAAGCAAGGAAGAGAGTGAAGAAAAACAGAGGAACCTACCATCCATTATACGGTACAAGAATTACAGAATGCAGGAAATGCCCCACAACGTTGTTGAGCAAGCGACTGTCCGAAAAGCTTCCATGGCCACTGTGTTCAATCCAAAACCAAACACATCAGAAAAAAAAAATCTTTATAAAAGACTCAAATCAATTAAACAGTAACCAGATTCAAGAAAACAGCAAAAAAAAAAAACAAAAATGCAGAAGCGTCAGAGTGAGAAATATAGAATTACCAATCATGCCCAAGAACAAAGAGAGCCCAGAACATGGTTCCCTGAGCAGCCCAGTAGAGTGGCCAGACATACCAATTGTTGAAGTAAATGGCTGCAGCAGCCAATGCAAATATGACAACCAAGTCCCTCAACACATAGCTCAAGGATCTCCATGGGTTCTTGACCCAACAGTGCTTGGGAATGGCGGCTCGGATCTCAGCTATCTTGAATGGAGGAGGAGCACTTGGGTCGAAATCTGCATCGTCTTCTTTGTTGAGGTTGTTGGGGATCCCATTGGGGACACCACCACCATTCATGGCTTGCTTGGTTTCAACACCCTCCATTGTATCTAAAGCTGATTCCTCTCTAACACTTGGGTTCTCTCAAATCTCTCTCTCTCTCTCTCTCTCTCTCTCTCTCTCTCTCTGTATCCACTGAAAAAGCGGACAAAGAGGGCGCTAGCTGCTGCAGAGCACTCAACAGGTGAAGGGCACTGCCTAGTATTTATAACTGAAGCCAGGGAGAGGCTTTCAAGAGTGCACCGTGAAAGTGTACACTGTGGTATCTACACGCAATACATTGAATACAATATAACTCTAAAAACAAAATCTTTGTATCTATTCTACGTTGCACTATTGCAATCTCAGATATACCAACTTTTTTTCATACGAAGCTTCCTACTCACAACAACAAATTATAAATATAATTAAGTGTTCTTGAGAGAGCTCTAATAAGCCTGATTCAACGAAGCTAATCGGAGCGGAGGTTTTTGTAATCTCCGGTTCTGAGATCCTCGCTTAGAATGATTCAACTTCTCGAAATAAGTTGCAATCAAGCCCGAAAGCATCGAGGAGTTTTGTTTTCCTTCAACAAGGACTATATTTGATGCATTGCAATTACACTTAATAAATATTTACGAAGTTATTTTTCCAATCAAATTTTTATATTTCAAGGAATCTACAAAGGAATATATGAAGATCCATGCAACAGTTTTGGGTTTTCTGTAGAACACCTGTTGAATACCATGGTTGAATGTGTGCCACCAAAGAGAAGAGTAATGAGAAGAAGCATACAACATTTTATGTTTTCCTAGGGCACCTATTCGTCACCCTCTTAAAAATGTGACACCAAATTGAAGAATAAAGAACGTGCATACAATATCTTTTGGTTTTCCTAGAGCACCCATTGTTTTATCAATCGACTGTGTGACACTAATAAGGACCAAGAAACATCAATGTGACAAATCAGCAAGTTATAGTAAGAAGCGTAGGACTTGCCAAATGTGAGTCCACAAGAGTGACAAGACACCAAACATGTTAACTGAAGGCCAGCTGCTGTGGAGGGGAGTGTGACCATATATGCATGCTACTTATATTACCCAAAAAAAACGAAATTAGTGCGGCCATAGAGAAATTTTTCAATCATTCCTGAAAACTACAAACTAAGTGAAAATGTCTAATGGTGTTCAATTTTAATCATACACTCATGATTTAATAAATAAATAAATAATCATATTCAAATTATTTTACCAAAGACTATTTTGAGTTTTTTTTTTTAAAACCTCACACCCTACACTATAATACCATAAACTCAAAACCTTATAGTCTAGAGCTCTATACCTTATACCCTAAAGCCTAAAGCTGAAACCCTAAACCCGAAATCTTAGTTCAAAATCATCAATATCTATGAAGGTAATTTCATAAATAATAAAAATATGTAAAATTATAATTTTAGTGTAATAAATCCACGTGTCAAAATACATGTGAATACGATAACTAGATATTACCACATAGTTCTCTGGGAAGATTGAAAACAAAATCCAATAGAAGGGGTAAGATTCAGAAACAAATTAATTTTTTTAATTATGCTCTTCTTTTAGGTTAGCTATTGTTGCCTAAAAGAGAATTTCTAAATGTGAATGAATGAGAAAGTGGTACTGAAAAAGAGAGCATGAAACTTATGAATGAGAAAAAAATTTGTGTGGCCTGGAAATTGCTATTCAGTCGGACCACAAATTTATCATTGACAGACACAATTTTAGGAATCCCCCAACTGTTGGTGATACCAATTTTACTCGATTCTGTTATTGTAGACCAAATTTTTTCGGAAACTTGTTAAATCTTGTTCTGTGGTACAATGCATAAATTATCATATAGTGTTTTAAAATTATGAGAAACTAAATTGGAATGTTTTTCAACTGCTCTTTGAGCTTGTGTTCCTAAAAAAATTTAAAATATAAAGTTTTAAAACTAGTAGGAACATGTTTCTAGCAAATGTTACCTACTAGCCTTCACGCACGCGCTCAGAAAAGTCATGTTTTTATCTATCTTGTTTATTTTACTACTCAACTGATATATTTTTATATTTAGTTTTGAAATGTGAGAGTTTATACGAGAAAGTGATTTATATTTGTTATCTTTTTACTTTTTTTATCCTCTATCTAGATAAATATCATATGTAAGCAATTTAAAAAATTTAGGGCATTATTGGTAAACCAAAGATATTGGTGTCCAAAGAATGCTCAAATGTTGCAGAGTCTGAGTTAATGACTTCTCCTGGTTCAGATAGGACTAGCTGATTTCTCTGTAACTTGTTGTAGTTGTTCATGGTCTCTTAGCTGTATATTGATAGATCATGTCGTAGTTATCTTGTAACCTGATGCTTATCAAATTGTAATTGTACTCATATAAATATATGCATACACAAGGCTAAGGGATTCAAGCCTTTTATTTATAAACTCTCTTTTCTGTTCTTTCATGGTATCCAGAGCTTTCGTCTAAAGACCAATTTTTTTTCTGATCCTTCTCCATGGCTCTCCCACCACCTTCCGGCTCTCTTCCACCACATGCAGATCCTCCTCTCCCTCCACCCACATCACAACCAGAGGCTACTCTTGTTTCGGTTAATTCTCGGTCCATGGCTTCCGAGCCAACTGCACCAATTATCTCACACTTTCTTTCTATTAAGTTGGATCGTACCAACTACCTTCTCTGGCTGGCTCAGATCCAGCCTCTCCTCCGCAGCCATCGTCTTATGGGCCACGTCAATGGCACACTCAGTTGTCCTCCATGCTTTTGAAGTGATGCCGAAGGCAATCTCACCACTGAGATAAATCCGGAGTATGGACACTGGATTGCAAATGATCAGATGATATTAGGGTGGATTAACAACACTCTCACTCCAACAGTTCTTGCCACAGTCTCTCGATCCACCAGTTCTGCTACAACTTGGCGTACACTTGCTCACCGATTTGCCTCTCAGTCCCAAAATCGCATCCTTCAGCTCTGTAGTGAGCTTTTGCGCACCATGCGGGGTAATATGTCCATCTATGAGTTCCTTGATCGCATTAATGCCATTGCATATAACCTCGCTCTCACTGGTAGCCCTATGAACGACCAGGATCTTGTTGTTATCATAATGAACAACGTTGGGCCTCTTTTTATGAAAATATTGTGAGTTCTGCACAAGCGAGGGATACTCTAATCACTTATGACTCTCTTGAAGCATTGCTTCTCTCTGCTGAGCAACGTATTCATGCCCATCAACAAGCATCATTGGATGTCTCTTCCGTCACCACTGCCTTTC
Source organism: Argentina anserina (assembly GCF_933775445.1). Lineage (NCBI taxonomy): Eukaryota > Viridiplantae > Streptophyta > Magnoliopsida > Rosales > Rosaceae > Argentina > Argentina anserina. The sequence continues at coordinate 30,786,121 of NC_065874.1, forward strand.
ACGCTATGAATATCTCCAATAGAGGAGGACGAGGGCGAGGGTGTGGTCGTGGTCTTGCCACCTCTCATGCTTCACATCATTTCCAGGCTCTTCCTAACACATTTGGGAGGGGTTCTAACAACACTTGCGGTCATGGTGGATCTGTTCTTGGACCAGCTCCTGCATCAAACTCAAGCACCACTTATCCTCGTCCTACCTGCCAAATATGCAACCGAGTTGGCCATAGGGCTCTTGATTGTTTCAATCGTCTGGATCTCTCATATGAAGAGCGTGTTCCAACTCGAAGACTTAGTGCTATAGGTGCATCTACTTCAACTCCAAATGAAAGCCAGGCCGGTTCACAATGGCTACTCGACACTGGTGCCAATAATCACACTACTCCTGACTTGGGGAACTTGCAAAATCCAAGGGAATATAAAGGCACTGACAGAGTTGGTGGTATATGAATATAAAGGCACTGACAGAGTTTGGTGGTATCGGTTCCAACACTCTCTCTACTTCTTACCAATAGTTTCAACTTACAAACATTTTCCATTGTCCTAATGCTACATCTAATCTTTTGTCTATCCATCGTTTTACAAGTGATAATAATTGCTATATGCTAATTTATCCTGATTTCTTTCTTCTTAAGGACATCCAGACGGGGAAGATCCTCTATAAATGACCAAGTGCGAATGGCCTTTTCCTCTGCAATTTCTTCAAGATCATGCTTCTAGTCAACAGTTTTTTTCTTTCGTAGGTGCAAAGGTGTCGGCTCAAATCTGGCATTCCAGACTAGGTCACACCTCTTCTAAGGTATTGTCTCAAGTATTATCAAATAAAGCTGTGCCTCTTGCCGGCAGTAGGTCTCTTTCATTTTGTAATTCTTGTCCTTTAGGCAAAATCACCAAACTTCCTTTTGTCCTTTCAAATTCAGTAGCAAGTAAACCGTTGGAGTTGATTCACTCTGATGTTTGGTTGTGTTCAACTTATTCTACTCAAGGTTATCGATATTATGTGTTGTTCATAGATGATTTCTCTCGTTACTCATGGATATTTCCTCTCAAACACAAAAAACGAAACCCTCCCAACCTTCATAAAATTTCATCTCTATGTCGAAAAACACTCCTTCTGTTCTTTCAATTATATGAATATGGGGTTTGACGGTTACGTATAACAAATGTAGAGATAGTAGAACTATAATTACTGAACAGTTATTCATTTTACCAAAATGACTGATAATTTTGTTTTTCATTTGTGTAAAATGTGGATATCACATACATGTGGCCAGTACCTAAAAACATTCCGGCCACATTAGCCCCTAAGAAGTAATATCCTCAAGTTTTAATGAAATTTCTCCATTCCGATTGAAAAATAAATAAATAAATAAAAATCAAGAACATGATATGACTACCATTTTTGGCTTAGGGTTTAAGAGTTAAGACCGCCATTGTTTACATTCAGGTGATTCAGCAATGCCCTTTGCTGATAGAGAAGGTTTTTGCAATGGGCATAGAGATAGGACGGGAAATGATTTTACGGATGTTGATGGTAATTTGATTCCATCGATTCTCCTCAGATGAATCATTAAAGCAGAGCATATAAGATGTAACAAATGTTAGTACAGGGTAATATCGATCTCGGATAGTGGCCGGAGAACTGGAGATCACATATGGTGGAACCGTAACTACAAAATGAACCACAAAATAAAGGAAAACTTTGGTCAATATAGAAAGCTGTACGTGGCCAATCTCTGAGAACCATGATGTCCTCAACTTTCACGATCTAAAAAGGCACAGATATTTGGTTAAAGAAGAATAAAAGCTGCCCCATAAGAACAGAAGAACCGAACTAAAAAGGAAAGGCAAAAGGCAAAGGCCTGGGAATTTTGGCGTGCTTTGCTTCATCTTCAAGCATGGCAGCCTCGCTCGATCTGCAGTATTACCATTTGCATGCTCAGACATTTTACAGAATTCACTTGGAACCAAGTGCTCTAGAGGTTAAAAGGCATAGGCCCTCTTCTTAATAATCGACCTACCCCTTCGTAAGTGCCAGAAGAAGAAAAATAATCTGACAACAAATAGGGGTGAGTAGCTGATCGACCTAATTGACATAGTTGAGTCTTGAGTTATAGGTCTAAATCTCACCAAACTATGGCAAACAAATTTATACGACATAACTTGACAATCAAAGTGCAGAAACAAGAAACTCTTGTTTATTTTACCTCCAAACACCTTAAGAAAAACAATGAGCCTCATATCCTTATTTGTATCAACAAGACAACAATAACTCCCCAACCGGAGTCACTCCTCATGATCGGGTTTTAATCGACCAAAATAGATTGCTGGACTGCCTGGACAATCGGACTACCATAATACCAACACACCACCACCTATTGTCGACACCAAACCAACCCAGACCTCGGACTACATTCACTGATCTATATATACTAGCTAGCGTATTGCTAGCATTTCCCGTTATGCCAAAGATAGGGGCCAATTATTCTCTTCACATTTTGTTTTTATTATACTAACTAACTAAAGGATTATCATTTTACGTTTTTATAAAATTAGTGAATTAGAAAGAGAATCTTGTAAATGCATGGAGACAGTTGATAAAACAAGCGATCTCTAAAAGAAGAGAAAAAGTACGAGAGTTTATATACAAGTGAGGTCTGCAGAGCACCCATTCCCAGAATAAGAAAAAGGAATAAAAACAGAAAGAAAGATTATTAACAAAGCTGGGACAAAGCTAAGTATGAATGTGACAAATGACAAGTTATGTTCTCACGTTGGGATTATTTATCTCCTGCAAATCTGATTTGCATGTTTTTTATTTTCTTGGTTTGTATGTTTTTTAATTTTTGCACAGAACGTAAAGAATGCAAATGAAACACGTAAGTGCATTATTTTGAACAGTTTTTCCAAATTTTTACCCAAAATAATGTTCTTAATTAAACTACTAATCTCAACAATATCACGCGGACAATTTGATTTAGTTGCACACTTGCACAAGTTAATTAGTCTTTCATTTGTATTTGTAAGCTGTTATGTGTCACAATCCGAAAATGAATGAAATTTTCGATCACTATGGATCGATCAATCGATCGTTATGAGACGGCCAAACTGAAGAGAGATCTCTAAATTAAACTAGCTCCACGGAGCCGGGGGTCCTAGGGTTTTCTGTCGCCAACTCCCTAGCTGGTCCTATTTAACAGATCGGAAAAAAAGAAAGAAGTTGAAGTATGGTGTGGTCCGTCTGGCAATATTTCCCGACAACAATATTTACTAAAATGACTATTTAGTGTGTAGGACCAAGTTGATTTTTCGACCAGAGATTCAGAGGTGTAGAGGCACCAGTTCGTGCATGGGCCATGTCACGTACCCACATAGTCAGATATCCCTTTCCTTGATACTGTTTCTATGTCCATGCATATTATAGAGGTCCCTCTATTTATTTCCTCTTCATCAGTCATTGTCATTTTCCCAGTTTCTCTGTACAGATTGTCTTTCATTTCATTCATTCAATTCGAATATTCATCTCTCAATATATCTATATATTTATTTGTCATTCTAGCATCTATCTTTGGCCATGAGAGGTCATTAACAAGTTGAACTGTTGAAGTCTTATCCCATATCAAGTGCGATCAATAATCATCTTCATGTATACATATATAGCTAAGTAACCCCATTCATGTGTAGAACCTGCTGAAATTAAATGAAATACGTACTGAAAGATGCCGTGGAGGCATTTGCAAAGACTATAATTACATGGGCACTGGTTACCTAAGAGAGATGATCGATCACAAGTTCACATTAATTGAAATGCTACAATGAGTTTTTTTTTTAATTAAAAAAGTTACAACCTCACAATTACGAAGGGAGACTATATCACCCGATTGCGAATGGTACGACACATTGGGTAAGACTAGGGTAAAAAGAGTCATCAATGTAGACTATGTAGTAATATTGTCATCAAAATTGTAATCGAGTTTTAAAAAGTTGTAAATCTAATTTTACAACTTGAATCGTTAAAATGGTAATATTAATAGTGTTGAAAGTGGTAATTTTGTCCTTACGGTTGTAGTTCAAAGAGAGCATAGCTTTCTTTCTCCCACCACGATTGCAGTTGTGAGAGCATCTCCAACAGTTTTATCATTTTAGAGAAAAAGAGAAATTTTGGTGAATATTAGGTTTTTTTTCACTCCAACAGATTATGCATACCATTCTCCAAAATAGAGAAAATGATGAGAGAGAATGAGAAATTCTCCAAATTTGCAGCAATCAGCAAAATTTTGCATAAGCAATAACATTAAATGCTACACTTTCTCCAATAACTCAATCTTTAATATCAACCAATCAAAACAATAAAAAATTTGAATCATTTATTTCAAACTAGCAAATTAAATATATATAATAATTTATGGTTATATAAGTAGGATTATATAATATTTTATTCCAAAATATGCAAAATGGAGAAATTGTTGGAGTTTGAGTATAAAATTTTTGGAGATTTTGACATTTGTTTCTATATTTTAGAGAAATTTTGTCAAAACTGTTAGAAATACACTAAACGGGAACGAAAAGAGTAGGAGCCGGCCGCCGGAAGACGGAAAATGTCAAAATGGAGGACCTGGGTTTACCATCTCTTCTACGTACATGGGACATGAGCAGTAATGCTAAACCGGAAAGTCACTCAAAAGGAGAGGCCGGGGGCCACACGGAAGCACAAACAAGCAGACGAAAATTAGTGATACGCGGAACACTATGGTCTCGAGCTCAATGATGGAGGACCAAGCAAGGCCTCACTTATGAGGTCAGGCAGAGGTGGGTGATCCCGCTTTTGCAATGAAAGATCCCTACACAACATAATCGACGACTCCTACCAAAGTTTTGATATGACGGACAGTTATATTTAGGAGTGGAAACGAGTCAATACGATTTGGTTTTAGACAAAATTTATAACCTAATTCAAATTTAAATTTGGTTCGGTTTTTCTATTTTAAAGACTGTGACCCACAACTCAACTCAATTCGAACGGTTCGGTTCGGTTCGTTTTTTTTCCGGTTTTACCCGTAAGTAAAATACGTAATATTATATAATAATTTTAAAGTACAAAATTTAACATAAAGATAAAAAACAAATGGTCTAATGATTATTTAATACCTAATTGACTCTAACGTCTCCACAATGCATATTTAGTTCAAGTACAATAAACTCTACTGTATTAAAATCAGAGAGGAACAAAAATGTTTGCACTCCTTATGAGTTTAGGTAATTGAACATCGCTAAGTCCGTCATGTAAGTCATCTGGTATGTCCAAGTCTTCTTTCACGTCTCATATGAGCAGTTATTAATACTTATTCGTTAAGAATACGAAACATTAATAAAATCATTGATTAGAGAATTCAATTTTTAGAATCACGGCACAAAAAGAAGCGACATGAAATAGAGATTGAAGGAGGAGAGAAGAGGGAGGAGGGAGGAGTTATATGGACTGGTTTTGCGGAATGAAGTGCACTTTAAATATAGCGCTAAACTAAAGAGTGAGGATTTAGAAAGAGAGAGGGCTATACGTTTTTTTTTGTCTGAGATGAGAGAGACCGCAAGATTAATTAGATCAATTAAGTTTAGTTTTACTTTTTTTTTTAAATAATAAAAGTAAAAATATACCAAAACAATGACGTTGACTGTTGACTTCAGGTTATTTAGGTCAATTCAGTTTCGTTCGGTTTATGAGGAACTAAACCCAAACATAATCGGTTCGGTTCGGTTTTTTTAATTTTCGGTTCGTTTTTTCGGTTTTCATGTTTTTCAGATTCGATTTAAGTTCGGATATGCTGTTTTCGATTTTCAGGTTTGCGTGTCCACCCCTATTTACATCGTTGGTTCTCTAGGCCTCATATCAGAGTTGAGTTTAGGGTACGTTGGTTTTGTGGTATTTTCTATTGCATTTATTGGTCAAATAGACATCAATTTATTTGAGGTTTATTACATTGTTTTTGGATCAACAACGAATCCATTCTAGCTTGTAATGAGTTGTCTTTAGACACTCTAGCTTGCATGACATTGCACGCTTGTATGATCTCGATCATCAACGAATCCATTCCGTTTCTTCGACAAAAATAAAAAATAAAAACTCCAAATGGATCCACTCTAAGTTAAGCTGATGTACATGGAAGAAGCTAGGAGTGCCATTATCATTTTAGTCAGTTACATACTCACGCATGCATGATGCGAGAAAAAAGATTTTATATGGTTTCACTGAATACAAATACTCAACAAATAATTACCAACTTGAAACTGACGAGCTCAGAAGTAACCGCTTCAATATTAATTAAACGTACTCCAGAGTCCGGACGATGGCAATTCGAGATGTTCGATAGAAGGGAGTAGAAAGCTGCCTAGCTAGTTGGTTTTGGACATCGTATCGTATCGTACAACATGTATTGGTGAATGTAACTTTTTATTGTTCACTTCATTTTTTGAAATTATCTTGTTATTTAACTGTTTTAGAGAAAAGAAGGATGCAACCTCTTTAAAAAATATATATATTGCTTGCATTAATGAAAATAAGGATAGAGGCTCAATAGAGCGTAAGTCGCATTTGAAGTACAAGCATATCGGGTCAATATAACCTTACACTGAATGTAGAGTATTGGCCAACTGTTTAAGATAACCTAATGCCTGAGTGACATTTAGTTACCATTTCGCTACTATCTACCGACGAAACAAAAAGATGTAGTAGTGCACTAGTACCCATGGTGGTAGAGAGAGATAGAGAGATCCACTTATTAGATATCTCTGCTCCACTATAGAGAAACTTGAATCCTACTTCAGTACGATTCAATGGTACCTCATGTGATACCTCATGTGAAGGACAACACGCAGGGTGTAATCAAAATCTCCAGAATTCCAAATGCATAAGCCTAGTCGGTGAGACCGCTTCAAATTGGTACACGAAATGGTCCAATACCATTGTAGAAGCAAAATACGCGAGAAAGGTTATTTGAGCCCGAAAAACCATTTTATCCGGGCACTCCACAAGATTTGGGCACCCTAGTTGCCATCAACCTATATTCATCGCCGTCAAGTCAGGAATAATGCAACCTTAATAATACATGCATGAAGGTAATTAAGCAAGTACTGTATTTCATGTGTCGGATCCTCTAGCTCTGTACATTTTCGGATATTTGATTTCCTACTTTCTCCAGGTGCCTCCCTCCATTTAGTCCTTTTCCTTTTATTACATCTCTGATCAACCAGATTTGCTCTTACATGTCTAGTAGAGATTTCATTAATCCGAAAGTCAAAACAGCAACATACTTACTTTCACCCAAAATCAATGGTCAAGAGTTTAATTATAAGCATCTAATTAAGTACTGTTTAGTTAGCTGCTTCAGTCTACAACCGCACTGTACTAGAAACAACAAATCTGGATTCTCTACTAGACAAAATTTCTACTGAATTAATGTAGTTGTAATTGTATGACTTATTCTACATACATATCTCTAGTCCCTACTGTTATATTTCTCATTCACACTTAGCTATAGGTAAATATGTACTGCTCTAAATATCCTCTAATTTGGAGAATGATGCATCTGGTACCATACATATTCTTAATAAGTACATCCTTTGGGAGTATTAATTCTGGATGGTAATATCTTTTTTTTTTGTACAAATGAGGCCATTAGTCCAAGTAAAAGAAAGCAACGAAGAAACTAGCCAGATCTACAAGCCATAAACTCTCTAGCTCTAGAAATATCAACAATGTCATCCAGCAGAGCATAAGAAACCAGTTGTAAGATACATATTCTTCTATCGTTAGAGGTACTATGCTTAGTAAGGATATCAACTACCATATTCCTCTCTATGTGGACATGCTTCACATTAATAAAGTCAAAAACACACATTAAACTTCTGCAATTCATTATTAAGGTCCCAAGAGGATGCATATCAATATTATCGTGTTGAAGAAGATTGATAAGCACTAAAGAATCAGACTCAACTTCAAGTCTTGAAATCTTTAAGCTACGAGCTAGGTGTAGACCATGGAACAAGCCCCAAACCTCAGCTTGCAGGACCTCCTCAGTCCCAATGTTCACCATAAACCCACCCTGCCAACAACCAACCTCATCCCTAAGCACACCCTCTGCTCTAATATTTCCATTATCCATTCTGGAGCCATCAACATTCAGTTTAAAATTTTCAACAACTGGTTTAATCCAATATAACATCTCCACATGTTTAGGCAAGTTTGTACCAAGCTTAGCATTAGCTTTAGCCCATTCATTAGCATAACTAAACACAACTTCAGAAATATTAAAATGATACTTGAATAAGCTATCAAAAATGGATTTGCACCTCCATTTCTATATGAACCAACAACAGTATATGAAGAAAATATTCCAACTGATATTATTCATATAATACCATTTCTGAAGCAAATTTGCATAGATCCAATTTTCCCAACTCAGAACAAAGGTAGCAAGGATATTCGGGTGAATCTTAAAATTTTGCCAAACTTGTTTAGACCTAGGACAATCCCTGAAGAGGTGAATCATTGTTTCTGGGGTATTAGTGCAGAATTTGCAGTGAGGATTGGAGGCAAGCTTCCTTCGAAACCTCTGCTCATTAGTTAACAACTTGCTTGAAACAAAGGTTCATAAGAATATTTTAATCTTTGGAGGTATAGGAATGGACCAAATCTTAATCCAAACATACTTTTGGAAGCCATGTTCATCACATAGCACATTGTAAGCAGATTTTACAGAAAAATTCTAGAATAAGTTTGCCCCCATATAACTTGATCAGGAATATCACATTCAGTAATAGGAACAAATAACACTTGATTAATTATTTCTTGAGGGAGATTTTCACCAAGCATGATCATATTCCACCTACCATCAATCCAAAATTCATTCACAACAGAGTTAGTATTGACAGTATCATGATTAATATCATGGTTGAGAATCATACAAGAAGGAGCCCAATTATCAGTCCAAAATTTAGTCTGAAAACCATTGCTAACTCTCCAGGTAAGCCCTTTTCGTAGTAAATTAGCTTCATACACAATACCAGACCAAGTACTTGAGCACTAAGCAGGCTTTTTATAAGAATTCTGCAGGAGAGAACCATAATACAAATACTTCCTCAATTAAATCTCGCTCCAAAGCCCTTGGTCTTTCTGGACAACTCTCCAACTAGCTTTAGCAAGAATGGCCATGTTCATATTAGCTGACTTTTTAATCCCCAAGCCACAATAGCATTTAGGCCTGCAGACTGTATCCCAATTAGTAAGATGTACTTTTTTTTTCTACTCAGTATCGTCCCATAGAAAACGCCTATTGAGTTTATCCAGCTTGTCACAAACTGACATAGGAACCTTAGTAGTTTGCATTGCATAAATTGGAATGGAAGCATTAACCGATTGAATCAAAGTTAATCTTCCCGCCATATTAAGAGTCTTACTTTTCCAACTGGCCAACCTGGCTTGAATATTGTCAACAATACTAGCATAGGTGTTCTTATTAACTCTTTTATGAAGCAGAGGCATACCAAGGTAAGTTCCTAGATCATCAGTTAGCGGAGAGCCACAAATTTTGCTTATTTCCTCAGCAATCCTAATTGAGACATTAGGAGATACAAACACAAAGATTTCTCAAAGCTCACAATTTGTCCCGAGAGGCCACAAAAGAAGTCTATACATTGCTTCATCCCTTTAGCCTGAACACTACTAGCCTCAGCAAAAAGAATTAAATCATTTGTAAAGAATAAGTGGGAGACAAAAGGCCCATTTGTAGAGGACTGAATTAGGAGCCAATGTTTGGAAACAACCACAGTTCTAATAAGATGAGATAATGTTTCCATGCAAAGGACAAAGGGATAAGGAGAGAGAGGGTCCCCCTGCCTAATTCCTCTGCCCCTTTTAAAAGGCTCTGATAATTCACCATTTACGATAATTTGATAGTTAGCAGAAGTAATACAACTCTTAATCAACTTGATAATATTGCACAGAAGTTTGACCTCATAAAGAACCTGCTCAATGAAACTCCAGCTGAGTTTGTCATAGGCTTTCGAAAGATCAACTTTCCAAGTCATGAAGCCTTTGGCACCCTTAGAGTTCCTTCATTTATATAAAATTTCTTGAGCAATCATAATGTTGTCAGAGATATGCCTTCTTAGAACAAAGCTAACCTATTTAGGGCTAATCCATTTTTCCAACATATGTCCATTTTTCCAACCTAATTAAAAATGATGAAATGGAGAAGGGAGCGAAAATCCAACTAGGAATCGATCATATCTTCCCCAGAGTGTGAAGGAAGATCAGCAACATTAGACAACTTGCTATTTTCAGCAAAAATCTGGTCAACAATATTATCAGAACTCTGCACTTAGAAATCTCACTAGCATTAGTTGAAACATTCTCAGGAGGGCAATGACCAAAGAGAGCAGATATCTCCATACCAAAAACATTACCAACATGGTCAGATAGGAGCTTCTTAATAGCAGTTGGTTGCTTGGTAATAGTAGTTGATAAATTTTTATTCTTCTTCAGATAAAACTTCACCATTTTAGTACCACTAGCACTAGTAACAGTAGAGACATCTTCCATAGGAATACAAATACCTTTAGATAAATTCGCTAGAAAAAGGGTTACCTTCAGCATCCTTAGAGGTAGAACATGCCTTATTCTTAGTGAGGGAGGTCTTATTATGAAGTTTCACTTTGTCCTGGAAATTATTCCACAGTTTCACAATAGGGGGAGCATCAGATTTATTAGCATTGTCTACAGAGGTCTCAAGCTCAACATGAGCATTATCTTCCTCAACATGAAGCACAGAGAACCTATAGCCCTTATTGGGGTTTTTCTTTCCATTGACACTCTCATTACTTTTCCTTTTATTTATGTAATTCATTAACATCCAAGGACCCATGTCCTCTTTAATCACTGAATTATGAGCATAAGCACTCGACAAACCAAGGACTGGACATTCCTTCTCTATTGTATCCATTACATTATCAGTATTGACATCATAATTAGACTCACCAGCATCTGTAGGGGAAGGAATATGAACCACATAGGGGCATTTATTCTTGGCATGCCCATAACAACCGCACTCAAAGCAGATTAGGGAGATACCTTCATAAATGACATTGTAGGCAATTGATTTTACTGCCACAAAAGGTTTTAATAGTTTGTTGAGATCAATTTCAACACAAACTCTTACAAACTGACCTCTAGCTTGGCTGATGGTATTTGGGTCAACCCTAACAACATCCCCTAAGATTTTCCCAATCCTATTAACTGTGTAATTTTGGAAATATTTCACAGGAAGACCACATAGCCATCTTATCAATCATTCCCTTTGTAGGATCAAAATTTGGTTTCCAGTGCCTCGTAGTTAAAGTTTAACCAGCTAAAATGGAGAACTATATTCATGGTTTTTGGCCATGTTTAAGTCTTCTTGTTCCAAGTCAAGAATGAGGCGTTTTTGTTTTTTGCAAAAGAATAATACAAAGGTTGGCAGTTTCCAAAGCAAATAGTAAAGGTTGTCTGACAAGTCCTAATCAATTATCCCCAATTTTGTCATTACTAATAGATGATTAAGGACTTTAGGTAAGTCACCATCTAAACTTTACTGACTCACGCAATAGGAACTTCAAACTGCAGGGCTCATCAACAGGTCGGGTTTTAATATATTTACTATTTAGATAAGTGACCGGTTGAGCAGGGTATTTTCACAAATATAAAGATCCAAGCTCACCCATCTAAATTCAGACTTGCAGAATTTTACAGGCCATGCCGTTTTGAACAATAAAAGAAATTTTGGAAAACATTCTTAAAAAAAGTCACAAATAAATTATAGTTTCGAAATATTGTCGATCGACACCAGTAGATATGATCGATATATATATTTAGAGACTGTAAAAATTTCGTCAGTTTTGGACATGGTTTGACCATCCGTACTTACGGTCAACCAAAAAAGAGGTGTTTTGACATATTAAAACCTCATTAACGGGGGCTTTACCAAATGGGTTTTCTCAGTGCGACTGCGCACGGTCGGTGAAAAAAATTAGGTGATTTCAAATATACAAACGGCTTTCAACATTCGCATCTTCGTAATCAGTCATCTCTTAGGGCATATTAGAGGTGTTTTTGGTAACGGAAATTTCGACGGGCAAATGAGGTCTGAATTAGATGAAATTTTTATCGGGTCACTAAATATATATACCGATCACATCCACTAGTGTCGATTGATCTCAAGAAGCCTCTTTCATATAGTCGGTTCATAATGTGATAGTTTTATTCTATACCTAATATAAAGGTTATAATACATTAGTGAACATTTTGGCGATCAACAACTCCAGTTCGAAATGTAGTTAATCGACACCAGCAGATGTGATCCGTATATATATTTAGGACCCCGTAAAAATTTCGTCCATTTTGGACATAGTTTAATCATCCGTGCTTACGGTCAACCAAAAAAGATGTGTTTTGACATATTAAAACCTCATTGACCGATGTTTTGCCAAATGAGTTTTGTCACATCTCAGGACCGGCTCCGCCGTAACACGATATTGCCCACTTTGAGCATAGTCCTCACGGTTTTGTTTCTGGGAGCTCACGAACAACTTCCCTGTGGGTCACCCATCCTGGGATTGCTCTAGCCTGAGCAAGCTTAACTTTGGAGTTCTCATCCCCTCCGAAGCCTTAGGAAAGATTAGTGGTGTTTTCAGTTTACCGAAAATTCCGACGGTCAGACGAGGTCCGAATTGGATAAATTTTTTACATGGCCACTAAATATATATACCGATCACATCGGTTGATATCGATTGATCCCGAGAAGTTTCTTTCATATAGTCGCTTCATAATGCGATAGTTTTATTCTAAACGTAATAGAATATGTATGTATAATATTTTATTATTTTGCGAGCTTTTAGCGGGCCAGACCAGATTTCACACCTCTAAACTAATCCCGGCCCTCTAACCACGAAAGATGGGTTTCTCGCGGGCCTCCGTGGACTTATTGGATCCACGGGCTAAATGATGAGGTTTATGGATACGTGCGTGCTGGGTAAAATTAGAAAAAAAAGGAGGTATTTAGTTTTATATCTATTTTTGAAATATGTTAATAAAATAAACTCATATATTATTTAGTTACAGTTTTTACTCAAATATTGTCAAGTAAGATACTACATCGTTTTAACAAAAATTACATATTGTCCCTATTTAATTCTGATTAGTCAATTTTAATATTAAATTCTCTTTATCTTAATTATAGATTGTATGTGATTTTACAAGTTTTCTTTTAAATTATCATTATTACTAATATATTATATTCAAATTAAGACACATAATGAATGTAAAACTTATATTTTGGTGATTTAAAATTTCTATCTTAATAGTAAACTTTTGTGAAACTTGAAGGTTTGTTAAGTTTCATTCATTTCTTTATGACCTAAATTATAGGTACATATGAGTTTAAGTGTTTGACCTAGTTAATATGTATCTCTTTCATGACAACCTAAGAATGAGAAGCATCTATTTAGAAGGTTTCACTTAGAACAGTCTCGTTCACACGGTCAGTAGCTGACCGTGAAATTCATACTCAACTACCATTGGATGTAAATACAAAGGTAAAATAATTTTTTTTAAATTAAGTTATTTTGTTTTCAACCCTTGGATTTACATCCAATGATGGTTGAACATGAATTCCATGGTCAACTATTGACCGTGCAAACAGAACTCCAACTTAGAATTCCTAGTATGTATATCTATGACTCTCGTCTATACAAATATACCTTTTATTGAGGAAACCATTTATATAGGGAAAGATTAATATACCTCTTTATTTTTTTGAAACATGGTTTAGAACCCATCCTAGTTGGTAGGCTCAACCCCACCCCTGAATCCGTTTATTACTAAATTGAAATAGGGGTGCAACATGGGGGACATAATGCCATGATCCCCTATTAAATTAAAAGAACTACTACAATACTCAAAGAGGACATCTTGAATAATAGCAAGCGCCTCATCAAACGAAACATTATCTAGATAACTAAAACTAGCAAGGTGAGCAAGCCTATTAGCCAAATGTTATAGTGTACATATATACCTATAATTATTGTCTAGACAATTGTATAGTACCTCTTACAATTGATTAATGTGACAATATACCTAATAAGAAAAAAAACATAATCAACAAGAACAAGATGTGTACTTGACGATAAAAAATACTTAATGAATCTAGATCTTTTAGTACTTTATATACATTCATATGAATTTATTATATAATCTTCATATAATTAACTCGTATTGCTTGAAAATAAACGGTATAATTTTTTGCAAAATAGAATTGATAGAACAAGAACAAGAAGTTGCAAAACTGAATTTTGTAATGAATATATATACACCTTGTTGTCAGTAATATGAATTATATACAATGAAATAATTATGGATAGAATTGATTTGTTTCACATTCACAATGGATGTAAAACCTAAGATTAGGAAAATTATTTAATATAGCTTTTATATGTTAGAATGGTAGATTGGACTTATACAAAAAAGAGAATTAATAATAATAAACGATTTTTGGTGTAAAATGAAAGAGAAAATGAGTGTGGGCTTAGATTCAAAGAGGTGCTTCTTTATTGAGTTTAACTCTAATTAAAAAAAAACATTAGAACAGTTATCACTACATGCTCTTTTTTCTTCAAAAGCTTCAAGTATGTAAAACGGTAAGAGGTTGATGCTTACAATTTATAAGAATAAATTTGTTAAAAGCAAACATAGATCAATATATAATTTACATTGTCCTCATTTATAAAGCAAATTTGTCGTCCACTCATATCATGCCTACCACCATAAGTAAATGTCAAGTGTCATTTTTCTCAATAAATTTGTAACTATAGTATTATAAGAGACACTTGACATTTATTTAGGGTGGTGGGCATGTGGTGAACATGATAGGGGTGAACGAAAAATTTGTTTCCTATAAAAGAAGCCCCATAAACGAACTGCTTGAAATTCTGTATTCTTTAATCAGAATACAAAATTCCAAATTGATTTTGTGCATCATTGTAGACCAACCTTTTACACTTCTGTTTTCATTCTCATACAGGTTTGAACTTTATACATTCTCATACAGGCTTGATTTTGTGAAGTAAGAATATCAAGAAATGAATGAGAAGTACTATGCATTTCAACATATGGTATAATTTTCTCGTATATATCGTAATTACGTAATATACTGATTTTGGGTATCAGGGTCTGTACTCTGTTTCTAGTTTGAAGTATGTAGTAGGATGAAACTTTGATGAACTTGGGGGTTGATCAATCACCCTATTCTAACATATTAAACAACCAGGTAAACAGAAAAGAATAGAGATGACTTCTGGTTTACCAGGAATGCGGGAGAGTAAGGCCCCAAAATCAGAATTTTATACAATTGAAAAAAGTCGGGGGTTTACTTTTCTACTTTTCTGGTCATGTAAGTTAGGTTGTGATCAACTCAACAAGTTAACAATGATGTATGTGTAGTCTTACGAAAATTCTTTATGGAGTTGTCATCATATTTTTAACGCGTAATGTTCTGGACCTTTCAACAGAGACGATTTAGCCTCTAGTCCTTTTCTTTTCCTCTTTGGGGCGACTAGCCCAGTAAAGTTCTAAAAATGTTTCTCTGTACTTTTCAGTTGTATTCTATTTTAACATATGATTTGGCATAACGAAGAAGACAACTATGAACATTGAAACGGACTAGAGCCCTTTTTCTGATTGCTTACAATTTACTGTACAAAGGGAGAGTGAGAATAGTACATCTATGCAGTACTTTGAATGTGACTCGAGATAATTGACATTAAAATTATCAAAACTATAGAGATCTTCGATTTCCGCTAACCCCGGATAACTGCTTCAGACTAGTAAGAGCATCTTGAGCATTTCGCTTTGTGTTGGCATTGCCATGTTTGAATGCTTCCACCAGTGCCCACACCAGAGACTGGTTGAGAGAATGTTTCTGGTTTTCCACTCTCAGTATCCTCTCAATGATCCAAACTGTTCTCTCTTGCAGCTCGCCTGGTCGAACTTCTGTGAAAACAGTAATCACGGCATCAATGACACCCAATTGCTCCAGTTCTTCAACCGCTCTCTTGAAGTTGCTTGTACTAGAAGTGTCTATTACTAGAGTGGATAGTGCCTCCACTGCAGCAATCTGAACACTGGTGTCGTTGTCGCTCAGTAGATCAACAAGGGGCTTGATGCAGTTGCTCTTTAGCAAGCACAATTGACTGTCTTCTTCGCATGGAATGTGGTGTATTGGACACTTGGAAGGTTCCAGAGAAGACTTTCCGCACATTAACATCAAGTGACAACATAATCCATGGGGAGGTTGTGGTTCTGACTCCATAGCAGCTACTGATCTTCCATATCCAGACAAGTTTTTCAAGCCAAGGATGGCTAGTTGTTTTACTCTCGGGTTTGAAGGATGATTAAGCTGATGATGGAGAATAGTAATAAGGCTATGCTCTTTGAGCATACTAAGAGTTTGCGGATTGAGGTTGTTTGTGATCTGAAGTAAAAGGCCAAGAAGACCTTCCAACATGCTTGATGCTGATCGAGAAATCCTCCCACTCGAAGTTTGGCGCTGGTTTTTGAGAGTAGAAGCTGTCCATCTGACAAGATTAACATCTAGGAGTGTCCTCACTTCGTCTTCTGAGAGCGAAAGGTTTGCAAGTATGCATGCAGCGTCAGCTCTCTCACTATATGCTGCTTGGTCATCTAATAGTTTGTCTTTCAATAAGGAAAGCTTGTGCAGAGGCCTTAGTTCATCAGCAATATCTTGACCAAACCTCACTGAGAGTAATCTTGTAAGCCTAAATGCTTGAATTCTGTGTTCCTCTTCAATGTGCTCAAGAAATGGTAAAATGATTTTAATCCCTTCCCCAGATTTTATATGACAAGCGACCGACTCTGTAATAGAAACAACAAAGCACGGGTATGTTGTTAGAATTGGATGTTATACTAATCTATGAGAACGCTCTAATGCAAAAAGAAGAGCTAAATTTCACGACCATAAAATATAGCTAGGAAAAGGAGAAAGAAAAAACTCTGCAGCTAATTTCAGCTACAATGTCTTAGTTTTCTCTTGATCTCCTAGTTTTGCAATTTTATATATGCATAATATATAAAAGTAGGTTCATTCCAAGATTTTGATTTTTGAGGTAAAAGCATATATAACTTATAAATATAATGTTTTTGAATAGCATCTAAGATCCTGAAGGCTGAGGCTATGATGTAGACGAGAATGAGGTAACTACTGTCATGATCGTATTTAGAAATTAGATACCTCAGTTAAGCCCCTTGCCGTGCTATTGGTGCAGCACAAACATAAAGGTAGTTTTTGAAAGTATTCTCAAAACAAAAGAAAATAGTAGTCTGGCCTCTGGGGATTGGGGAGATAATCTCCAGCCACTTCTGCAGAAAGATCCTAAACACAAATGTCTTTCTTCAGAAAGAAGACAGCCTTAATTAATTCAATTCCATTTGGATTGTGACAACTATTTTTTCCAGCTTTTACTTGCAGAACAAAAAAAACAAACTAAAGAATAATATGCCCCTACTTACTAAGCAATGAACACAAAATAAATGCAGGCAAGTTCAAGGTGTATGCGGTACTAATCAGAAATTGATACAAATACAATAAAAATAGAGGAATCACATAGCTCCATGATTAAGAAAAGAATCTAACATGGTGCCTTGGTGCACAAACTAGCTGAAGAATTACCTGATGCTTGCGGAGATGAGGCAATTCCATACAGTATATGGAGAATAGATACTTGACAGGAAAGGGATGCAAAAGATAACACCCCCAGCAGATTGTATATAAATGATTCTGACCGCATAGAGTTCCCTTCTTTGTCAGCCGAAGCCAATTCCCAGTGCCCTGGATTTGATACTATATTTGCAATGGTTGATGCAGCCAACTCTTTCAGTTCCAATGAAGTATCCTGGTTGATGAAAAGGATACCTGTTAAAGCGGGAATTACAGAAGAATCAACAAGGACTGTTGCATTGTCGTCTAGACCTGACAAGTTATACAATGCTCTCAAGCTCACTGCTCTTCCTTCTGGATCAGAAAGCATCTCAACTAGTATTTTAGCACTTTGCCTAGCTATTTGTTCCTTGCTGCTATTTGTCAATGTCATATTTCCCACAATAGTTGCCATCTCAATTTTGACATTTTCCGAACCTGCTTCAAATGTACACAATCCAGTACAAGAGGTAAATATAAAGGGTCTCAACAAAACACCATATGACTATTAAGAGGGGAAAAAAGTGGATCTTTCCAAGAGATTTGGTTTTCAAATCATTCCTTTGATTTGTGAACATTGTAACAATGATTAATAATACAAAATTAATGATTTTGAGCTAGCAAAAAATAGCAGAGGCCATACCTTCACAAAGTCGAGTAAGCAAGGGATTGAATCTCCCTGCCGCAGCCAAATGCTGAACGTTACCCTCCACCTTCTCCATCTGCACTAATACCTCCTCAGCTAGATTGGATAAACCAGGATGCTCCAAGTTCCCTGCCATGCTGGAAAGAAGAACCAAAGCACCTTTCTCTGATGCAATTTTTAAGCAACAAGCTTCATCACCAGAGAACTCGAGCAACAATTTCACAGCACACTCTTTCTCTTTCTCTGAGCTCCCAATAAGACTATGTATGGCCAATCTAGTTATACCCTCTTGAAGCATAATTTCCTAGAAAATCAAACTTTTATATCACAATCTTGTAACAAAAGGAAACGTAGCACCACTAACGCCAGAAGTACAATCAAAGGCAAAATCACTTTAAAGTTGCGAAAAACCAACCTTGCTTTCTTCATCTTTGGCCATGCTAACCAAAGCCATAAGAGCTTTGCTCCTCAAACGAGTCCCAATACTCTTGGAACTGTTCCTCAGCAACTTAACAATAAGCACAACAATGCCGGCATTCCTAACTCGAAATCTACAACTGGGGTACTCTTCCGAGATGTTATAAACATTATCCAACACTCCTTCTATACCATCCACCAATGGAGGCTCCTCACTCAGCTTTTGAACCCCAATTTTGACCAGAATGTCAACGTTCCTATTGACCCACTCCTCTATAGCTCCGGCTAGTCCAATGTTCGGCTTCAGCTCCACAGACTGAAGCACCTGACCGGTGACCGGACACGTCGCTCCACGTCCGTCGTCCAAACACCGCTCAAACCAGTACTTTATGGCCGACCGTTCGTACGTCTGCGACGTCTGGAGCACCACCGGGTCTCTCATCACCTCTTTTGTCAAAGGACAGAGAAAATTCTTGAACGGAGAGATTTGCGCGTCGTCTTCGAACTCCAGGCCCGTTGTGGAATTGGGCTGCGCGGCCCAGTTCTCCACAATCCTCTCCAACGACACCAGAATGCGGCGTTCCGACGCCGTACTCGACCCGGCGATGTCGTTTCTTAGGACCCTGATTTGCTTCGTCAGCTCGGTGTGATTCTCCGGCTCAGTTCCCAGAGCTCGAGCCAAGTCCATGATTATTGCGCTCTCGACGGCTCTGCTGGTCTTCGTCTGCGTCGCTTCTCCTTCTCTCCGGAGCGTGTGGTGCACTCGCTCTTCGTTCTCTGTGACCTGAAATTCATAATAATTGGATATTTAATTTCTGACAAGATTGGAGAAACATATCAGTTTCGGATGAGTTCGCTTACTTTGAACTGAGCTTGCTCCATGTCTGTGGAAAGATCGGCGATCTTTTTCCGGAGATCGGGGAGGTCTCCGACGGCGGAGTCGAGGAGGGCGAGCCAGCCGGAGACGGCGGCGGCGTTTTCGTTTAGGGATTTGCAGAGGGAGAGGCAGCGAATGAGGACGAAGATCTTGCCTTTAGAATAAAACGACATAGTTTTGACGGCGGCGGCGAGCTCGGAGGCGGTGCCTTTGAGGGCGGTGAGGACGGCAGGCGGGAAGGAGTCCAAGGATGAGGTGGAGGAGCGGGCGAGGTGGGTGAGGGCGAGGTGGAGGCGGTGGGCGAAGGCGGAGAAGCGGCGGGGGAGGTCGAAGGGGGAGTTTTGGTAGTGAGGGGCGGAGAGGTCGGCGAGGGAGGCATGGATGGAGTTCAGTAGCGCCGAGGCGGAGGAGGAGGATGACGTCATTCCGGCGAGTGTTTTGGGGGCATAGGAGTTTTTGCTTTGCCGCGTTTTTTTTTCCAGTGGGAGGTTTTGTAACTCTGAGGAGAACTGGAAAATGGAGCGAAAGGTCAAATAAATTTGAGTGTTGACTTTTAACTACAGTCTTGATCGACGGCTTTATATGTGGCAACGATTTGTGGTCGGTGAAAATTACATCTCTGTCCATGGTACTTAAGTAATGTATGTTACAGAGAGTTGTCAACAAGTCAATTTCATTCTTGCCATTTGTCACTCTTAACTAGGGTTAATCACTTTTGGATATAAATATAATTGTAATAGTTGAAAATAAAATAACTTTAGCTTAAGGAAATCTTTGAGTATTAATTTACGTTCAACGTAACATTGACTCGTTTTGATATTTCAAGAAGTACACTTGGATCATGTCTACAGTCTCACCATGCCAATAAGCAAATTACCTTTGTCACTTAAAAAAAAAATTCGGTTTTTAGGCGAAAGTGTAGGGCAATTGCTAGCAAAGATAGAATCTATTAGTAGAGTTTAAACTTTGAACCAATTATTTGTTCAGTATTAGGCTAGAACTTAGGATAAGCCCAATTCTCACAAGCCCAAAAAGGGGTTGAAAATTTCATCAAGTCGAATCGTCTTCAAGACTTCAACGACCTCTCTCTCTCTCTCTCTCTCTCTCTCGTTCTCCCAGAAGCAGAAGCCATGGATCGCGCACAGATCGTTCTCCTAGGGCTACCACTCTTCCTCTTCTGCTTCGATATTCTTAACCTCTTCACTCTCCGTCCGCCGCCTCCTCATCCGCACAAGGCTCCCCACCACAACCACCACCAGCACCGCCACCTCCAAAACAAACCTCCACCCTTCCCCAAAGACTCCCTCGACTTCCCCTCACAGGTATCTTAACCTCTTCCTCTTCTTCTGTAAAGCTTTGTCTTTTGCTTTCGTGATACTAAGTTGGGCCGTCTTTCTCGATCAATTTCAGAAACCAAGCGGCGGGGCAGTCGGCGTCGGCAACACAGTCAAGATTAGTTTCTGCACATCTTGCTCTTACAAGTAATCATCTTCTACTTTCAGCTCTGTCTAGGTCGCCCTTTGCTTGTCTTTGATGTATGTTACTATGTTTACAATGCTAGATGTTGATCAAGTTGAAATCTTTGCTCTTTTGAGCGACTTTGCATTGGGTTTTTGATTGAGTATCAAATTTGAATGTGGCTTTGTTATATATCGGCAGTGAGTATGCTTCTGACAGTGGGATTGGATAGCTTATCAAACCAAAGTTAAAATTAGCTATTAAAAAAAAAAAGTTCTTATTGACTTTCGGTTGTGTTATATTGAACTGAATAGCTATGAGAATTATGTGAATGTGTTTCTAGACCGTGATTTATGTTTCTACCTATTTTGATCTTTACTCTTCTGTTTAGCTACCAGTAGAGATTCTAAAGAGATATGAGGTCTATATGTTGTTGTATTCGTTTTGGAATTGAGCCATCTTTACTTACATAAGGGTTTGCTTTTCGTAGGGGGACTGCGGTAACAATGACTAAGATGATAGAGTCTGCTTTTCCTGGAATTGAAGTTGTTCTTTCAAACTATCCCCCAGCTACACCAAAGCGTGTGATTAGCAAATTAGTACCTGTTGTTCAATATGGAATGTTTGGACTTCTCATGGGGGGTGAGCAGGTTTTCCCTAGGCTCGGGATGGCACCTCCTCCTTGGTTTTATTCTTTGCGTGCGAATAGGTTTGGAACAATGGCGTCAACCTGGCTTCTTGGTAATGCGTTCCAGTCATTCCTTCAAGGCACTGGCGCTTTTGAAGTTTCCCTCAATGATGAATTGGTATGTCATCCGTCATTTTGCATATCGGCATATTGCTTTGAGCTAGAATTTTTGTTGCTAGTTGTTCCTTTTTATTTAGCTTCTGTGCTGATCTCATTACAGATATTCTCTAAGCTCCAGGAGGGAAGATTTCCAGGAGAGATTGAACTTAGAGATGCCATTGGCAGGAACTTAGTGAAATCAGGAATCACAGGTGATAGGGCATTATGGACCTAGTTTGCTTGTAAAACTCTGAATGTTAGCAACTGTTATAGTTAATTTCAAGTTGAGAGTTACTAGTTGATCATCAATATTGTAAGGAGAAGTACCATCAGCAAATACTCTGCAGATAACTTGGATCATTTGTGTACAACATCTGTGATTCTCGATACCTCAAGGGATTTGAAATGTTTTGGACTCTTGAATCTTATTATCGTACTTTAGTTTTCCTCGGTCCGAAATATGTTCTAATCAAAATTTGAGTTCTTGTTTAATTTGGCAAGCGCCTTTAGATCGTATCAGATTCTTGGGGTATATGCAAAGCTAAATATTCAGAAACACACGAAAGTTTTTTCAGCCAAATAGCCTCCACAGCTAAATGACTCAATTTTGACATATTTTTGACCTCCTACAGAGTCGCCGACCCTCTCTCATTCTTATTGATATCTAAATCTCTCATTATACTCGTGTTATTTTGAATGTAGAACACTGAATTATCTAAATTATTTGAGATTTTGAGTTACTTAAACTAAAAATTTGTTATTATATTTATTTTTTATATAATATATATATATATATATATTAGTTTATTCGGACGTTTCTAAAATGTACCCGTTTCTAAAAAAATTGAAAAGTTTTTTTTTTCACATTTCCGTACGTTTCGTTTCCACGTACCCGGTACCCGATTCCATGCAGCTTAGATGTAGGTTTTATGTTTCTCTTAAACGTGAAACCCCTGCAGCTCTTATCCACCAGAAATCGGGGCTGTTGATACAGTATGATGTGGGATGCTCAGACCTTGTACAAATCGTGATAGAATATTGAGTGATTTACTTTCTTAAAAACTTACAGAAAACCTACGCGTCGAACTCTATCCTTTCGAATCCCGGATTTGATTATCGAAACCGGATTTGATTACTGAATTCTATCCTTCTATTAACAAGCCAGAACACCACATTGTCGGCCAGTAGATACGACATATTGCTATATGTTCAACAGGTGAGTAACAGTTGACATATACCTCTCGTTCAATTTTATGGAACACATTTTGGCCATTTTCTAAAACAGTGGGCATGTTTCTTGCCAACACCTATGAATGTTTATATGACTCCAAACATTGATGTCTAGCCAGTTACCCGGCCCATGGACAGAAAAAATTGTTTATGGGTGCAGAGAAATAACTTACTTCATAACTTTGAATCCAATAACAGATCAGCATCACTTCAAGTATTCATAAAATGAGATCATTGTACTCTAGTGGGCTATTTTGTCTAATATCTTATAACACCCATGACCCAATATATCGTCCAATAAGCCAATGAACATTTCGTTCATTTATATGCCCCAATTTTATGCACCTGCTACTGAAGCTGGGAAGTCTTGTCTCTGCAGGCATCCAGATGATGAAGTATCAGGGAACTTGATACCCAGTAACCCACTGATATATGCATTTTTTATTTCTTAACGTCTACAACAACTCTACACGACAATGCCCTGGTTTTCCAGATTCTTCGAGAACACCACTACAATCATCGACTGTAAACATATCATCATTATCATGCACTGGAAATAGTGTAGCCACCCACCAATGACCATCCTGCATGAGAGGACGTATGTTAAAATTCACATTAAAACTAGAGTATACTTCACAAAGTGCGTAATGAATGTAGGCACTAGAGAGAAAACAGTGCAAATCCTGAACCATTGCTTCATGGACAAAAAAAAGGAAGTGATACTGATACAATGGAGACGATTCACCAACGCAACAACGTAAAACTGAGACTTCGGTAGGGAGGGGGAAAAGGATTAATTCTGATAACAGAACACAATCTTCAAAATTACTATGGCATTTAAGAGGTAAACAATTGCCCCGATCAAACTTTCATTGGGTATAAATTAGAGAATTACCTTTTGATAAGGAACCTTGGGAAGTTGCAGGGAGTTTACAAAAGACCTTGACCAACACCACCAATATACTATACAAAGTATCAACATCCCATAAAACCAGCCACCATTATGAATAATATTTGTATCTTCAATGGTGTGCAATTCCAGAGACAAGACAAACTCCAAGCTGGGAGAGACCATTGATGAATAATTACAATATGCACAACAATGAGATATCATATACCACACTCATGAAGATCATTTCTCATTAGTGCTTAATATATCCTTTTGCTACGCTATCATAATGCAATTTTACACATAAAAAGCTAAAGTGTCCCTAATATCTGAATATGCAATTTACACAAAAAAAATCAGAGAAATATCTTAAATGGTGTAAAATTGCTTACCCATTTGAGGATCTCCTGTCATGCTACGCTGTGATCCTCAAACGGTGTTGATCTCTTCTTCGTTTCTCAATTGCTAGACTTTCCCTTGAACATTTTTGATAGCTCTAAAATTGTAATCTACAAGTGAAGAACTGTTGATAGCTAAAGTTGTTGGGTAGAAGTTCATATCCAAGGAAGATTATAATAGCTTCAATAACAACACGGTTCTATGGTGTAGTGGTTAGCACTTGACTTTGCGTTTGACTCATAATATGACCCTTCGTTCCTTTTTTTTTCCTTCATAAATTCTTTTTATATATTTATTGTAAAAGGCTAGGACTTGCAAGAATATTCAAGAAGGTTATCCAGCATAACGTATTGTTGACAAACCTCACCATGGTACCACGCATGGAGTCTTTCATAACAAACATCAATCTGCATAAAATCGCAAATATCACTCTAGTAGGAAGAACCTCTTTCACCAATTCTCTTCCTCTGAAACACCTACCACAGAATCAAAACATAAAACAATTAAACTAAGACTGTAGCTATAATTCTTCACATATTCATTATATGAATTGTTTTTGAAAGAATTGTTCTGATAACGCGAAGCACCATGAAATTCACTCCATCTAAAGAAGACCAGATATTCTGGTACTAGATTTTAAATCATTATTAGAATCAGTAATTACCATATAATCAAAATCGAGACAACATTCTATTTGCCTTAGAAGATAATAACCTAAATCAACTACCATATTATACTACTAGTATTGAAACATCATTCAAAGTTATCATTTAATAAAAAAACTGTCGACAGTTTATGTTTTTCAATGGACTGCATTAATATGCAACAAACTACTGTAGGAGTCTATACAACATGGTCACATGACAATATCGTGTACTTACCACTCTGAATTCAGCGGTCAGTGGGGACCTTAAAGCCCTATCTCTCATCAAAATTATGCAGAGGCCTCGGAAACAAGTTTTGGATGTCTAACCACAAGAAAAACATAAATGAGTTACATAGGATAAATATAAAGCTTATTGTAAACAACAATCAAGTATGTTTCACTACAGCCTTGCAGTCTGCTATTGTTAATAAATATAAAGCTTATTGTAAACAACACTGATACGGAGTAACACAACATGATACTGAACAGAAGGTTCAACATCAAAGTTAACTTCAAATACTATTGACAATATTGAGTGTGCTATTAATACATCCAAAACTTTGTTCACAAGGAAAAGTTTAAAAGGTCCAGGCAATTTGCAACATTTACAAGAATTTTTCTTTTTTTCTTTCCACCACAACAAAATGTTGACACTACAGCTAAGGTTTGCCTACACCATACACATTATATACAATGACATTTTTTTAAGAGGCCAGAGAGCAAAAGAAGGTTCTATGGTGTAGTGGTTAGCACTTTGGACTTTGAATCCAGCGACCTGGGTTCAACTCCCAGTAGGACCTTTTCTTTTATTCCAGACCTTTTGTTATCTACCTTGCATGAATATTCAACAGTAAAGCCTATCACATCATTTGGTACACAATTTTTTACTAACATCACTGTAAAAGACAATCCTTTCACAAGGGACACATCCTACCAAAATGGAGACCCTTCAAAATTAAAAAGTATAAACGACATTATTTAGCTTGCATTAGTCCCTATGGCTACTTCGCAAGCTTAGTTGTTGCTAAATTTGAAATCATAAATTCAGATTCCCAATAAAACAAAAAATTGACAGCTAAAGGCATCAAGTTTCTGCATGGATTAGCAATTATGCACAGTGGTTTTCCACAAAAGAATAGATGACAGAGAAGTTCTATGTTGTACTGGTTACAACTTTAGACTCTGAATCCCTGTAAGACCCTTCCATTCGTTAGTTGTCTTTCTCTGCCTCTTTCTAAAAACCTTTAACAGAATCTCAACCAATCAAACAGAGACGATCTTGGGAGTACACAACAGATGAAGGTCATCTTTGCATGGACTACATTTATTCAATAACTTGGTGAAGCTACATAACAACAAGGTTCTATGGTGTAGTGGTTAGCACTCTGGACTTTGAATCCAGCGACCTGGGTTCAACTCCCGGTAGGACCTTTCTTTTTTCCCCATAATTTTTGTGCGGAAGAAAGGTTCATGAATATCGAAATATGAAACACTACCACATCATTCGGTAAAAATCAACCAACAACACTAAGAGAATATTTTTCACAAGGGACACATCTACCAAAATGTAAAGTTGATTTCTAAAACATTCGAGTAACAATTGAATTGTACCACTGTGACAGATATGAAATATTAAACATCAATTATACACCTGGTATAAAGCAACACAAAAGTTGAAGAATTTCAAAATTTATCCATCTAAGTACAAAAGTGGAACTAGCATTTAAGATTTAGAAAGTATAAAAGACATTGTTTGATCATAGTTTCAACCAAATAGCTGAAATTACAAACAACTCTTGTTAGGCCTGAAAACGTGCTAAACTAAATGGCGCAAAGCAAGCCAAACACAAACAGAAGTTCCAATGTCATCATTTAACTTCAAATATGGAACAACTCATCAAAGTTGGAAAGTATTAGCACTTTAGCATCATTACTTAGCTTGTTATTAGTGTCTATGCCTTACCAAGCTTGGTAAATTCAAAATGATAAATCCGGAGCACCAATACAATAAAATATCGACAGCTAGAGTTTATAAGATGTTGAAAGAGAAAGTATATGCATGGATTAGCATTTGTGCACAAAAGAATCTACCTAAACAGTTGACAGCTGAAAGTTTCGCCATATCTTATGACTTGGTGTAAGAGCCTATACAACAACATGGTTCTATGGTGTAGTGGTTAGCACTCTGGACTTTGAATCCAGCAACCTGGGTTCAACTCCCAGTAGGACCCCCCATCCCCCAAAAAAAATAATTTTTTTGTGGAAAAACAGTTGCATAATATTGAAAAATGAAACACTACAACATCATTCGGTAAAATATCAACCAACACTACTTAAAATGACAATATTTTTCACAATGGTCACATCAACCGAATTGTATAGTAGGTTTCTGATATATTAATAATTGTATCGTACCAATGTGACATAAATGAAATATCAAACATCAATTATACACCTGGTAGTGAAGCAACACAAAATAAAACAAATGTCAATTTCAAAATCTATCCATCTAAGTTCAAAAGTGGAACTAGCATTCAAGAATAAGAAAGTATTAATGACATTGTTTGATCATAGTTTCTACCAAATAGCTGAAGTAAAAACAATTTTTGTTAGGCCTGAAATCATGCTCAGCAAGCCAAACACAAATATAAGTTTCAGTTTCATTATTTCTTTAAATGTGGAACAACTTATCAAAGTTGGAAAGTATTAGCAAACTTACTTAGCTTGTCATTAGTGTCTACGCCTCACCAAGCTTAGTAAATTTGAAATGATAAATCTAGATTCCCAATAAGTTATCGACAGTTAAAGTCTATAAGATGTTGACAGCTGAAGTTTCTGCATGGATTAGCAAATGTGCACAATGGTTTTCTACAAACGAATAGACAACAAAGTGGTTCTATGGTGTAGTGGTTAGCACTCTGGACTCTGAATCCAGTAACCTGGGTTCAACTCCCAGTAGGACCTGCCATTATTCAGCTTTTTTTTTTTTGACTTTATGTAAAAACTTTTAAAAACAGATGGGACTAGCCTAACAAAACATGATGGGATCATGTAGCAAACATTATATGTCCATCATCCGCACTTGGTAAGTTTGGATTTGTAAACTATTTAAGCACTACCAAAACGGTTGACAGATGAAAGTCTTGGCATCAGTGGCGGAACGCCTTTAGGACCAGAAGGGGCTGTGCCCCCCCCCCCAATGTGGTCAAATTTCTTCATTAAACCATGTATAATTAAAAGTCTCTAATTCCTATACTTTGGCCCCCTCAAAAATCTTATAATCCTTTTTAGCCCCTTCATTATTTATCTTCTGGCTCCGCCACTGCTTGGCATATCTTATGACTTGGTGTAAGAGCCTACACAACAACATGGTTCTATGGTGTCATGGTTAGCACTCTGGACTTTGAATCCAGCGACCTGGGTTCAACTCCCGAGAGGACCTCTATTATTTTCCATATTATTGTGTGACTAGTCACAGTGCAACATATGAAACAGCACCATTCCCACTTGGTACCCAAAATTTGAGCTCCTAACAGTAATGATAACGACAGAGATAGCTTGGCGACAGCATCTATCTTTATATTTTGTCTGTATTCATTCAAAAAATGAATCTACTAGTGTAACATAAAAATGAAAGACAAAATCGCAACACCTCAGGGAAAGCAACACGAAATTAATTTATAGGTTGAATATCATAAAAATTTCTTCAAATGTGAACTTTCAAGTTTAAAACGCATTATTTAACGTACTTTATTAGTACATTGGCATTCATAATTTCTACAACATCGCTGAAGTTTCAGTCATACGCCTGAAATTGTAATTTAAATGCTTATTCAACATTTGAATAAAGCAAGTGAACATAATTAATGTCATCAATAAGCTTCTTAATGTCAGAACAGTGATTCAAAACTTAGAAACTATTGAAAAAATGAATAATCTGCACACAGCTAGCAAGAGTTTCAAACAAGTTCTAAATGCTAAATCCACATTCTTAATCAACAAATGGTTGACATGTAAAGGTTGCGAATGAGAAACTAGACGACAAATGGTTCTATCGTGTAGTGGTGAGCACTCTGGACTTTGAATCCAGCGACCTGGGTTCGACTCCCGGTAGGACCTACGATTCCTAAGTTTTATATTTTTTCCTTTCTCAAAGTTTTTGTATTACTTGCAGTAACATCCAACTTATGAATGCAGATCCTCATCATTCAGTGCACAAATTTCTTTTATTCTGATAGTAAGAAGACACACATGGCTCAGACTAATTACTTGATATGTCACAAGAATAAAGGATAAGAGTAACAACATTGGTACAAGGACGCAGAAGCAAATTGAAGATTCATTTTAGTCACTTAACTTTATAATGTGAATTGGCTCGCTACTAGTGCATCCAAAACATTGGTAATACAGTTTAGGTCTAGTTCCGAACAGTTTTGGTAATTTTGAAATAGCAACCTAATTCTCAACTACAATACAATGTTGACAGCAAAAGTTATGCACTGGATTATTAATAGCTAGTGACTATATAAAGGCTAGACACGAGATGGTTAGCACTCTGGACATTTCATTTCTTTTTTTTTTAATATAAAGAATTCTCAAAGGCTTTCCAAGGGGATGCAAGATTTATAGAATAACCAACATGGTCGTAATCCATAAGTAAGATTTAATGAACACATCTCTATCAATCATTTATATAGCATTAGTTGAAAGTATATATTTAATATAATCACACACACACACACACACACACACATGTGGTTTTATCATCAGGATGAGTTGTATTGACCTAATAAAGATTTTCCTGAGTGACTAGAACAGACTGGCAACCTACAAGGTTAAGGTCACTACATTACAGCTGAACTTCTGAGGGACTCTACTACAACAGAGTGCAGGAGTCTGCCTTTCTCTTCAGTCTTCACATGAAGTGATGAAACATGTGACTACAATTACTCTTTACCAGATGTCTGTAAACTATCTCACAGTCCAATGATTGCTTAAATAACTACTGTTTGGTTAGTATCATAATTCAATCTAGCCGTTAACGAAATGGATGATGCTGATATCTAGTTAATTAGTTAATGGAATACAGAAAAAGATAATTAAAAAGAATTTCAAAGAATAAAATATGCAGAACTAACACTTCAAGAAGTTCCTAACCTTTGAAAAGAGGAGAACCACGGCAATCACCAAATAGAAAACACAGCCTGCATACCAGGGCACATAGCCACCTCAACGTGAATCCTGAACCAGAGATACATGGTTATAAAGATCATCCTAACAGGTAAGTCATCCTAAGCATTAATTAACCACTTGATTTGTGAAAATAGGACGATGTACGACCTGAGTAATTAACTAAGAATATAAAACCATAATCATGAGCCAAAAGAACGCTCAATATCATGACAATTGTAGCAAACATAAAAGATATTAAAGATTTACAGGTGGTGAGAAATAAAGATTTGCCATGAGTCTCCTAACAATTACAAAAAAAATTATTCATCATAGAAATTAAATTCACCAAATGGGTTCCTTGCTTGAATATTTATTTTTTACACAAACATCTCAAGCATCTTTTACATATGTGAAGCAGGCTAAACCAGATTTTTCCAGGGTAGTACACTACCAAATAATTTACTACTATAAGTTTCATAACAGGCTGTATCTTCAAAAGGATATACAGCAAGAGTTAGCTTGTTGTTATCAAGGCACACTTTCCACGAGCAGCTAAAATTTCAAGAGCTTTGTTAAGTAAAAAATGTTTATTGTATCACTGCAATTATATCTGAGCATACTTGATTGATGGCTATGAAACAACATGGTTCAATGGTGTAGCGCTTAGCACTCTAAACATTATATAGGCCTAGGACTAGAAGTTGAAATAATTATAGATATCTTATAAAAAGCTCTAATGGACAGATCTTATTCAAGTAACCAGAATACAAGTCGGAACTTTCCTAATTTCACTTATTTCCAAAAAAAAAAATGTGAAAGGCCTAGGACTATAAATTCAAATTATTGTAGACATCTTATGTCATAAGCTCTAATGGACAAACCTCAATCAGGGTAACGTAATCTTTGACTGAGTACCTCTCTCAATAAGCTCAAGTTTTTTCTGACACCAAGCTGGGTGATACCACCTCCTACAATAATACAGTGTGGGCATTTGCATTTTTTCCAGTTCATACACCTGCCCAAACCAGACTAGTGAAAACTAAGAACTCACAAAGGGAATCAAGTCATATGATCATACTATAAAACTAACTGCAATAGCTTACCTGAAAATTACAACGGAATCAAGTATTGGAGCAGCAACGGACTGTTTGCATGAGCATGTTGAATTCAATAAGATAAATAACATAAGGTGCTCTGCTAGCCCATCAATTCCGAAAGTGGCGATCTCAGCGCCCAACAATATGAACTCAGACTACCATACTTTGGTGGAAACCTAACATTTTATGGAAAACTATGAAATTTCTTGCATTCAAGTGGAATTTTAGATGTCCATATACTTTACCTACCAGGAATAGGTCAATCTTACAATATATAAATTCACACCGCTTATTACTCACATCAATCAACTTCCAAAGAACAATCATATTCACTTCCAATTTGATTTTCATTACAATAAAGAAACTTTTGCAGCATACCGGGTCCGTATGGAAGAATTGATTAACATTGACCCTATATACGAATGCAGGTTTTATTGCATTCCTAAGGCCGGCTGTCAAGCACTTGCTTCATTTACCCAGACCCAAAAAACCAAAAAAAAAAAAAGTTATATATATAGATAATAAGTTTCTTTCTATAAGAAGAATGTAGGTTTCTTTCTTTTGAAAATCTAAATTCTGCTTATATCACGTCCAAACACCAAAGTCGTGAGCCAGTTAATTGCCACATAAAATCTGTTTCTCCAGCTTATGACCCTTGTTAAATATGCCGAGCGCCAGATAAACCAACTAACGAACCCAGCCAAAGATAAACCTTTTCCTTCCTGCAAAGACACATTTATGGTACACAGATCAGTCATTCAAATTTTTAAATTTCGAAAGGATTGGAATAAATGGCTTGGAATTGACCTTGCTCTGTCTCAGATCCACAAGAGCTTTGTATCTGCCAACAGTTGCCATGCTACCTAAATGCTTGTACACAAAAGGTTCCTTGTATACATATTCTTTTGCACTGTTGGCATGCCCTCCACCGGCTTCACCAATCTTGTTCAGTAAATTTGCTAGATATTTTCCTTCTCTCTCTGCGACCTGCACATATTTATAATAGAGATACTTAATACACACAAGCATTAACTTCTCAAATCACCTCTTAAGGCAAATAAACCTGCTAAATTGATTGCAGGTATGGCTAATACTTGCAAATAAAAGTTAAATAGCACTCGATATAATGGACCATGCTGATATACAAATTATGGCCTATCACAAAACTCGTAAATCAGAAAAGATGCAAGAATTCATACGTGGTCATACTGACCAAAACAACTTAATATACTATATCAGCATATGTTACTCCTGAACTAGTTCCTAACCTGAGCCAAAGCTGGAAGAACTGGTCTTCCTGTACTTTCAAGAAACCCACTGCAATCACCAATTGAAAACACATCCTGCACGGATGGAACGCGTAGCCAGTCGTCAACACCAATCCTGTAGTCAGAGAAACTTTGTTAAAATCACCTTAATATAGCATTGCGCGTATTAAAATCAACTTAATACAGTATGGCATGTTTATACATTAAAAAAAAAGGTAACCATTTGGATAATGGAACAGTAACCAAGTTTAGATCAAGAGCCAAAAGCCGAGAGGAAAACGGAACTTATATGACAGGACATGAAATTACCTTCCTCCAGGAGCTTTTGGAAGTTGCACAGAGTTTACAAAGGATGATGGACCAACACCAGTAGACCACACCAACAACCCATAAGGAACCTCTGTGCCATCATTGAGAACTATCACCTTATCTTTGACATCCTTCACAATCCCACGAACAAGACGGACTCCTGACTGAGAGAAAGTACTGAGTGAATAATTCCCATCTCCATGGATCCAATGGGTTTATTAACCAACACTCATACTTAATAGAAATCATTCCTTTACTCGAGAACACCTTTCCTCAGGTATTAAGTATTCTTGTCCAAATGAATTTTCAAATCCATCCTTATGCATTTACATATTGAGACCAGGTTCCATATGAGTACCCACTATTAAATCGATAACTGCAACAAGCTTAATATCGGGATATCTATTACCTTGGTCAACTGTTTCGTTGCATATTGCCGCAAGCGATTATCAAATGAAGACAAAATCTCATTAGCCTGTCAAAACAAGAAAAATAAATGAATTATTTGCAACATTTTTCGAAAGTTTGAAATGGTAACCCAACTTCCCACTAAATTAAACTGTTGACAGCTCGACTCTCTTCAAAATTTTCAAGATGCTAGACAACAACAAGGTTCTATGGTGTAGTGGTTAGCACTCTGGACTTTGAATCCAGCGACCTGGGTTCGACTCCCGGTAGGACCTCTCCTTCAATCTTTTTTCATAATTTTACAATAGGCTAAGACTTGAAAGAATATTCAAACCTATGTAGCACAACAGCAGTGTCACATCATTTGCTACACAGCTTTTCACTTCCTAACAGTTCTGAAGATCACAACAGTGGTTCACACAGAATAACCTAATAGGACCTATAATTCCAAATTTTATTTTTCCTGAAAAAACAGAAAATATTGTACAAAAGGCTTACTACTTGCAAGGTTATTAAACAAACAAATCAGACCAAATAATTCAGTACACAAATTTTGAATTCCTGACAGTACAGAACTTTAAAAAAGAATTGGTTTACACAAGGTAACTCAGTGACAGGGTTCTTTGATTCGTTCAAATAAATCAGCCTTCGATTAACATAATGAGGTAACCAGAAATCGTAATTAGGAGTCTAAATAGTATCAATTTAATATAAAGACACAAAATTTTATAAATCCCCAAATGCTTTAGATGCAAACCAATTATAAGAAATGATTAGCATTGTCCCCAATGATTACTCGTATATTGCATCCAATATTGTAATCATGTTTTCATTCATCAAAGATGCCTTCAATTTGCTTTACGAAATTACTTTTCATGATCTTCATGGAAAAACAATCAATGATTCATTAAGAGAAGATATTAAAACTTAAAAGGGGAAGACAGTTAACAATGATCAACAACGCCAAGTACATACCAAAGAAATAAAGCAATCATGGGGAATGAGAGTATTGTTCCAATAGAGGAGTCTGTGCTGTCTGTCGAAATTGGACAAGACTATAACTTGAAAGACAAACCTCTTCAATGTAGTGTCAGAAGGGTCAATTATATGATTAAACCATAATATAAAACATATAAAACAAACAGCAACAGCTTGACAGCAAATCTGAGATGGGTCAATTCGCCCGAATGTAGCTACGCCAGTTCCATAAACAACATTGGCACAGAGCAACACAAGTCACAAAAATAATAGCATGTAGCAATTTTTTTTTTCATTTTACCTCGAAATGTTGGACTAGCATTTTTTTATGAACAGAATTTTAGCTTTGCTATTACAGAAATTCAATGCTTATGTAACTAAACTTCTAACACATATCAAATCTGGGACCGACTGTCAATATTGTTCTACGTAGCATTAGTGCACAACTTTTTACATGATGCAGTTATATCTGAGGACCTTGAAAAAGGTTAGCTAACAACAAGGTTTTATGGTGTAGTGGTTAGCACTCTGGACTTTGAATCCAATGACCTGGGTTCGACTCCCGGTAGGACCTCACCTTCATTTTTTTTTTCCATAGTTAAAAAAGGCTAGAACTTACAAAAATATTCAGCAAACGCAAAATTTAACAGCGCCACATCTTTTGGTACATAAATTTGTATTTCTAACAGTAAAGCTTACAAAATTAGTTCAAGCAAGATAACTCAGAGACAGCATCTACCAATATTAAAGCATGTCTCTGATTCATTCAAGTAATGATGTCACAAATAAAATCAAACATGAAATAACAGCAATGGGTATAAAACAACACAAACAAATACGAAGGTTCAATCTCATCATTCGTTTTTAAAATGCTGAATTGGCATAAAACTTAAAAATTGAAGGATAACTACTTGCTTCACTATCAAATCATGTCAATGGAGTGCAGTTATGTCTAGTGACTTTTTCAAAAGGCTAGCTTACAACAAGGTTCTATGGTGTAGTGGTTAGCACTCTGGACTTTGAATCCAGTGACCTGGGTTCGACTCCCGGTAGGATCTTTCCTTCCTATTTATTTTATCTTTTGCATATGTTTGGTAAAAAGGCTAGGACTTGCAACCATAATCAGCAATGTTAAATGTTACATAGGAAAAGTGATGGTGGACGAACCTCAATCAAGGTAACATGAATGTAATTTTTCACATGGGCATATCTCTGACGAACATCTTTCTGTATAAAGTCACTTAGTTCACCACTGAACTCGACTCCAGTGGGACCACCTCCTACAACTACACAATGTAGGAGTCTGCTTTTCTCTTCCTCTGAAACACCTGCTCCAAAACACAAATCCAAGATAAAAATACAGAGTGATAGCAATGTTATCAAGCAACAATAAATGTACTTGCATCAACATACCGGGAACATCCGACAGCATCAAGTTCATGAGAAGCTTCCTACGGATTTCCTGGGCGTGATAGACTTCACGGAGAAAAATTGCATGTTCTTCTACACCATGTATTCCAAAAGTTGTGGGTGCTGCACCCATTGCGATAACCAGCTTGTCGTAGGCAATCTCAAATTTCCACGGCTCCAAGTTATCAGCTCCATCCGTTACAGTCTCACATTTCACCTACATTCCCCATAGATCAATATTTCTCAAAATCCATTTACTAAGGCAAACTATATAACCGAACATTCCG
Source organism: Argentina anserina (assembly GCF_933775445.1). Classification (NCBI taxonomy): domain Eukaryota; kingdom Viridiplantae; phylum Streptophyta; class Magnoliopsida; order Rosales; family Rosaceae; genus Argentina; species Argentina anserina. Next base: position 30,822,193 of record NC_065874.1, read on the forward strand.
TCACTGATATAGCATTTGCCCACAAACATTAAGACAACGAATCACACGTACAATTTTAAGCAGTTGCAATTTAGCGATTTCATAACCTAATTAACTCGCATCTTCTCATCCAGAAAAAAGACAGACTTCAATTGACACACGTCATTCTTCTTCAGAAACTCTCAAGCATTACCAGCCTCATTTTGCAACTGACCAATACATTACGCCATCCACTAGTTTCAAACTCTACTAACCATAAATAGCCTAATTCTGTAACTGAAAAATTCAATAAGCTGTAGTTAACAATCCAATACTTATCTCTGTACCCAAAAAAAACAATCCAATACTTATCTAATTCCACATTTTTCATTCGTAAAAAAGACAAAATCCAATTCAGTAGCTATCAAACACATGTCACACACACTATCCACAAGCATCAAAAATTTCGCCCCAAAATTGACCAATCTCAAATTCACAAACCTAATTCATAAACTTACCAAATGCTTATCCGTATCAAGTCCAATACAATTGGAGAGAAAGAAGTACGAGCCAGGCTCCCTGGAAATCGCCGGCTGGATCCTCCCGATCGGCTCCGCCACCGACCTAAACTCCAGCGTCCCGACGCAAGTCGACGCCAGCAGCGGCGTGAACACCATGTGATTCCTCGGCGAGACGCAAACGACGTCGTAGACCTTCGTGTCCAGTCCCTTCATCAGCCGGCACCCGGCCCACCCCGTCCCCAGCACCACCACCCTCGGCTTCTCCCCCGCCTTCGTCGGCCCCAATCCGGCGTAAGTAGCCGGCGGTTGGACCGGCCGCGCCGCCTCGGTGGTGAAGCATGAGAGGAGAGAGTAAGAGTAGGGCTGACTGATTCTGGATTTGGTTGGGGAAGTCGGTGAGGCTCTGGATGAGACTCTGACGAGGCTTCTGAGCCAAGACATCGGAAAACGGCGTCGTTTAAGTGATAAGTAGCAGAGAATAGTGAAGAAGAAGAAGGAAAAATATTACGGAATTTCGAATATTATTCTTTCCAATAAATCGGGCCGCGTAGCTTTCGCTGGTTGTTGCTAAATTTAAGGGGAGTTGGAAGGGTGACACGTCAGTAGGGACAGTGAGCGCCACGTGGATGTTTCAGGCGGACTACACGTTTTGGATGAGGTTTAATCCTGATCGAGAGAGTGCCGTTTCTTGCGGTGTAGGTTTGTAGAGTTTGGATTTTTGGCCTTTTGGGGAAACCATCCAGAGTCTCACTAGTCTTCTTCTTCCATCTACGGCGGTGCAATAAAATGTTGCAACCAAAATTTTGGCCGCCGAATCTGGTGGTGGTGGCGGCTGTTGTAGACATGTAGGGAGATTGGACAGGTGACATTATTGTTAGTGGAATGAAGTAGGTGTGAGTAGTAGGTATAGTGGTGGAGATAGTGGAGTGAGTAGGTGAATGAATTAGCCTATATATAGGAAGCAATTTGTATATGAATCATCAATCAAAATTCAGAAGCAACAATAAGTATTTCCACTTGGTATCAGAGCCTTCGTGCTCTGTTTTTCTGGGTATTTTTCTTTCCGGTCGTGTTTTGTTACAGTCGGGTCTCCTCTTCACCGCTGCATCCTTCGACCGGCTCCGTCACTCCGGCGCTCCACGGCGACCTCCGGTGCTCGTCTGGCTCCGTCCTGCCACCCCGACAGCGCCGCTGTCCTCCGCTGCTGTGCATGTAGCCGTCCCTCGCCCGAGTGCTCTCCGGCCGTTCCTCGACCCGACGACGCCCGGTGTTGCTGCGTCCCTCCGGCCCGGTGTTGCTGCGTCCCTCCGCCGATCGCCCCGCAGTCGCAGTCCGCCTCCAACGACTTCCTTCGCCGCCGGTACTTCTCCACAGCCCCGCCGATACTTCGATCCAATCGAATATCAGACCCGGTCCGACATTTGGTATCAATCCGACCCGGCCCAGCAACTCAACCCGGAAAATCAATCCGACCCGGTCCACACGATCCGATCCGGTCAGCCCGACCCGGCCCGCCTGATCCGATCCGGTCAGTCCGACCCGGCCCGCCTGATCCGATCCGGCCCGTTTGCTCCGACCCGGCCAGATTCTGTCAGTGCATATTCACCGTCAGTGCAAATACACCGACGACAGATTGTTCAGTGCATACTCACCGTCAGTGCAAATACACCGACGACAGATTGTTCTCAATTTTTTTGTTTTTTGTTTGCTATCTTAACACCTTGTTTCTTTTCAATGGGTTCTGGACACGAAACTGAGGGTTCTCAGCTCCCGACCTTCGAAGTATCTGTCAAAAGTTCTGATAGTGGATCATTTGGGGGCACCAAACTCAACGGAACCAATTTCCATAAATGGAAACGACTCATGACTGCTCATCTTCGAGGCATGCACAAGATGGGACATGTAACCGGCATCACTAAGGCCCCTAGTCCTGAGGATATTGTTGCCTACAACAAATGGGACGACGACGACGGTCTTGTCATGTCCATCTTATGGAAAGCTATGAATGATGAGATAGTTGATATGGTGGAGGCATGTGCCACCGCACAGGCAATATGGGAGACACTAACTAGCTTATTTACTAATGACTCTGATTTCATACAGGTTCATGAGTTAATGTGCACAGCTTTGGCCATACACCAGGATGGGCAACCGGTGGCGCACTATTTCACCAAACTAAAGAATATTTGGGCTGAAATTGATGTGAAACGTCCTTGCATGATTCAAAATCAAGAGGATATCGTTTGGTACCAAAAGGAGAAGGAGCTTGAACGAGTTCACCATTTTCTGAAAGGTCTTGATGCAAAGCATACCAGTGCGAAAGGCGAATTGCTCCGAATGACCGAACCACCTAGCCTACTCACCGCTTTCACCTATATCCGAAAGGATGAGTCTCAGCAAGAGAGTATTCTTCCGGCACCGGCTGTCATTTCCAGCCTTACTGTTCATGCTCGATCTCCGGCACCATCCCTTCCGCAAGCAACTTCTGCTCCCCTTATTAATCGTCTTCCATCTCGTGTCCTTCAAGGGAAAGTTCCCTATGAGGTGCTTGCATCTCACGTCTCCTTACCCTCTTTTCATAATCTTCCTGCCCGTGTTTTCGGTTGTGTTGCTTTTGTTCATCTTCCACAACATCAGCGTTCTAAGTTGGATGCCCGGGCAATTAAATGTGTGTTTGTTGGGTACGGAGGACATCAGAAAGGATACCGGTGCTATCATCCCCCTACTCGGAAGTACTATGTCACTATGGATGTTACCTTTTTTGAGGATATGAGTTATTTTTCCTCTTCTGATACTACTCTTCAGGGGGAGAATTCATATTTTGAAGAGTCATATCATGGAAAGGGGGAGACAAGTGAGCCAGTCGATGTGGTAACAGGTCCCGTTGAGATTACCAAAGTATCAGCCACACAAGCGCCACCAGAGGTTGTCACTCAATCAATTGAGACACCAGAAGCTGACAACGCAACTGCCCCTCATGTCTCCCGTATCACTGTTTATACCCCTGACCAATGCTCTCCTGGTACAGAAGATCACTCATCTGAGGTTAGTCATTCTATTAGGGATACTAGTAGACAATATGTTTTGCCCAATAGGTCTACTCGGGGACAACCAACAAAAAAATATGAGCCTACCCTTCAGACTAAAGCCAAGTATCCAGTGGCAAATTTTATATCTACCAAAAGATTATCTAAGTCATATGAGTCATTTGTGAATCAAATATCTACTGTATCAGTACCTAACAAAGTGCAGGATGCATTGGGAGATCCAAAATGGAGGAAAGCAATGGAGGAAGAAATGGAAGCATTACAAAAGAACAATACTTGGGAGCTTGTACCTCCACCATATGGCAAGAAAACTGTAGGATGTCGTTGGGTGTTTACAGTAAAACATAATCCAGATGGGTCAGTCAGCCGGTATAAAGCACGCCTAGTAGCAAAGGGGTACACCCAGACATATGGCATAGACTATGATGAGACATTTGCACCTGTGGCAAAGATGAACACTATCCGGGTATTGCTCTCTGTCGCTGCTAACTTGAATTGGCCACTTAGGCAGTTTGATGTCAAGAATGCATTCCTTCATGGAGAACTAACAGAGGAAGTATACATGGATCTTCCGCCTGGATATGTGGCCACCTCCCCAAGTAACTCCGTATGCAGATTGAGAAAGTCTTTGTATGGTCTTAAACAGTCACCTCGTGCTTGGTTCGGAAGATTCTCACAATTCATGAGGAAACTTGGCTACAGACAAAGTAATTCAGACCACACGTTATTTCTCAAACATCAACAAAGGAAGGTAACAGCCCTAATTATATATGTTGATGATATGGTAGTTACTGGGAATGATACTGTTGAGGTGGATAGATTACAGAAACAGCTTGCCACAGAGTTTGAGATGAAGGACCTAGGTACACTCAAGTACTTCTTAGGCATTGAAGTAGCCCGGGGAAGCAAAGGTATCTATCTGTGTCAAAGGAAGTACATCCTTGATCTACTAACAGAGACAGGTATGTTGGACTGCACTCCCATTGATACTCCTATTGAGCAGAACCACCAGTTAGCAGAGTATCCAGATCAAATCCCCACTGACAAACCGCGTTATCAGAGGCTAGTCGGGCGCCTGATTTATCTATCACATACCAGACCAGATGTTGCGTATGCAGTAAGTGTAGTAAGTCAGTTCATGCATAACCCCAGTGAGGACCACATGGATGCTGTTGTAAGGATCTTGAGGTACTTGAAGTCAGCCCCAGGGAGAGGAGTAATGTTTTCTAATCACAACAATATCGTTGATGTTTGTGGCTTCACAGATGCAGACTGGGCTGGAAACATTACAGATCGGAGGTCAACATCAGGGTATTTTACCTTTGTTGGAGGTAACCTTGTTACATGGAGGAGTAAGAAACAAAATGTGGTGGCTCGATCTAGTGCTGAAGCAGAATACAGAGGTATGGCTCAGGGAGTGTGCGAGTTGTTGTGGATTAGGAATTTGCTACAAGATTTGGGTGTTAAACCTAAGAATGCTATACAACTATACTGTGACAACAAGGCAGCTATTAATATTTCACAGAATCCTGTGCAACATGATCGTACAAAACATGTAGAGGTTGATCGTCACTTTATAAAAGAGAAGTTAGACGCTGAGATCATTTGCTTTCCGTTTGTTCCTACAGAAGAGCAACTTGCAGATATACTCACCAAAGGAGTGTCCAAGAATGTTTTTTATGACTCACTTTGCAAGTTGGGCATGGTTGATGTGTATGCGCCAACTTGAGGGGGAGTGTTAGTGGAATGAAGTAGGTGTGAGTAGTAGGTATAGTGGTGGAGATAGTGGAGTGAGTAGGTGAATGAATTAGCCTATATATAGGAAGCAATTTGTATATGAATCATCAATCAAAATTCAGAAGCAACAATAAGTATTTCCACTATTATAGTTATATTGCGTCTTAAAATGCGAGATTATATTAATTTGTATTAAACTTGCTACATGCGAGTCCATTTCTCCTATTATAAAGTAAGTAAAAGAGTTATCAAATCACGAACTAACAAATTTACTATTATGTCATCAATTTATCATAACTAAACCTAGGATTTGTAAGGTGAAAAATAATTTAAATCTGTGAAAATATTCTTGTACTTGTTACATATTTTAGGATTTGTAAGGTGAAAAATAATTTAAATCCGTGAAAATATTCTTGTACTTGTTACATATTTTAGGATTTGTAAGGTGAAAAATAATTTAAATCCGTGAAAATATTATTGTACTTGTTACATATTTATAGGATGAAAAAAGTGTTTGATCATTAGGAGATCATTCCAAACTCATTGGAGAGCCAGGCGGCCCAGGCCCCGCCTATGCTAGGTCATGCTCATGAGGCTACAGTTTCAACGAGGAATACAATATTTGAATTAGTTTTGAACCGATAGATATTTCTGGACTTTGATCAAGGAATGGGATAAGAAATAACATAAAATCGTTGAGGATCCTGATATATCTGCTAATCATGGAATGGAAATTAGCTTAGAAAACCATCCGACTGCAGCTATATAGTAAGAAAGATATCACATTTCTATTTTTTTTTTTTTAGCCTTCCACAAATGGGTCATCAGACAAGAAAGATATCACATTTCTAATTAACAATTGTAGTTTAATTCTATACAAGACGAGTTACGCATGAAAAGATCGATGGAGTAGAATATCCATATGGATTCATTTTGATATTTTACTTTCAATTGCGATTGGCTTTCACAGACCATTCCACCTACGTACGTTTCAAGAAATCAGATATATAGTATAAAAGCAGCTGCATACAAAGCGACTATGAACTTGGATTTTGAAGGTTTAGTTAAGTATAATGATAAGGCTAGACATTGTTGGAAAGCTGCTGGAGAAATGTGCAGAAGCAATAGCGAAATGGCGGCTCTCTCTTGCACAAAGTCGTAGAGTCATCCATGGCCATCCTATTGATCAAATCGTTAGAAGTAATCGCGGGTTTTCTTCTCCGGCGGTCTCGATTGAAGATGACTATATATATGGTTCTCCTCCTATGTATATAAATTTTTAACTAATGAAGAAGACATGATTTCGATTCTCTTAATTTACTTTTTCACTTCTTTACAACAGCGTATTACAACGTTTCAAAACGTGTGTATGTAGGTTTTTTTTTATTGATATTATCTACGATAGTATTCTCAAAATTAAGCTTTTTACGCCCAGAGACTAATTTACATGAAGAGGTCATGTTAGAATGCCTCCTCCCCCTACACATTAAAATTATAATGGGACTCAACTCTAATTAGCGTTGGTGAGATTCGATATTGGGTATGAGAATGCTCACACTAAGTCCTTACCAACTCGACCAGGTATGGTGGTTAAATGTGTGCATGTATTTTAAACTCGATGCTTCTTCAGTTGTTCTGCTAATTAATTCATCAAATCCATGTTAGATTCAAACTGAATCAAATGTATAGTCACATAAACAAAATTAACTATGACAAATCTAGGATCGATAAATATATAAGATAAATTGAATGAAATACGTAAGAGTATAGAGATGCAAACTAGATATACGGTCTTCTTTCATTGTTCTTCTCCTAGATTCACCATTGATCTCATATCGTTGATGAGACAGATAAATTGAGATGTGGTGCTCTAGCAGGGATCAATGAATGTAACTCTTTATATCATAATAGTAGTTATGGCAATTCCTGCCATCAAGGAAAATACCTATAACATCCTCATATAATGTGATGTATTACTCTGAAATAACGATACATATTTGAATATAAATTCCAATGTTCTAAAAATCCCTGCCTATGACCGCCTAGGCGCCCGGAGACCCTTGGCCACCTCAATTTTGGGCCGATTAATCCCCGATTAATCCTCTGGGCGTTAGTTTTTAGCTGTCCGTCCGATTAACGCCTAACGTTTTTTAGAGCCTTGATAAATTCACAAACAGATTGCATTAATAAAACTATTTTCGATTACAAACTTTATTTAATTCACCGATGTTATATATTGATCTCTAAAACGCGTTACATATATATCAACTTAATCAAAATGCTGATGTCTAGTTCAATAAAATCTTACGATCCAAACAACTAATTGGGCAGATGCGCCCGCATCACCACCCTCACCACCATCTTAGCTAGCTACGGACACCGGCGGCCACCTCCTCGTAAGGACAAGCAAGACCACTACTTAATCGTCTAAATCACAAGCAGCTTGAAAGATCGATGACCATAAACCTAGCTAAAGCGCAGGTGTCATTGACTCATTGGTAATTAAGATTCAAGAGCTTTGCACCAAAAAAAACTGATAATCGGCGAATATAATTAACAAGCTTGTTTAGCACTAGTATATATGAACAGAATTAATTGACCGGCCTCAATGTAAAACAAAACCAATTTGCAAGTGTGGTGAGCACATACACTCAATTTGCCAATAGCGCGCGCTCCTGCAACGTACCCGGCCCTAGTTCAGGTGGTGAAGTGATTGAACAAAGTTGCTATTATTTCATACTCAAGCTAGCTAGTATAATACAAGTCACATAGAGATACAATGCAAAAAACGGAAGAGCCTGTAATTAAGCAGGAGATTAAAACAATTAACCAAACAATTAAGCACCATATATATGTTTATATGAGCTATCCCTTCCGGCTACGGACTCTGCGGGGCTTGGCCTTGGAGACAGATGGTGGATCATGCCCCCGATTCGCAGTAGGGTCTTCGTAGTCGTTGATTCTCACCTTCAGGGACCTCGCCCCCATCGTCATCACCATCTCATCATTTTCTATTCATCCAATTAATTAATTGCACAATTAATATAACAGTCTTACTTAAATTAAGAGTATAGATCAATAATATACATACAAGATTATGCTTTCTTATATCTTAATTAATTAATATATTACAGCTAGCTAGCTAGGTCGATCTAATTAGAGCAAAGGACAATATCGAATTGTTGGTCCGTGGAATTTGCATATATACATACCAAAAAAACACGGTATCAAGCCTGTGACTCTTTCCGTCACTTAGCTAGCAATTCAACTGGGATATATTCAAATAGTCACAGAGAGAGATGTATGGATGCAAGTTGCAAGTGCAAACTGGTGTTTCACTAACTTCAAAATTGCCGATCTATCCAAATATTCCAAATTAACGCAGACAGTGGAATCGATACCCGACTTGTTGCAGTCTTGCAGATCACTTGCAGAGTTAATTACTTCTTAATTGATTATACTATATACATACATATACTGCAATTTCAAGCTAAACGATATACTAGTTTATAATTTTTACACAGACCAATCTCCATGGCAATCTCAGCTCAATAACGATTTGTTCAATGTGTTCATCGACAGACTAATCTCCACGTACGTTCATATTCCAGAGGAAGAACTAATTATCTCCATGAACCAATTAAAGCCAGTTTCAATTCATTCTCAATAATGCTGATTTGGAAGAGCAAATCAATAAGAAACACGTCTAAAGTAGGACAGATCGAATTTGATGAAGGAAAAAAGAAGATCTAATTAGGGCATGCATGACCTAATTAATGGAAGGAGCAGATCGATGCTAGTAAAGATGGAGACAATTAATTAATAGATTATATATAGCTATACAAGTACCTGAAACTGAAAATGAATCAATGGTGTTCGTGGAAGCAGAAGAGATTACAGCAAAAGCCAGCAAGAGAGACAAGCACAGCCGAATACCTCCAAATCCCATTTTCATTCCCATTGCGTTTCCACTCTCTCTTCCTACTTCCTAGTTCTCTTCAATGAGAAACATATATATTATGCCTCTATTTATACTACTATATTCTTGTCTGGTCGAGACTTATATAATAAAACTTTCATTACAATATATTTTTACAATTAGGAGTTGACCACTGCAATTGCGTACCAACTAATTTGAACAAATATACGTTAATGGCTCGCACGTTCGTCGACATATATGACGAGAGGCCGGAAGCTCACCTATATATCTTTCCGTACAACCCCAGTAATATGACTAATATCAATGAGTCTCGTTCACGAACGTTTGACGATAAAGTGCCCTATACTCCGTAGCAAAGTGATCGATGGACCTAAATAAACTAACCAAACTGGAAAGACAGACAGACACACGGACAGAGACCTTGGTGCTTGGATGATACAGATCGAGATCCCGATCATCCCCAATTGGCATGGCATGGCAACCTAGCTTCCATTTCATTTTTAGCTTCACCATTGACTTCATATGCTTTAGATTTAGAAAGTGGCCATGGATTATATTTTCAGTGTTTCAAGTTTTCTCTTTGACTTTATGACACTTGTATAATAATACAATGAAGCTCGACGGGTTAGGTTAGAGATGTACTAGCTGTAGCTAGCCATCTTTTTGTCCACCAAACCGTAGTATCTGTTCTATGTCGACTTGAAACCAAATCTGCAAATAATTTCCTTAACAATACTGGTTATTTGTAGTAGTTCTTCTACTTATTTGCCTAGTAACAAAAGTATAGACATGACCGAGTGTATAGTACGTATGTATGAGAGTAATGATATGATATAAATATTGTAAATGTTAAATGCCCATATATATATTCTCATGATTCTAAATTATCATAATTAAGTATAACTGTTAGCCAATCTGCCAAATTTAACGAACTATTAAGTGCAGAGTTAGCCCAAATGACTCATGTCAATCAATGTTTTATATATCCCGATATATCCTCGATATATCCCTGATATTAAAAAAACGATACGATAAATTGTTTATCGGTCTATTATATCGGTCAACCCGAAATATCAAATCAAATGGCGATATATCGGGTCAAACTGAGTTTGACTCGATATATCGGTGCATTTTTAAATCTTTTTTTAAAACCACGTCGTTTAAAAAAAATAATTTAAAGAAAATGAAAGTTTTGTTGATAACATTCAATGACGAGAGAGTTTATGATGAATGATCACCTTTATTTTTATTAATTAATATTATTTATGTATTTTAATTGTCAAAACAATCAAATATTTTTTTATGAAATTTATTTAGTACATTTACTTCTATAAGTTTTAATTTCTCAAGTTAATTTGGTATATTTTAATGTATATGTTTATAAATATATCAAATTTAATTAAAAATTAAGAAAAACGATAAATCCGATATAATATGATATATCTCGATATATCCCCATTATATCCTTATTTTACAAAACTGATACGATGCCGATAACCGCTATTTAGATCATTGGTGCCAATCATTGTAGTGGTTATGGTCAAATATAATTGAATCATCTGTGCAATCATTTTAAAATGTCATATTGCATTTATGTTTCTTTTTTCTTTTTATGTCGTCGTCAATCACTATTAGCTAGCTTGCCATGCCAACTGGCCGGCTGCTTGGTACCAATATATCATATATCGATCACGGATTCAATTTTACTCACCCCCACCCCTAGGGGTCATATTACCATTCATTTCAACGTTGACACGTATATAAGAAAAGAATTATGATTAACTATGGTTAACCAAAAGGAAATAAAGAAAAAAAGAAATATAAAACTTTTATTTCTCTACGTTTCTGTCTGTGCACTCACACCACCACTCATCGCCGGAAATCAGAACACTGCAAGTCTGCAACTACTTCTTCTCAACACATCCTCTCATTCCAATCTACCTACTCAATCCAACATCCAAGGGTCATGCCACCAACCAACCCATAAGCCCGACAATTCCAATATGCTCTTCTCTTCTGGGTGGTGGTGGGAGATAGAGGGAAAGAGTATCAACTTTGAGAGTAGAGAGAGAGAGAGAGAGAGAGAGAGAGAGAGAGAGAGAGAGAGAGAGAGAGAGAGAGAGAGAGAGAGAGAGAGAGAGAACTATTCATTCACCTTGATCACATTTTTTTTGAGTTTTTAGGTTTATTCACTATTATCAAGTTATTACCAATTCCCCTTTATGGGAAAGATGAAAGCATACAGTTTGAAGATCATATGTGATATGTATGACTATATGAGAGTCCTAACCCGATTGTTTCACCCATTATCAGCCACCACTGCCGATGGCAATAACTTCATCTTCAGTCTTCACGACCTCGATTTGGGATTTTTGTTTTGTTAATTACTCTTGTGAGGTATTTGTACACAAAAACAAAAAACAAGATGCAGTCTACATATATGGGACTAACTGATTGAGGTAGGCATAAACTTCAACATAAGATAATGTTGATCAAACCAATAAAAAGAAGATGATGAAGGGCGGCACATCCTGAGCCCTGAGGATGAAGATAGAAGATGAATAGGTTAAAGACATTAAAGGATAAATACGGGGGCAATTATTTATAAATATATGTCCTTCTCTATTTCCTTTTAATTAAGTTAACCATAGTTAATCATAATTGTTTTTCTTATACACGTGCGACGTTGGTGAGCAAAATTGAATCCTATTGATCACTCGGTATTAATTAGCCATGACAATCACGTACTGTTAACTTCCTATGTACCAATAAATTGAACAAAACCACACAACACCTATTCCTCCACGGCTCTACCTCCGCCATCATTCTTAACGATAGGGTGGCCGACCAAAAAGAGATAGGAAAATTCAATTCCGCAAAATTGATAGCTAGAACCAGTGTTCGAAATATCGGATATATTGCTGATATTTCGAATCCAATACGATAAGGGTATATCGGTCAAAATTTATCGGTCAATGTAAAAATGATGATCAACGGTCAAATATCGGTCAAACTTTGAATTTTTTTTTCAATTTTTGTTTAATTTTTTAATATTTATTTCTTCTCTTTTTTTTTTGAAAAACTTATATATTGTTTTTCATTTTTTCATATATATTTTTAATTAATATATATTTTAAATATATATAATGAATTTCAAGTCTAAATAATCATTCTTAAATACGTTTTTTATTATTAGATGTCGTTCGTGTACTTTAATTGTCACAAAATCAAGTATTTATTTTCTTTAGTTTACTTAGTACCGTTTTTTTAGTTTATTTGGTACATATTGAAGTATAATTTTATAAATTTTATTGAAAATAAGCAAATCCGATAAAACCGATATATATATATATATCCCCGATATATCTTCGATATATCGTTTTACCCCTCGACCGATACGATACCGATAAGCGATATTTAGACCATTGGCTAAAACCACGTACTGCGCAAAGAAATTAATCCTTGCTGTGTGTGTTGGTTTGGCGGTCGTACAATTATAAACGTACGTGCAAATGCATGCAGCAAATGAACTAGCAAATTATGACAACGCTAGTCGAATTTTAGGGGGGTGTATTCAACTAGGATTTTATATGATTATTTTATTTCAAGATTGTTTTGAAATCTTGTGGTATTTAATTAAGATTTTAAACAATCCCTTGAAATCTTAAGGTATTCAATTAAGATTTCAAAAACTCCTATGAATTCTGGTGGTATTCAAAAATAGATTGAGTTTGAATGATTTCATTTATTAGTTGATTTTGTAGGATTTTGAAGTATTTTTACACCATATCATGCTTGTTAGAAATCAAGCATCTAGACATGAGATTTTGATGTATAATATATCTCTCTCTCTCTCTCAATAAGATCGAAAAAAATTATGTTCTTAATCATGTGTTTTGTTTTAATTGCTTAAACCAATTTTTCTAGGTTTTTCTTATGATTTTGTATAATTGTTGTAGGCAAAAAAGAAATTATGGTTGTTTTTATGATTGTACTAATAGTTGTTTTGCTAAAAATCAATTGTATAACAATTGAATTTCAGATTTTAGAATATTATTGAATGTTAATTGGGTGAAAGTTTATAATTTTTTTATTATATCTCTGATCCTCATTCAAGATAATTGCATCTTTATGATATTGATCTTATACCTTTGTTTTATTGATGCTTATGGAAGTTTATAGAATTGAATCAAACTCATGTGACTTTAGGATTATGTAAAAATGAGATATTAATCCCTAATAATACTTAGGGATGTTTGTTATTACTTAACATGCATAAAATTAATAAGGATGTAAGTAAATAGTAAATCTTGCCAACACACCATCGTACAATCTGTTAAAACCTTCCAAATACAATACAATAGATTCTACTCAAATCCATACGGACATGCCAAGAACATAGAACACTGTTTGTGTATATTTACCTGGAAATGGAATCAATTTCCTTGCGGAAGAGTTGAAGACAAAGACAACCAAAAGAAATAAGCACAGTCGACTTCATCTGCCGCCCATAGTGATGTTCGTTCTAAATCCCAGCGTTGGACATATACCAAGATCTTATCTTATATATACCAAGTAAAATGGTTGGTCAAAGCATTGTCATAAAGCCCGGCATAAATTGTTCCTTATGAGGACGACACACAAGATTGAGCAAATCAAATATAAACCTTGTATTTGGAAAATTCTATAATACAACGATCTATAGTATGCAATGTGAACAGTAAACTTATCTTTATTTTCCTTGAAACTAATGATAGGTCGTTAATTAAAACGTATATAAAAACCCTGTAAAACATTATTGTTAGTATAGAATAAGCAGGGATCGTTCAGTCTGGAAAATCAAAATGGCCTCAAAACTTATCATGTTATTGGGGGATTTGAATTGGATTATAAAATTACTACTGAAATAAATCCTAAATTACTATTTACATGATCGATTTCTCTTTAACAAACTTAAACCAAATTTACCATTACACCACATAATTACATGTTCGAACCTATCATGCATTCTAATTTGACCAATTACATACTTTTTAGACACTAATACAATTAGAGTCTTAGGGGATCATCTAATCATGCAAGATTTCAATTAACATTTAGATTGACTTAGGGCCTAATCTAAATTTGCATGCAATCAAATTCAATAACACTTAGAGTAGAAATCAAACAAGATTACATTTAAACACAAAATCTTTGTTGGAGACATGTTTCATGTATGGCGTCACCCACCATGGTTTCACATGCAAATTTCCAAAATTTTTACCACTTTAATCAATATAAACCGAACCTACTTAGGGCATAATTCGATTTGTGTCAATATAGTTGATGAATCTAGCACTCAAAACACAATCTTAGGGACTACATCCAAGCACTAAATTCATATGCACATATCTGAAAATTATCTAAAAATATGAGAAAGATGATTAGAACACAACAATAGAAATACAAACTCAATAATGATAGGAAACCATCAATTCGGCAAAGAATCAAAAATCCAATAAAACAATCTGAAAATTTTGATTCTTAATACAAAACAATAATCTCACACAAACATCATACTACAATCTTCATAGACAAAGTATTGTAGAAAATCAAAAACTAACAAAGCCATGGAGATGAGTTGCGAGAATCACACGTTGTAGGAACTTTGGAGGTGTCTTCAATGGTGATTTCAGTGGAGATGAAATTTGTATAGAGGGGAGAATGACTTGCTGTTTTTGGTGAAGAATATTTAAGGTAGTATTTTGCTAGATTTTCGGCTCTTTAATGTAAAGGAGAAGTGATCTATTTGAGAGGTAAAGCCATGTATATATAGAGGGAAGATAGAGGGTAGGATGCACGGTCTCCTCTTTGATGTTGCCTCATTTTTCCTATTATAATGTCGTGTTTTATTCCCTAAATCATGTCATGTTTTATTCCCTAAATCATGTCATGTTTTATTCCTTTAATGATCATCTTCTATTTAATTATTTCATGACTTGTTGATGATAGGACTCCATGTGCATGGCTTCTCCTTTATTTTCTCTAACATTATCTCTTAAATCCAATCTGAAAATAAGAAAATAAAATCATAAGAGATAATTAGTTTCGAAAATTATGTCCTAATCCAGACAATTGTTGTCTTAAAAAGACACATGTAATATATGAGCTCAGCTAGATTAGGAAAGTTTCTAATTTGCAAAAAATAAATTTACTAGAACAAGTAAGTTATTAGAACATGAAAATTCATTTAGGAAAATTTCGCAAAAAGAGTTTCAGTTCAAGTATGACTTTCTCAAATGATACGTTTCCTAGTCTAACAACGATTCCTAGTGCAAGAAGGACTCTCAAAATATCGCCAATGCGACCAAAATATAGAAAGATGAAGACTCCTAATCCAACTAGGTTGCCTAATCCTACAAGGATTCCTACTCAAACTAGGACTTTAAACCAATTCTACGTTTTTAACTCATGTAAGCACATAAATGCATCCAATACCTCACACGACTCTTACTACGAATCAATAGTACAAAAATAAGGGCTAAACAAAGTACAAATAGAGGTAAAAACATGTTAAGAACGTCGTACAAAGTACTCCTATCAACTAGCCTTTAACATGCCAATAATTTTCACCTAATCGACTTTATTGTCTAAACGGTTACTTTCTTTTTGACAGAATCACTGTTGTTCTAGAAATCAATAAAATCTGAGTTCTAATAAAACAAAGTAAACACAGATAAAAATACAAATTTGACTAAATGTATATATGCAAGGAAAGAGAAAATTACACAAATTTTAATATTTTTGCAACTGATTTTAGGGCATCATATAGAATTTATTTATTCAACATAATTACAAATACACAACCTGATAGGAGCACAAAGTGTGACGTTCTTAATGTATATATGTCATATTCTTATACTTTGTTACCTCTTTTGTTTTAGGTTTATATTTGTCATTTGTATGTTTAGGTAGAGCTAATGCCGATTATGATAGTTTTGCTGATGAAATTGTGCTAAGTGTTAGAAATCCTTATTGAGCTATGATTCCTAACTCGCATAGGATTCTACTACTTCATATTTTTATTCCTTCATATTCCTTATTTGTCAATTTCTTTTCAGCAAAGACAAATCCTAGATGGACAAGGAGTAGTGGAGCCGTGATGCATTCCTAGTTAGACAAGGAGATCATGTCCAAGATGGATAAGGAGAGAAGAGAGGTCGGCCTAGCATTTCCTAGTTCAAGATGGAGAGTTTCCGTGCAACCCTTGGTTGTCTCCCATTTGGATTTAGTTTCCTACATCAAGTTGGATTTGGAATTCAAAAATCAAAGTCCATATCAAAGAAGATTGAAGCATCCCAATCTGATTCTACCTCCTTATTGGGACGACAAGGCTGTGTGTTTGACTCCAATATATATAGGGACGACCTCATTGTTCAATCATCATCAACCTTGCGCACATACTAGCCAAAGCTCTACTGAATTTCATACTCACCAATCCAGAAAATCTTAAAACAGATTTCACCGTACCTTTACCATCCTTTACCTTCAAGTGCGTGTTCGGCTTGAAGATCCATTCACCTAGAAGACTTGTTTTCTCCTTTGTGACACTGAGTATGACATCATAAAGTGTAATAATGACCCTTCTAGATTTGATTTCCTGTTTTAGTTTCTATTCTTGGATGATTATGTATTTGATTTTGTTAATTTATTTCGACTTTGTCTATGAAGTTGTTTATTGATTTCAAGTTATATGAAGATACCGATGTTGGTTTTTGTTCTATGATTTTTGGTTTTATGTCGTACAAGTTCATGAATGATTTCGATACTTATATGTTATGTTACTTATGTATGCGGGTAGTAGCATGATATTTAGGTTGTTGGAGTAAAGACTTGTGCTATGAACATGTTTAGTCTTTTCTATGTAGTTTCGAAATTACATGATTGTTGATTAAGTAGGTGACATGTTTAATGAATTCAATATGCGTAGCTTTGGGATTGCATAGTAGGATAAATATGTTAGATTTCAATGAATGACGGGTAGCAATAGTTGAATGTGTTAAGTGTCTATGCATATAGGTAGCTGGGTAGGAGCCTAGTTTGCATGATCCAACCTTAGTTGTTCTTAACTTGTTTTGGCATGAACCTTAGGGAGAATGAAACTTCAATTTCGTTGGCTTTATATGATTTGTTTTGGTGATGAATTGTATGTTGGTTGGTTGATCACATTTATATAGTAGCTTAGGTTTATTTTCTGTTTTTATCTTTGGTCTAAAACTCATATCTCAAATCTTTTATATCTCTTTGTGAATTCGTTGTTAAATATTTGTGATTCTTCGCCCTGGTGGATCCCCGGTTTGTGAAAGATACCATCTTGTTTTATACTACTTATGATGCTTACATGGTTAATATTGATGTCGAGTAATCGAACCGATCACAACCCAAAGCCTTACTCTTAGGTAAATAATTAAAATAGTTTAGCTACTCATAATTATAGACATAGATACAAATATTTACTTGTAGAAAAAGGCACACCACACCAGATGATTACAACAGAGAGATATTTCATACCCTAATAAGTACACTCACACTCGAGGTATATTATACATTCACACTTTTACTCTTATTATACTAAAACACTTACGAGACTGACTCTTCTCTTCTTTTGAAAGGTAGTGGGAACTTCTCTTCTCAAGTTTTTTTTCTCTTCTTTTTCGATCTCCTCCATTTTTTCCCTTTTCAAGGAAGTTTCTCCTCCTTATATAGCATTCGAACTCCAAGCATAATTTAAAACCAACGGATGACAGAAGGAGATATATTTATTTTTTATACAGTAAAGTCGGTTGTCAACATGCGTCGGCAACCACATCATAAAAGCGAAAAAGAAATATTCTTTTTTCCTTTCTCAAAGAAGTTCCTCCTTCTTATATAGCATTC
This sequence comes from Argentina anserina, assembly GCF_933775445.1. Classification (NCBI taxonomy): domain Eukaryota; kingdom Viridiplantae; phylum Streptophyta; class Magnoliopsida; order Rosales; family Rosaceae; genus Argentina; species Argentina anserina. The sequence continues at coordinate 30,840,312 of NC_065874.1, forward strand.
GAACTCCAAGCATAATTTAAAACCAACGGATGACAGCATGAAATATATTTATTTTTTATACAGTAAAGTCGGTTATCAACATGCGTCGGCAACCGCACCATAAAAGCGAAAAAGAAAGATTCTTTGTTTGGATGCGTCGACAACTCTTACTTTTTCATCATGTTCGTGACATTATAATATTCCTCATCTGCATAATCATAATTTGCCAAAGAATCTTGGCCCTCATAGTCGTTTTCTTGCTATGTGTCCTCATTTTCTTCACCATTTAGATTTGAGTCATAGGACAAAGGATAAGGAATCATGTATCCTTTCTCTTTCTCCACTCTCTTTAGCCACATTGTAGTTTCTAGAGTTCTATCTATTTCATTTCTCATGATAGCATCTGGTGGAGGATGATTATAACATGTGACTATGACCTTTTCTCCATTAGCCAAAGGGTTGGACTCATAATCTCTTCAGACCATATTTTTGATGCACACAATGGACATGGCATTCATCCATGTGATGTTGTTGTTGGGATTACCATTTTTCCACGAATTTACTGAACTCTTGATAGGATCTTGAATTATCTTCACATAATGATATAGAGAGATGTAATTTTTACGTATGTATGCCATTTCCCATTCTGGAGGACTAGTAGTACATTTCAGTCTCAGGATACATCCATTTGGTCAAATGTTCTTGACTGGAAGACCCTCTAGCTCATCATTAGACTTAGTCTAAAGATTATGCACAAATCCATTTTCTATAAGCCATAATTTCTACTTATGCAGATGTTCTACATGAACATCAACAAGATATCTCCCATAATATGGGCCAAAAACTATTGCTAAGGTGGAATGAAGCATTTTACCATTTCCAATCTTGTAGTGAAATTCCCACCAAGCTAATTCTTTTAGCGTTGAAATAGGAACTCATGCGCTTTTAGGACTTTCCAAATATTTCACTGTTGCACTACTTTCTTTTGGAGTTTTTTTTTCTTTTTCTTTTGCATGGACTCCATGCAATTCTTTGGTCAGTGCATTGAGGCTTCGCAACATATGTTCTTCGTCTTCCTCGTAGCTAGAAAGCTTGGAGAATATTGTCTATGATGATCTTGTGTTTGAAGTCCAATAGCCTTTCTGACTTAAACACTGGCTCTTAAATAATCTTTAAAAGATAACCATGAATATTTTTCTTTCCAGTGACTTCAGCCATTTTCCCCTAAAATGGGCTATTATGCTTTTTGGCAAAATAGCAGTCTTCAATGGACTTGATATCCCTTTATTGTCTGCCTTTTGAGACAGGCTAGCCGGTCTTTTACCCTGAGGCCAGTCAGTTGCAGTTGTATCACTAGGATACAACAAATACTATTTACAGAGATTTTCTTCTTCATTAGGATCTTCAGCTTTTCCTTTTGACTTTTGCTCCCATCTTCCTAATTTAATTTTGTCATAAGCCGTAGACGGGGTTGATTATGTTGTTTCATAGGACACAATGAATTGGTAACCTGGTCCATCATACAGAGGTCCAACAGTCTGGTCTCCACTTTTGTATCTTTCCCAAAGATTGTGGTTCAGATCTCCTTCTCCTAGGATTTCACCTTTCTCTTCATCTTCATCTTTTTTTTCTAAATGTTGTCATCTCTCTTGTAAGTACGTCAAGCAGAAAGTTGTTGTTACCTGTCATCATTTCAACATCATACTCATACTGAGATAAAAACATTTGTCATCTCAATACTCTTCCTCTGTTTGCTGCATCAGTTAATTTGTAGTTTTTTTGAAAAAAAAAATTAACTCTGTTGTTGTCAGTTCTGACTACAAATTTGTTTCATAAATATGCATTAGCGCCTTTTGGTGGAGTGTTTTTAAGGCCATCAATAAAATCATGTAAAAACATCGTTAGTAGTGTTAGCAAGCATGGTATCATTACAAGCCGGGAATCCAATGCCAGAGTAGATCAACAATTTAAGTACCAAAGATTTGGTTTAAATAGTTTGGATTTTGGTTTTCAGAATAAAGAAATATAAAACAAAAAAAATAATTATACGTGCATATATGTGGTCAATCAATCCACACTAAAAATAACCAAACAGATTATAAAACAACCAACACATTCCCATTCTTAACACATGTATGCCGAGCCTTAGAGGACAATTTAGAATTTACAAGTAACAATTTAACATCGAAACATGAACATGCAATCTCTTACTTAGGGCATATAAATTAACAAGTTAACATGCAATTCTCAATCCTACCACTTGTAATTCAATATCTTATCTAATTACTTATGGCATCTTAGATAACAACTTAATTCTGGATGTCACTTAGTACGTAATTACTAACATATTAAGCATGTCACTTACCTAACATGTTAACAATAGCACTTAAGGTGAATTCTATATGTAAATCGTACTTAGGACATTGAAGAAGATATAGCATGAGCACAAGATTGAAAATCATTAAGTCATAATAAGATAAATTCATGACATACACATGAATCATTGAATAAGAAAATCAAAAATTGATGCAAGATGAAATAATTTTGTATTATTGAATGATATGGGGGCCTATATATAGGCATTTACAAAACCACAATCCCGTAGGATTCAAAGTCCTAATATATTACAGAGATGCTAATCTATCTCCTAACAGGAAACCTATTAGGCTAAGACACACACAAGGGTTGAATATTAATTCTCCCGGAACACTCTCCCTTGTGTTGCATGCCTAGGTTGCATGGCGCACAACGTTGCCTCGGTAAAAACCTTGTCAAGTAAAACAAAAACTTCTTGGGCAAAACAAAAAACTTGATCAAAGGGAAAAAGAGCACAACGCACCAACTACTTAAAGATCTTAACATGTGATGTAGAATCCCCCTGAAGTCTACCAAACTCTAAAGTTCCTATTTACGACGCATGCCAATGCTCTTCACATGTTTCACAAAAGTAGATTTAGGCAAATACTTGGTGAACAAATCCGTAACATTAGATTCTGAACTCACTTGATTGATCTGAACATTCAAGAACTTATGTTGTTGAACATTGTAGAAGAACTTGGGTGAAATATGCTTGGTGTTATCTCCTTTGATGAAACCTAACTTTGTCTGCTCTACGCAAGCAGCATTATCTTCATAAATGCACATAGGTTGATCAGTTGTAGAGACTAATCCACAAGAATCACGAATATGACGAACGAGTGATCGTAGCCAAACACATTCTTTAACTACTTCATGGAGAGCGATGATCTTCGCGTGATTCGAAGAAGTAGCAACAAGAGTTTGCTTCGTGGATCTCCTAGATATCGTCGTATTCCCAATGGTAAACATATATCCGGTTTGAGAACGAGCCTTATGAGGGTCAGAGAGGTACCCTGCGTCGGCATAACCAACTAACAAGTTGTTTCGAGTCTTTGCATCGGGGAAAAAAGCTGCACGTGACCGGTTACTGCTCTCGGCACTGTGGTTTGCCACCACACCGTGGCTGCCGGGGCTTCCTGCGGCGCCAGTGTGAGGTGGCATGGTCATGGTGTTTTCTCTGTTGTAAGGATAGAACAATCCTATGTCAAGGGAACCTTTCAAGTACCGAAACAAATGCTTCATTCCATTCCAATGACCTAGCGTAGGCGCGGAGCTAAATCTAGTTAATAGGTTCACTGCGAAAGATATGTCCGGTCTAATGCATTGAGCAATATACAATAGTTCCCCAATTGCACTAAGGTATGGAACTTCAGGACCAAGAACTTCTTCATCATCCTCTTTAGGACGGAATAGATCCTTCTTGATATCTAGACTTCGGACGACCATGGGAGTAGACAATGGACTTCATAAATCCATATTGAAACGTCGAAGCATCTTTTGCGTGTAATTCGACTGGTGGACTAAGATGTCATCGGCCCTATGCACAATCTCAAGGCTGAGACAGAATTTCGTCCTCCCTAGGTCCTTCATCTCAAATTCTGACTTCAAATAAGACACGGTCTCTTCAATCTCATCAAGAGTACCAATTATATTCATGTTATCAACGTAAACCGCAATGATGACGAATCCAGAATTTGTCTTTCATATGAACACACATGGGCATAGTTTATCATTCTTATATCCTCTCTCTTTCAAGTACTTGTGCAATCAATTGTACCACATTCTTCCGGATTGTTTCAACCTGTACAACAAATAACGTAATCTGACTGCATGAGCACTCCGTGGTCTGGAGGCACTTAGTGGAGGTAAAGATAGTCCCTCTGGAGCTTTTATGTATATCTCTGCATCAAGATCCCCTTAGAGATAAGCTGTGACCACATCCATAAGCTGCATGTTTAATATTTCGGACACTACCAGACTAATGAGGTAGCATAAGGTAATGATGTCTATAACAGGAGAATAAGTCTCTTCATAGTCAATACCAGGTCGTTGTGAGAATCCTTGCGCCACGAGTCTTGCTTTATAACGCACGATCTCGTTCATCTCATTATGCTTACGAACGAAGACCCATTTATGTCCAACTGGTTTGACATCTCTTAGAGTCAATTCAACCTTTCCGAAGACTTCACTCTTCGCTAATGAGTCAAGTTCTGCCTAGATTGCTTCCTTCCACTTCAGCCAATCTGCTATGCGTTCACATGCAGCTACATAGCGAGGTTCAACGTTGTCTTCAAATATGATCTCATGTGCGACAGAATAAGTGAAAATGTCATCAATGTATGTAGTGCCTCGGTTTCGGGCCAACTGCTCACTTGTGAAATTCACTGAGATTTCGTTGTTCTCTGGCATCAAACAAGATTTCATAGCGTCCCACGGTAACACTTGAGTTGATTCATGGATATAGCTGTAATCAGATACCACTTCATACGATGGTGATTCATCGTTGATGACGTGTTGTTCCTTTGTCAATCGCTTCTTTCTAAGCTTTGAATCCCTAGAGTTAATCGGTCTCCCCTTTTCATTTGAGGAGCCAAGGTCGAAGCTGCTCCATGTCGGGCCATCTCGGCATCGTTTCCACAAGGGGCGCTGACAGCACCACCGCGTACGGCTGCACTACCGTTGGCTGTCACACTGCCAGGGATGGTGCCAACGTTGCTAGGTCCAGGAGCCTGTCTTCCACACCCATATTTCGGGACATCCAACCATGTTGGTACATTTGCAGCAGGTATGTTTGATCTCGTCACTTTAGCAATATCTACAAAGTCGTCGGAGATCGAATCCGCGACTTTTTGGAGGTCGATAATGCATTGCTCTTCTAACTCACTTTGAGCAGTGCGAGGATCATAATGAGACATAGTGGGGACACACCACGTTAATTCCTGACGTTCATTCGGAATGATAACATTCTCATCTCCCCTTAATGACGGGAAGCATGTCTCATCAAAGTAACAATCTCCAAATCTTGTAATAAAGAGATCTCCGGTAGTTAGTTCTAAGTAGCGGACAATCGTTGGGGAATTATAGCCAACATAGATACCTAATCTTCTTTGAGGACCCATCTTAGTACGCAGTGGAGGCGTAATAGGCAAATAGACGGCGCAACCAAAAATGCGTAAGTGTGAAATATTGGGTTCGTAACTTGTTACCATATGGTACGCATTAAACGCTTAGTTAGCCGCGAGTCCGAAATGAATAAGTGTCGTTGCAAGCAACACTGCATATCCCCACGCAGAGACTGGCAGGTTAGTACCCATAACCATTGCCTGAGCAACAAGCTGAATACGCTTGATGGTAGCCTTTGCTAGACCGTTCTGTGAATGAACATGAGGAACGAGATGTTCAACTTCGATCCCAATAGACATGCAGTAATCATCAAAAGTTTTGGAGGTGAATTCTCCAACATTATCCAAATGAATGGATTTGATAGGATAGTCGGGGTGGTGAGCCCGAAGTTTGATGATCTCAGTTAATAACTTAGCAAATGCATCATTCCTTGTGGATAGCAAAGTGACATATGACCAACGCGTCAATGCATCAACCAATACCATAAAATATCTAAAAAGTCCGCATTCTGGTTTAATATGTCCACAAATGTCACCTTGGATACGTTGTAAGAATGAAATGTTCTCGGTCGAAGCCTTAGCAAAAGAAGGACTTCCTTGAAATTTAGCAAGAGAACAAGCTTTGCAAAACGAACGATGGGCATCAGAAATTGCCATGGAGGCATTAGAAAGCACGTGAGGCATCACCAGCTCCTGTGAAGGAGGGGATGCCACCACTGACGGCATGAAAGCCGTGGAGCTGCCGAGAGAGGCAGGCTCGGCCACGCCGTGCGGTGCACGGGTAGGCACGGCCTCACCATGTGGAGCATGGGTGAGGTGATCCTTTAATCGCTTCCGGGACTTGAAAAACTGATGACCATATGAATTCATAAGAATTCTAATCATCATATCACGTCCAGGGTGCCCGAGACGGGCATGCCAAAACATATAAGAGTCTGAATCACAAAAATTGTGTTCAACCGCATATGATTCAAAAATTCGAATGGAAATAAGATACAAACCATTCTCGAGACTCTTCATCTTCTCTAAGCTGCGGCACTGACCTGCTTTCTCAGAGGTAACACAAAGATATTCCTCTCAATTCTCAACATAAGTATCGAGGTGAAAACAATTAGCACGTATATCCTTAAAACTTAACAAGGTGCAGGGAGACTTCGGCGCATAAAGAGCATCTACGACGTTGAGAGTCGTACCATTAGGCAACATGAAAGAAGCGGTGTCTCTTCCTTGAATGATGGATTTCGAACCAATCATTATAGTCATTGAACAAATTGAAAACACTAGATCCATGAACAACTGCCTGTGCCGTAGAACAATGTGAGTGGTTATGCAATCAACTAGACATTCGATTTCACCGCGAGACATCTACAAAATGACAATTAAGAGAGTCAGCGACACGGGAATAATTCTAAACAATACACCGTAGAATATTGTAAGAAATGGAATCAGAACAAAGTGTGATCTCATCGAATGTATTACATGGCAATAGTACTACATTCTTCAACTGAAGAGTTGGAAAACATGGTATTGAAGCAGTGAAATACTAAACAGTAAACTAGGGTGGTAGAAACCATCTAAAAATGGTGTAAAAAAACACATAAAGAGTGTTAGTGAGTACATATAACGGACTTGGAGAAAACCAGAAAACTAACCGGAAAACCATGTCAAAAGAACTCAAAACCGGGTGAAATTTAGACTAGGAAAACGTGGCAGCAAGTACTGCTGGAAATATGCTGGAAAAATTACGAGAAACGATGAACAAATGTTGGAAAACTCGCCGGAAACCGGGCGGCGGCTGCCGAAGCTGCAGATCCGACATGAACCGGATAGTGGTGCCAGAAATGCTGGCAAATGGCAGGAAGGCGGTCAATACGCCGGAAAAACGTTGGAAAACTTTCTGAAACCACAGGAACAGTAACCGGGTACGGCCAAAGGCAAAACGATGTCGTTTTTAATGTTCTGAGGTCCGTTTTCTAAATTTTGAAGTTCTAAATTCACAATGTAGTGCTATTAGGGTCCCATGTAACCCAAAAACGTCCAATTTAAAAACCACGTGAGTTGCACACGTTGATCATCATGCTAAGTGTAAGGTAAATAAAATTCTCAAAGAGATCGTCTTGTAAACAAGAAAATGAGAAATTTTATTAAATTCCAATCTTTAATACATCACACATGAACTTCTAATTCCAAAGTCAATGAAAATAACAATGGCGGTCGGCTATAACAATACTTGAAATCATAAAGCTAAAGAAGCTAAAAACAACTAATCAAATTCGGGGGTATCCATGGTAGTGACCGGAGGCTTAGCCTTAGAAGCAAGAGGCTCAAACTTCATGGAGATGTGGTGAGTCTCGATCTCAGAGTCCTCATCCACATGATGTGATTCGGGTTGTAGAAACTTCTTGTAGGAGGAGTATGCCTTGATCATCTCTTTGCTAGCGCGACAATCACGATTACAGTACTTGAAAGAGCCACATTTGAAGCATGAAGACTTGCCATTACCAAAAGTGGAGACATGAGGAGGCACACGGCCTCCTTGAGGTTTGGGACGGGACGGCCTCCCCCGGAGGGTGTGGCGCCGCCACCATCATGAGTCCATGTATTGGATTTAGGCCGAGACTGGCCTTGTTGTCTCCCACCACGAGAGTTGTTGTTTTGGTGCTGGTATGGAGCGTTCCATGATTGATTCTTTTGCTTAGGAGTTTTCCCATAGTTAGACTGTGGCGTAGAAATCTTTTTAGTACCAATATGTCTATTGTTGTTGTTGAGGAGGATCTCAGAATGCCTCTCCTTCTTAGCTAAGAGCGCCATTAAGTCGGCGAAAGACCAGATCTTCCATTCCTCAACATGAATACGGTACGTATGAGCTTGAACCTCATGGTTGATTAGAAACATGTCCAATGTCTTATTGAGAAGATCTAGGTCGGTCTTGATGACACCAACGGTGCCAAGATCAGATTACAGGCATAACATATCCTGATTGAAGTCATCCACTCTATTATAGTACAATAGACGGATGTTATCCCATCTAACGGTCAATTTAGGGAGAAGCTTATCATGAACGTTGTTGTACTGCAAGCGTAGTTTGTCCCATAGTTTTTTAGGATCTTTTATGTTCAAGTATTGCCACTTGAGAGTTGCATGGAAGTGACCTCTCATGAAGATGAGAGTTTGAGTCTTGGCCATGGGTGGGAAATTAGCAGGAGGGTCGGCAAACATGCATTCAATTCCTCGGCTCTCGAAAGCGAGCTCTATGTCGGAAACCCAACGGTGGTATTCCTTGCCTTCTAGATCAAGAATGCCAAATTTTGGTCGAAATGGCGATGACATCTACAAAAACGAATACATAATCTATTAGATTCAAGTATAATAGGAATTAGAAGGGGCGAGGTATATGGTCACAAGAAAAATTGATGCAAACCGCAATACTCATGATCGTACCCAATACAGTGGTGCACTCAGGCGACCACACAAAAATCGATTAATTTCTCTTTCAAAACAATCATGACTCCCCCAAGACCGTTACACAAAAAAACATCGACCAAGAGGGGAAACCCATCCCTCTATAGTCTCATCGGCGTTATAAGAAATGCCGGAATGAAGACAAGAAGAAGGCTAATAGCGCCTGATATAATATATATATACGTTCAAAAACGGGAACGTAATGAAAAATTTACCTTTGAAGGTGTGGAGAAGACGGGAGTAGCTTCTCTTGAGCGAAGACTTTGTTTGTGAAGTTTGCGTTTCTTGTGTGAATAGGTAAGGAGAGCAATTTTGAATGCTTTGATGCGGGGACTTGCGGAGTAAAAAGATGTTTTTGCGGAGCGAATGCGGAGGAGACCCTGCGGAGCTGCGGGGCTGCAGGCAGGAGGTTGCGGGGGCTGCAAGGGGGGGGGGGGGTTGCAGGGGTCGGCAAAGGCTGTAGGGGGGGTCTGCAGCGGTGGCGAGCAGGAGCGGCGGGCAGGGGCTATCGCCGACGAGAAGCGCCGATGGAAAGATGCCGGAGGCCGGCGGTAGAGAAAAAAAATATAAGGCTCTAAAAGTTAAGGGTTTTAGGGCATAGTGCGTGATAACGTGATGCATGATGAAATAATTGTGTATTATTGAATGATATGGGGGCCTATATATAGGCATTTATAAAACCACAGTCCCGTAGTATTCGAAGTCCTAATATATTATAGAGATGCTAATCTATCTCCTAATAGGAAACCTATTAGGTTAAGACACACATAATGGTAGAATAGTAATTCTTCCGAAACAAAAACTATTTTATAAATCTGAAAATAATTCATTACATAAGAAGTAATCGAAAAATTAGAACTAAATCTAACAAACAAATATCAATAACACACAAAACAAAACCAGAAACCGTAACATAATTGCTAGAAGTCATCTAGTTACACTTTGAAGATCTTCTTAGAGATATCCCAACAAGGTGGCACGACTTCTTCTTGAATGGAATTCCAAGGCTTAGAGCTTTGGATAAAATGAATGAAGGAGAATGGTGCTAGCGGCCTGGTTATGTTTTGGTGGTGATGAGTATGTATAAGGCAGAACCTTGGCTTCTTTTTGTGAGAATGACGACCCTCCTTCTGCTGATTTCATGTGGTTTAAATAGAGAAAATTAGGGTTTCTTCTAATGCATCATGGCCCTTGAATCAACTGAAGATGAATGGCTACAATTAATCCATAAAAGATTAATTAGAATTGCACATAAACTCCTTTTTTTCCTCTTGACTCTAGGCTGATTTGAAGAGAGAAAGAAATCAAGATCAAATCCCCTTGTGATGCACGGGAATAAGGAAAGTAAAAATCAGAATTACTTTTCCTCCTTTTCCTCAATTGTGTCTAGGTGCATCCCTTAATTTCCTCCCCATAAAATCAGAATTTATCTTGATCTCAAGTCCACGGTTCCACCCTAGGATTTCTTCATCAATTTCTTGAAATATGACGTGAGACATCAACCTTCACACTCCCATAAATCATGGAATCCTACAAAATATCAGAATAAATCAAATTAATACATAAGATAAATAGAAAAGATATTTTAGGATGTAATTTCCAGAAATATTTTATATTCCTTATTTTCTGCGTTTTCATGTTTTAATTCACACATTTGGTAGTCAAAGTCTCATCTAACACACATATGAACAATATGACTTAATTAGCTAATAATAAGGGTTAGCATGACATAGAATGAGGCATATAAGCATTAGAATTGTAGCACAAGGTTCTCATATCACCTTTGATGTTTTTGATCAGAGCTAACACATCTTTATCCCCAGTGTAATAGTTTAACTCTGGCGCATTAAATTTTCCTGTCAGAAATTTACAAATCTTTTCTTGATTTGTATCCGGAGTTATTGTAAGAACTACTCATGCCCAGTAATAATCATTTGCATTTGTTTGCAGGATGATTTGGTCTCTCTCTTTTCTGGTAGCTGTAAATGAGGTAGACTTTTGGTTAACTCTTTGATCTTTTTGACAGTATTACTGTCGTCTTCCATGAAACATAATTTCTTCTTGGAACTAGTCTTTGGTGAGAGTAAAGCAGTGAGGCCACTAACCTGAGGGATAAAATCTCTCGCAAAGTTGACAACTCCTAAAAACCTCTGCAAAGATTTTGCATCAGTGATTTAATCTAGGAATTGGTTGATTTTCTTGACAATGTGTTCTTAGAGATGAATCTCTCCATCTTTTACATGAATGCCTAAGAACTTTATTTCTCCTTTGATCATATATATATTTTTATTTTCAAAATGATTCCTTTATGTACAATGAGCATGCACACCTGCTCTAAATGCTTCAGATGTTCATTTATAGTTTTTGAGAAGACTAAGATGCCATCTATATAAAATATGCAGAAATCCGAATAGGGCTTGAAAATGTTATCCATCTTCTTTTGGAAAATAGACGGAGCTTGCTTGAGACCAAACGTCATAACCAGCCATTCGTAATGCCCTTGTGGTGTTCCAAAAGCTGTTAAGGCTATGAAATCTAGGTGCATTTTTACTTGCTAAAATATTAATTTAGCGTTGAACTTTGAGAAGATCTTAGCTCATTTGAGTCGATTGATGACGACTCTCATATGAGCTATCTGATACTCGTCTTTAATGGTATTTTTGTTAACATCCTTGTAGTCAATTACCATCATAGCTTTTCCCTTTACTTGTTTTGCATGATTTCTAACTAGAAATGTCGGGGCATGATGCGGGCAATTTGAAGGTCTAATTAACCTTTTCTCAAGCAGTTTTTGAATCTGACTCTATTTCTTTCATGTCTTCTTTCATATAATGAGGGATGGCTTTGACATGATAGATGCCATTGACATCGTACATTTTTTTTAAGTTGACAATATACATGATCTCTTTCCTAGTATAGTTAGGGATCTTCAATAATTATTGGTTTCAACAAATTCTTTATTTTTGCAAGGGTTGGCACATTTTTCAACTCAACTTTGTTAGCATACACATTTAGGTTATGCTCTCTGATATACTCATCTTCTCTATCTGAGCTTTCTTGATCTAATGAATCTGAATCTGATCCATTAAAGTCATATTCTTCCCCTAACTCTGAGTTTTGTGATTCTATCTTTCACACTATCACACTATGATCTTTCAAATGGTCTTTTAGTAGCACCATAATTGGCTTATAATCACCACTCTTCGTTGGCGATTTTTGATATTGATTTGTAAACCTTTTTCCGATGTTGCTTATTGCTTCTGTAATGCAAGATTCACAGAAAAAATTATGGTTTTTCTCAAATCCAATCATTTCTGGATTTTGGATCACAATTTGTTGGAGAAGGAAATCATTTCCTATCAACACATCAGCTCCTTGACTTTCACATTGCCAAATGACCCTGACTCTAAAGTTTCCTCCACCTAGGGAAATATTAACATTATAACCCACATTGTCCATGATTATCTCATGCTCAGCCATAACAACTCCAATGACTGATCTCAGAGCCTTTTCCCAATATTCGTCGGGGATGACATATCTTTTCGCAAGAGTATATTATACGTAAGAGTCTCCAATATCTCGAGACACATGTTTTTAACTCCTTTGAGTTGTTTCTTCGCAGTTTTGGATTTTCTATTCTTACACATTGCTTCCTCAAGAGATCCTTGACTCTTTCGGCAATCCCGCCTACCGTACAGAATGGTAAGAGATTTTGTTATAAAGATTGTGCTACTGCATCATTCCATGGTTCTAGTAATTTCTTGTAGTAGGTCCTTACCAGATCTTCATTATCTATGTCTCTAATAGTGCAATAGTATTTCTGGAATTTATTCGTGTATTCTTCAAAATACCTCATGTTGCAGATGCTGAGTTTTTAAATATTTGCCTTAGATCCTTCCTTTAACTGCTCGTTATGTCCCGTAACATCTCCACGGAATTGTGCGTAAATAGGACATGCAAAGTCTAGATGATTGTTGGTTTGAGCCAAATTAGCTGCCCAATGAGGTCATTGAGCGCTCCTTTTGAAGGATTGATACCACTTATGGACTATTCCAGTCATGGTCGACTTGTAATATGCATTAGCTTTGTGGTATTCGTATTTTGACAATACCAGCGCTTGGGTTAACCTTAAGCTACCTACCTAATTATCTATAGTCTTTCTTTTATCTCCGACTTGATCCAGGTCTAGGCATACTCATCTTTCAGATACTGACTGTCCCCATTTGCGTTCAGTAGGAATGAACTTTTGAGAACTCATTTATCTAGGTTTTCCTGTAGGAGCTAATCATTTAGGGAGTTTGATTTTATTTTCTCTGATGATCTTCGTGGGTTAGTTCGTGTTATTCTAAACTACAGTATGTCCTTGAAGAGTGTATTTATTCATGTTAGATGGCTCACAGACTCTGGCTGAGCATCTTGATGAGGAAGAATCTTTCTTCTGGGTTTTATTTTGACCTGAGAAATTTTTTTCATCATTTCTTCTAATTCCTCCACTGATTTACAAGTATCTGCTCGTGAATATAGCCTCTTTAGTTCTTCAGACCTGACCATTTTCAGTGGTCTCTTTGTATCTTCTTCCCCAAAAGATTCTTCGAGGAATATAGATGACTTGGTTCCCGAAATGATTCCTTCTTCATAACTGTCTATGGAGTTGTAGACTTATCTTTCCTCCAATATCTTTATAGATTGAAACATTAGTATTCTCTACTTGCTTGACGGGAGGTCTCAGGTTCCATTCTCTTGGAAATGTCACTTCATTCCATTTTGTGACATGCTTTTGCTCCGTATGATTTTTTGGATTTGTGAGCATGGATGTAGTGATCCTGAGACTGTTGAGAAACTTCGTATTCAGAGCTACATTCGAGCTCATAAACTTATAATTGATTTGATAATTTATGACAAGCTCCATCATTCCTCTTTTCATAGAAATTTCATCTGTCTTGATTCTTAACCGAATATAGTGTGGTTCATCTCTGAGGTGAGTGGTGAAGTTTGGGAAAACATTAAAATATGCTACTTGATTGCATATGGAGGCTTCCACTGTTCCTAGCATACTTTTTTTGAAGTCTGTTATCCTGTCATCTTATATGACACATAGGACAGAGCAGTCTATCTCATCTCTGGCTAGGAGTTTTATTCCTACTTGTACTACTCCAATATGCATGTATGAATAACCCTTCTAAGTTATCAGCCTGAGATCTATTTCTCCACCTGTTGCCGGGACAGTTAGTTCAAAATTCTTGAACTTGTGGGAATGTAAAAGGAAATAACCTTTTTATAGATCTCATTGAGTTTGAATTTAAGAACTAATGCTTCCCGTACGCTTGATTATATCTCATTATACTCAAATTCTTGAGCATAGATGAGTTGTACATGAATTGTGCTTCTTTTGCTTAATACTCTACTTAACATCTTCATGTTCCTTTTTTCAGTGAAACTGGAGGATTTCCATGAAAAAAACTTAGGTTCACTATGATATTATAGTTATGTTGATGTAGGGATATAGATGCTTTTGGCTTCTTTTTCCTTTTTCCTGACCTTTACCTCAACCTTTTGGTTAATCCGATTCGGATGATTAGAGCTTCTAGATGTTCTTTAAGGGTTTCCTGAGTCTTTCTTAGTTCGAACGCTTGCTTTTGAATGTTATTAACAAGGGTTTTTGTTCGAACTAACTTCTTTTCAATATCTAGTAGATATTGTTTTTCTTTGAGGTAATCAAGTTTTATTTCATGTCTTCCAATTCTTGAATTTATCTCTTCAAGTTGGTTGACTTTGAGATGAAATCTCTCTAAGTTGTTCAAGCAGCTTTTATGCAGTCTTGTTCTTGGATAGATGATTTAGGAATTCTATCAGACTCGATCGTAATAGATCAAGTTCCTCGACTTCTAATTCTCGTTGCAGATGAGAAACTTCGTCATAGAATGTATTTAGTACTCTACACACGTACTCTATCAAGTATTGGTCTTTTTGAATATGCCTTGAATAAAAACACTTTTGCCACCTATCATAATCTTTTGTAATACAAAAGGATTGAAAGTTTTTAAGTTTGAATTCTCTCTTATTGGTTAAGAGAAGTCAACTTTGTGGCATAAGCCTTTTTGCCTACCTGCTCTTGAGCAAAGCAGACTCTAATACTAGCTATGGCGGATCTAACCGATGCTCAAAATGTTTAGGGCTTTTTAATCTTCCTCGAAAATTTCTTCAAGAACTATGATATTTTCTCTAGTTTCGTAGATTCTACGTTGGACTCTATATATAATATCATAGTAATTTGTGGTTTTTTAGGAAGGTTACCTGTATATTTTATTAGTTTTTAATATTTTTTATTTTCTTCTTAGAGTTCTTTTAAAGAAATTTTCGCAAAAGCTAAAAGTTCAAGTCTAGAAGCTATTAATTTTGCAATAATTATAAGAAAAATAACTGTTTATCTTCGAGTAGAGGATGAATTTATATATTTGTAGTATGTTAAATAAATAAACTCAGAAATCAAGACCCACCATGCTCTGTAAAATTATTATTTTTACTTCAATAATATTTAAGGTAAAATGCATAGGTGAATAGTGCTTGATGTATTGTATGATGAATCCCATGTATTTTGTCTTGATAAGGAACAATATATACTGGTGGATTTAAGACTCTCAATTACACAATATTTTGACTTATCTTGATGTTGGTTATTTGGTCCAGATTCAAAGAGGAAAAACAATGGTTAAGAAATGACCAAGTGTTTACACATCCCGGCATGCGGGCTAGTTGTTCCAAAACTTTGTTTTTACATGGTCAGATCAATTGAGAATCGTAGTAAGCTGACATAAATCTATCGTCTTAGTTTCAGCAAACTTCACGAATTTTTTTTCAGTTTTACAACTTCAATTAACTGGTTTTAGATGACTCTTATTTGTAGTCTGAGTTTATCGACTATCTCACAATTCGGAAGAAATTTATTGAATGCATAAATTTTCACCTCATATGACATAACTTCGATTATCATGTCGTTTGAAAACATTGAAACATTCGAACAGCGCGCGGTAACAAAAATTATCTGTCTAGGTCCTTTGTGACGTTCGTACGGTCGTACGTATATGATCAAATATTCAAACATGGCATTGGATATGAAAGGAATTAAAACTTGATTGATCCTAAATCTAGTAATGTATGCGCCCCCTGTCTCGCAAGCATATGTAACAAAGTTATACTATTACTTACTACTTAGAGTCAATTGATACTAGCTAGTATACAAATTGGTGGAATAAAATCCGGCAATGATTGAATCAGATTGGGTTACAAGTAATTAAGATGACCTTGTACATCGGCGCGCATCAGCAGCAGCAGCAGCAGCTCAAAGGAAATGTAATGATAATAATATGATAGCAGCGGCCAGTGCTACGTGAGCCGCCGATGGGGAGGCTTTGCTGCTGCTGGGTTTTGGTGGCTCAGCATCCGCACATTCAAGACCAATTTTATTGTCTTCTTTACATTGAGATGCAAACAGGCCAGGAGGGTATTTCCCATAGATGTTTATGTAGCTAAACATGGTTGTAGCGCAATCACTTTTTTCGTCACTAACCTGCTCTGCAAAAGGGCAGGCAAATTCCTTTAAAGCTTCACAACAGATCTTGGGTGGGTAATTTGGTCCCTTGCACTTGCTTGTAAGGATTGTGTAATTCTGATTCTCAAAGTTCACAGGGCAAGCTGCACATAAATATTATGTGAGTTTTGATAAAAAAATTCATACTTGATCAAAATCTCCGATCAAAACATGCCCTAGCTACAACATAATCGATCATTGAGATTTGGATGATCGAATTCGTCCATATTGATTGACTTTATTCATGCAGATCGACAGTATTCTGTTAAGATATTATAACCACATACATTCAAAAGCCAAAAAATTACAAAGACTCACGATTATTGCTTCGGACAGTATATCAAAGAATAAGGAATGAATAATTAAAATGCAGCTGATTCAATCATATATATACACAAAGACGTTTTGAAATCGATGAATTGGTGTGTGTGGATGCATTATGTGATAGATAAAATTGCAAATGGAACCAAGCGAGTGAGAATAGAATTGAACATTACTTTTTTGGGTTTGAAGAAGCGAGCGTCCAAAGGGTCCACGAGGAGGGTCAAATATATGATCTGCAAAATTTTACAAATATTCCAAGTAAATATGACTTACAACTCATGAAAGCTTGAGACTAATTAGTTAAAACAAGAGAGATACATATGATGAATTAGAGACAATTAATTAAAATAAAAATGGGTTATATATATAATTACTGGGGAGGAATGTGGCGGAGGACGAGGTTGAAGCCAAGCACAGGAGAATCAGGAGAAAGAAAAAAACGAGATAATGACATGACGATCGATACGAATACGTAATCATTTCTCTGGTCTCGTTTCAGCTTGGGGAATTCGTCAGAGATCGAACACCAAACCTGTGTGCCGACGACGATCTCTGCGTTGATCCTCCTGGAGTAGAGCTAGGGTCACCCACGGCCTCTAAATTTGCTCGTCTACCTGTTTTTATTTTTATTAATTTGTTTTTCTTAGTAGAAAGAGAGCCAGAAACAAAGGGAAATAGAAGGAGGAGAGCCAAAATAGCTCATCGATCATCATCAATCTGTACGCATTGTTAGGTTTGTTACATATCGACATGTGAAGGATTAATGTGTTGATGAGTTAAATATGATCTTAATGCGTTAAATATCGACATTCGAGACAGATTTAGCATTGTGGTCCAGTTTTGATAATCGATAAGGAACTAAATATGATCTTAATGATAACTTAAACGTCAGTTTAAATGTTCTAAATGTTAGAATTATAGTCATGCTATATAAGATCATTTTCGCTAGTTTGGTGTAAAACTTCATAAAACTACATTAATGGTTACATTAATAAACTGCTTACATGCATCACAGATAAAATCCTAATTAGACACTCGAAATTATCATAAAAATTATATTGTTGTTGATGTTATTATTGACAGGAGCCGAAAAGAATGATACGTATGACGCTATATTTGGTGCGAAATATGCCAACTACTTATTCATCAAAATTATATTTTGAGAAAAATACGACACGTTATCAATCAATCAACATTCTTGGTATGAGAATTTGAAAGCATTTGACATGATAGTGTACTTCTCACTCAGATTAGTAAATTTAGTTTACTCTAATATCTAAAGAAGCTTTTTTTTTTTAAACAATATCTAAAGAAGCTAAACAAAACTCTGACAAAAGCACTGGTGTACAATTCGGCAGTATATAGAAAATTCACACTAATTAAACTGAAAGATAGTAGATTAGTGGACCTCTAACTACCATGTGGCCTTGTTTGGAGAAAAAAACTAACATGTAGCTCACATTTAAAATATATAGAAATGCAATTTAGATTGCTTTATTAGCCAAATTGCGTTTAGTGTTAAACATAAAAATTGTACCTGAACTCAGGCTAACAGCAATTTTGCATGAAAAAACGAGAAAAAATGAATTTTTCATCCTATGTGCAACCGTGCAAGTAGCATGTTATTTAGGCCTCACTCATGTAAAAATTCAGATAATAGGCTAACAGCCTGAATTAGGCCTCACTCATCTAAAAGATACAATAATGCTAGAGTCATACTCGTACATGAAGGTTTTTCTTCTTCCTTGCCCACCCAAACTAAGAATGAGCATATATATGGTTCAGATGCCACTTTATCCGATACAATTCTTTCAGAAGCAAAGTGTATTCAGCGCTGTCTCAACTTACAACACCCATATTTCCTTCATCATCTCTTCTTAAAGCCATACTTCTTCCGTTCATAAAAGAGATCTGTTTTGGCACTACCTAGATTGACAATCTTTGGGCATCCATCCCTGTCTTTCTCCTGCTGTGTACACTCCTTGCAATAGTAAGCATCAGAAATACCAACTCCTCCACAGATAACACAACGACCCTGAAATGATCCGTAGTTGCATTCATCACAAACCCTTACAAGAGTGCAAGGGCGCACATAAGAGTCACATATCACACACTTACCATCACACTTCTCACAGAGCCGCCCGATGGCAATCCCTGGTTGCTTCCGGCACATGATCAAATCAGGGTGATGCTTCGCCATTGTTCACTTTGCTGTAATCTGCATACATATAACAAGTATAAGCATTTGTACCTTGATTGAATAAGATAAAGCCTATTAAGCTCTGGCACAAAGACAGACTGAAAACAAGTTATATGGAATGTGATGTTCTGTTCATCTGTTAAATGTCCATCCTGAGACTCAAGCTATTACAAAAATAAAATGGTCTAGTCCCCTTAAGCCAATGAGTTCTCCCAAATCCACCATTCAAAGCTAAACTTGGCCAAAGTGGACTATATCATAAACAGTGAGTAGAATCTAAAAATAACAGAGCATTCAGAAAAGATCCTAACGTTTTAGAAGGTACCAGATCAGACTAGTCTCTATTCCCCTAAACCCCAGGACTCTCCAATATGGTAGATTGGTAGATCATATTTGACCCATCATATAGCCGAAGCAACTAGTACAGAGACTGAAATGTTTTTGCTCTTTCGACACGCAACTCGACCAAAGTATAACTTATGCTCAAATGTCTGTATCAGCAGTTAATTTGGCAGAATCCCAAGTTCCCAACAACAATCGAATAGGTCTATAAATAGAGAAAACAAATCACAAATCTATAAACATTAACATTACAATACAGCCGCTGTTTATATTGATGCCAAGATAACAACTTAGATGGAAAGTGAACATTAACCAACGTCTCAAAACAGAGCACATCAAATTAACATGGCACATAGTGTTGAATTATCGAATCACAGAATTTCCAACCATTATCAATAACAAAACCTGAAATAAAAAAAAATTCAAGAACTAACGAAAGCAGTGCCACAGCTATATAATGTACAGATCAACTACCTTTAAACTCAACCAATCAAAAATAAAACAAAAATCTTAATCAAAACCCACCAAAACGAAGCATATAGAGTACAAATACTAAGCAAATTGAAAAATCAAGCACATCAAATTAAAAATGGTGGGTATAGATCAAGTTATCGATTAGGGGTTAAAGCACCAACCTGAGTTGCAGAGAAGAGCCTCAATCGAACTTTGAAGAACAAGCGGACCAAGTTCTGTTGTTTTTTGTTCTGAAGAAGAAAACTTTAGAAGAACAGATGAAACGTCCGTTGTTTCCAGAAAGGACGACGCACTTTTGTTGGGCTTGTTAATTATGGGCTTTAAATGTTATTTTTGAGATGAGGCCTGCATTGAAAACGATCATGGGCCATGAAAGCTCGAGCAAATTAGTTCACGTTGAAAAGTGAAAACCTTGGAAAGTAGGGGCAATACTGCAATAGTGCTAGTTTTACAAGAAAACAATTTAGGAAGAAAGCTACATCTTTCATGAGCTTCAGAGCTTGGAAAGGTATTCTTGATTCTAGACCTTTACTCACTGAAGCTATCACATGGACTGTTGGAAAGCTCTTTGCCTGAGAACCGAGCTAGCTTGGTACCGCAATACTGCAACCTCAAAGTGTCAACAAAGGCCGAAAAGCTCAGCAACATAGGCCGGAATTCTCTACACGTTGGCACGTTGCGGTCATTGCATGTACGTGCATAGTTGTTGTCGTTGCTGTACTTTTATTTCATAGTTTCATTCCGACTTTCATCATATTGAATAATATGAATAAATTCATGCTTTGCTTTTTGTAATGTAACCAAATTAACGCATTGTTTACTTTTTATACGACAAATAGGAAGATAGATATGAAAAGACAATAAAATTTGTCACATATCCTCGGTCATTGTAACTAACAAGCATGGCCATATTATTATCATAATACTCTGTACTAGTACCCACAATTGCACAACATTAATTATAAAATGGATTTTTAGAACTATACATTG
The DNA here is from genome assembly GCF_933775445.1 of Argentina anserina. NCBI lineage: Eukaryota > Viridiplantae > Streptophyta > Magnoliopsida > Rosales > Rosaceae > Argentina > Argentina anserina. Next base: position 30,861,151 of record NC_065874.1, read on the forward strand.
TTGCACATGAATAAATTGTGGGAAATAATTCATTGATGTGATAATTGTTTTGTATATATATATACAAAAAAGAAAATAGCTGTACTAACTTAACTAGAATTGCCTCTAATTAAGACAACCAACACCATCTTTCAAAGACATATGTACGTCGCACCAAGCGCCACGCACACGGGATTTTTTCTTGTAGTAAATGGTCGAAATTTGATGTGATATATGATTTGCTTGATGAGGAATCGAAATGTGAGCAAATATCTCAACTCATTCCTTCCGACCCGGTCCTTTCTATACATCGTTTTCTGTTCATCAGAACCTTTCAGATACATCTGGGTCATAGATTGCTAGGGTCACACGGCCAAAATGGTTTCCATCAGATCATGACCCAGACCCGACTACCCGAGGGACCACCAGACACGTGTCAACTTCACAGCGCACAAATACAAAACCCTAGGTCCTACCTCCCATGAATAAAACACATCCATCGTGCTCCCATTAAAATATTATATAGTTTGCTGTCGCATTCTAGCTGCACCAGCTTGGAGCGTCTTTGTTTTTATAAGCAGCAAGAAGATGAACAGCACCCCCACACAAACTCCACCATTTCTCTCTGAAACATGAGCGTTGAATCTTACCCTCCTCCGTTTCGCAACCTACTCCAACCTTCACTGAGCCACCCGGTCCGGACCCCCGATTCGGGTTGTGGTGCCCTCTACTCGGATCCTATACCAGTTGTGGATCTCAGGTGCCTTGAGCTTGGGGACTGCAAGCTTCTTGAGGAGCCTTGCAAGCAATGGGGATTATTTCGTTTGGTGAACCATGGAGTTCCTCAAAGTCTTCTGCGTCAACTCCATGACCATGCCAGAACGCTTTTTTCTCTTAACTTTGAATCCAAACAGGCCCTTATTAGAAACCCTCTGTCGTACTTCTGGGGTACCCCTGCCCTTACTCCAACTGGGGCTGCGTTATCGATCGAGAAACACAAGAATATCAATTTGGTTGAGGGTCTCAACGTGCCTCTCTGTCAACTGTCTCGAGTTCAATCTGACGATCCTATAATTGCTTCTTTCTGGTACGTACTACTCACAGTCAATTTTGTTTAACTATATATGTATCCACAGTTCTTTCTTTTTTGGCTCCATGTTTAAATATAACTGATGACCCTACTCCTGGGAAATTAATACCTAGTGGAGAACCCATTTACTGTTTTATTAATTCAGAGACACTGTACTTACTTCTTAGTTCTTACTTCTTAGTAGTATTAGTTTAGAAGTCGTATTAATTTGAAAACTAGCTAGCTAGCTGTATCTGGCTGATATTCCAAAGCGCATGTCTTACTTTCAAGCTTGATTTTACTAATTTGATTGTTGGAATTACAGTCCGACATACATAGGGTATAGCGATAATCGAACACGTGTTTAGCTGTTCGAATGTTTAATGTTCTTACTCAAATACAGTTTTTAGTTTGGCCGTGGAGCCTACGATGTGGAGTGTGTTTGTAGTTGAAATTTAATTGTACGTATGAGTAAATTCTTTGATTGATAGATTTAACTAATTAGACGTAATCCTTGTTTCTCTCTCTATATATATAATTATATATTTTGTGTTTTCCTTGGATTTATATTTGTAATTAGTGAGATTGCTTCACAAAAGGGTAACCATTTTCTTTACCTGATTCACATCTAAGCATTGTGCTAGAAGAATATGGAAGGCATCTAGGTCGAATTGGCAGAACCCTATATGAAGGTATGTCCAAGAACCTGAGTCTTGATCCAAATGAATCCGACACAAAGTTATCAGAATCTACTGGTTTAGTACGTGTATACCGATACCCACAGTGGGCGTCCAAATCTAAAAACCAAAACAAATCTACATGGGGAATGGACGTGCACACTGACAGTTCAGTGCTGTCCATACTGAACCAGGACGAGGTCGATGGCCTTGAAGTGCTCAAAGACAATCAGTGGTTCACTGTGAAACCCATTCCCAACACTCTAGTCGTCAATCTTGGAGATATGATGCAGGTCTTGCTCCTCGATCATTCCCATATGTATTATGTATATATAAATTAAGCTAGACTATCAGGGTAGATATATACTAAGCTAGACTATTCATTTTCTCAAATATTGTTGATATATACTTTGAATTGATTTCATATATAATGCTATAATATTGCTTGCTGCTGTGGATTACAATAGTTAAATAATCGAGTTCATCGATCATGCCCAAATAATTGGGAATTTTATTAAACTGTCTAGTATAGTATTACATATATAGCATGTTGATATCGTTCTGTGGCAAGAAAAACAAAGCATGAAAAAAAAGATGTTGTCTAACTTACGAATTGATATAATTAAGTCACGTACAATGGTCTTTGTTGACAGCATCAAGAAATATTTCATTTGTGTTTTGTGCTAATTGGATACCATATGAACTTGTATGTTGATAGTTGTAAATCGTGGCCTCTGTAATATGCATGGGGTAAGTGAGTGCAAATTTCACTACCCTTATTTTTGTTCCATTTAAAATTAGTGCTTACTGAATTCATGTTGATCAAACCAGGCGATAAGTGATGATAAATACAAGAGTGTGAAACACAGGGTGAAGGTGAACGAATACAGAGAACGCATATCAATTTGCTACTTTGTGTTTCCTGACGAAGGCAGTGTGATTCAAAGCTCAATCTACAAGCCTTTTACATACAGTGATTTTCAAGGACGAGTGCAGCAAGACATAAAGACTATTGGCTATAAGGTTGGCCTTGACAGATTCAAGCGTATAATTCCTTAGTTGTTATTAACAGATTCTTTTGGTCCAAGTAACAATTATATTGCGAGTCAAAACGTACTGATGTATTAGTTTGCCAATCAAATTTAATTTGTAAGAACTATTGGCATGCAAAACTAATACTACTGAACTTGAAATTTTAATGAGCATTAATATAAGTTCTAAATTTAAGTGTTTGGGGTTGTGTTTTGATACTTTGAGGAGTTTGAGCACAAAACAGTCATAACTATATATGCCTATCTTTCTTTTCCTCTTTCTCGGTACCTATAACCCAATACATACTATATACAGTACATTGATACATGACAAAGAATGGGTAAATTAAATCAGAAAAATATAAATCAAGGAAGCGGCGAACAATCAAGAAGAATACTTTGAAAATATGTAATTCACGCGTTCTAAAGCAATTAACTGCTGGAATATTTAAAAAGATGATCTTTTAGACTTTCATATTGCTCATATGAAATTGCATATTTTAACCAGAATGTCTATTTAAGACACATAATACCTTTATGGAATGAGAACGACGAGATCTACAAGACTCATTTTAGTGAGCCTCGTCAGATTTAAGCCAAATAAAGACGTTTTACTGTTTCTAATCGGGATTTAGTATTTTAGGCTAGTTATATTTTCATTTTAGAACAAATTTATTTAGGTTTATTTGTTTCCTTTTAATTTGGATTCTTTAGGTTTCATTGTTAGATTATGACTTTGATTTTGTTTAGGTTATTGATGCCTATATAAGCATCATATTTATTTGTATTTGGGACATCTTTTGTATCAATAAACCTTTGAGTTTTCTCAATTATTCTAATAGATTCTAGAAATTCTCTTGGATTCGAGAAACCATAGTCTTGTGAATTCAAGACTACCGTTGCTGGATTCTAACAGGTTAGTTCTGTTGCATCATACCTAGTCCTTATTACATTACAGTAATTTCCTTTTGGTTACAATTTAAATAGAAACCTCAGTTGATGATTAAGAAAAACCCCCCACATAATAAGATCGATTAGTGATAAGATTACAACAAGATCGATTAGTGATAAGATTACAACAGATGTTTACACAACTGAATTCAACAATACGAGAAAATTAGAGATACATCTATTTTTCAAGCTTTTTTTTAAGTTTTTTTTTCTTTTTAAATCTATACCCAAAACTTATATAAACATTCCTTACTGAGTTCTCTTTTATAATTAATTAACATATTCAAATTATTTAGTTGAGTTTACGTTTTTGCCATTTTAATTGAAAATGGAAAATATCTCCCTAATTATAGCTTTTACAATTTTTTTAATGCTATAAAACATGTAACAATTTTAAATATAAATGTGTTTATAAATTAAAATATTCAATTTGGTAAATCTGGATAAATTTTCTATTAATAAATAGTCAATTGAAGAAGTAAATTTACGTTATAGACACAATTGTATTAATCAAAGCAATTGATTTGAATGCCTTAAAAGCTGTCCATTTGGCGAAAAAAATTTCAATCCTCTCGGAGAACCACTTGGCAATGTTTAGTGGTCCTTCTCACCTATTATATTTTGACAAATGGATTTATTAGACCAAAATTATAATTTTACATAGTTTTATTATTTGTGAATTAACCTTCATGGATATTAATGATTTTGAATTAGGATTTCGGGTTTAGAGTTTAGAGTTTAGGGTATAGGATTTTAGAATGTAGGATTTAGGGTATAGAGTTTTAGAGTTTTGAGTATTAGAGTGTAAGGTGTATGGTTTTAGAAAGAAACATAATATAGTCTTTGATAAAATAACTTAAATATGATTTTTTAATTAAATATTGAGTGTCAAATGGTGATTGGAAGGGAATACCATTAGATATTGTGGTTATCCTGTAGGACTGAAAAATTTCTCCAATTTGGCTCTTACTTTTTACCACTGTAAACCACTACTACAAATACAACCTTTCATAACTTTTTTTAATGACGTTTGGTCACCACGTCATGATATGTTTATTCTATCTCAATTTCAACTTAATTTTATGACGTTTTATTATGATGTTTTACCAGTGTCATCAACCTTATGACGTTTTCCAAATGTCATAGAAATTGTTCTTCACGACATTTTGGAACAATCATGGAATAGTCTTTTATGACCTTTTTTTATCTGTCGTGAAATAGTTTCTTATGACGATTTTTCAACCATCGTAAACGTTGTGATGAGCTATGATGATTTGCAACCGTCATGAAAACATTTGGTCAATGCAATTTTTTATTTAACCTAAACATACTTGTAGTGCTGGAAACATAAAAACACAACTCTCCTGCACCTCTCCTCTCTCATATCATGCCTTTCTTCCCTTTTGAGGCCCGATCTCAATGTTCTTCTCCCTTATCTTGCCTCGACTACAATCAATCTCTTCCAATATTTTCAACATGTTAACACCACCCTATGAATGGGGCGATTACCGGCTTAATCTCCTCCTATTCCGGTTGTCGGACCGTGACCGGAGACCTAGTATGCCTGGCTGGCTGGCAATCCGATCCGGTAGCGTCACTGCTTGCTCGGGTATTATCGTTAACGCCACCCACGGTGGCTTGCCTAAATGATAAAGACGCTATGTGTTGGCACACATTCTCACATTGAGAGAAGAGCCAGACATATCTTCCAATGCGCCTATAAATAGGTTGCCTAAACCACCTAAGAAAAGTAACGTATTCCTGAGTTCTTTAACTCTCGAACTTAAATTTTGTTATGGATTTTAACTTGGGCTTCAGAGGGTCAAAGGCCGGCGCACTGCTAGTCCTTTGACTTTGACACATGTTATGTAGAGGTCCCACTGAGCTGACATATCGTAATACAAGGCTATGAAGTTAGGTCCCCCGGATTTAACTCCTATAACCTTTGGCGCTAGAAGGAAAGTCTTTGTGAGCAAGGCTCTTCCAGCTTGATAACAATGCTGACTCTGAATGAACACGAGAATCCACAATCGCCCCGTCGGTCCCCTCCCCCGGAGGCAGACACGACACTTTCGCTAAGACTGTTCCTTGATCCGTAGCTTGAGGCCGGGGGACCGTTCCCTAATTCACAAACCACAATTGGAGGGTCATCCCATGTTCCCTTCATAGGCCCTCAAGTCGCACTAGAGTTAGCCCTCCAAGACTACAAGAGGCTCCAGGCCGAGATGGAGCTAAAGCGTTAGGCCACACATGCCACCTTGGCACGCTCGGCCGCACTCGAGAAAGAGCAACAACTCTTCCATATCCCTCTCGAAGGCCGAATACATGCAGATAAGGCCCTGGAAACACCCGCAGCCCCATGACGTCCGAGACCACCACGTAAAACGGTGCATATCACCCAACCTCTGATCAATGCGTTATTGGGCCGGCCGGCCCCAGTACCGCATTATGTAGACCTGGGCATGGAGAACCCCGAGGTGGATCAGGATGACCCGGAGGTCCCAGTGGGTCCACCCACATAAGATCTCCAGACTCAGCTCTTGCTACTTATGAATGATACTTTGGAGCGTCTGACCAAAAGAGTCGATGTAATTGAGATCAAGAGCACGCTGCGCCAATTGCACGTGGGATATGGAGGTCGAGCCGGCCTGTTCAGCCAGCTGGTGCAAAGAGAGCGACGCCCATTGGGGGGAAAAACCGCTGAAGGTCACTAAATACAATGGGCGCTTTGACCCGTATACTCATTTGGAGAACTTCCAATCTAGCTTGGCGAGCACGCGGTACACGGACGCTAAATCGTGCCATGCCTTTCAGTAAATGCTCACTGATGAGGCCTCGGGCTGGTTCGTCAGTCTCCCTTCGAGTTCGGTGGATAGCTTGAACGAGCATATATGAAAATTCCTTAACCGTTTCATCTTGCAAGGTGGAAAGAATACGGACTGGTCAGATCGCCACTTTAAGGCTATTTAATCTAGGGGTGGGCACATGACGGGATTTGACGGGACAAAGCTCATCCCACGTCCCGTCCCACTCTTTTGAATCGTGACGGGATCGGGACAGGACGAGGGTTTTTAAGAATGCATCCCACTCGGGATTAATCCCGGTTGGGACGGGACAAATTTCACCTTCCTATAAAGTTAAATAAAAATCTATATTTTTACTTTTTCATTAACAAAAAAACATTCAATAATGAAATTTTAACAAAAAAAAAATTATGTTCAAAATATTATAATTTACCGTTATTATTTGAGTTGATATAATTTTGGAGTTATTAATAACATAAATTAGTTTCATTTTGATACAAATATATAAGAATTTTTAAGTTTTCATTAAAGGTGGGACGGGAAGGGACGAAGCGGGATAAAAATTATTCGTCCCACGTCCCATCCCACTATTATGAAACGGGACAGGATCGGGACGGGACGAACGTTTTTAAACCTCCGTCCCGTCCCATCCCTATGAATTTCGGGACGGGATCGGGATTTCCGTTTTTTATGCCCACCCCTAATTTAATCATACAATATGATATTATATTCTTTCCACTTTCAAAAATACATCAAGAAATAGTTGTCTAATTTTCCTTTTTCCAGTGTATGTTACAGATTACTCTTACATATATTTTTATTTCTATATATTCAACCGTTGACCATTAGTAGGTTATGAATTTTTTGTATTGTTTTTAGATTGTATATATGATATAGGTGTATAATCCCTCTATATTCATTTTCTATAATAGCAACCATATCCCAGAGGTAGTTTATAGTTAAGTGTGATAATCCCAACAATACATCCTATCGATGAAACCCACGTACACTCCTTAACTAAGAAAGTAAATCCTACCTATAGAGCAAAATTAACAAACCAAATCCACCTATTTTCAAAGAACAATTAATGTACACATTCTAAAAATTTAACCTACTGAATAGACATTACCTATTCCACAAGAAATAAAAACAATCAAACAAATACCCCTCAAACCCACCTGCCTTTTAGGCACCTTTGCCTATCACACAGGTACAACAACCCGAATTACAAGTAGAATACACCTCACCAACATATTTTACTCAACAAAAAATCACATATACCTATACGACATAATTCAAATGGGAGTCATACCTATGATACTGGAACCACACAACAACAAACACCACAAACATAGGCAATTCATACAATTAGAAGCTCAATACCTACCAAACAGATCCAAAGAAAAACATACTGGAATAAGCGAAAATAAAAGTTGTTGACAAACCAACGCCATAGAGACTTGTGAAATCGAGCAATCCATTCATATCACAAAAATTAAACCGACTAATATCATGAATAAAGGTTGGAAACTAAAATTGAGAACCTCATATATCAAGGTTTCATATGTAAAGATTATATAATCTCTAAATCCCCTATATTTAATTATGTTGCTTCGATCATGGATGAGAATAAATCAATATCTGATGCTACAATCAAGGGCTATATATTGAATTCAGCTTACTCTATCATAGTTGGATTTTGAAACAAAGACATATGCTTCAATCAAGTGATACATGTCATTTCTAGATTTTGTGGTTATGTATTAGGAGAGTGGTACATTTAATAAATATCAGCAAAATAAGATTCTCTTATTTAGAACCAAAGTATTTCTTTTTCAAAAAGTAGACGGCGTAATAAATATGTTTGGTGTCAATTAAGAGACGAGTGTAATATAAAATAGGTCTATATTTTTGGGTGTATGTTTAAATGCCCCTAAAACTGCAGGATTAGGATTTCGGAACCGGGAAAAATCGTTTTAACATGATTATCAACATAAGCTCCTGAAACAAACAGCAGCTTAATCTCCTTTTGGTCCTAAGATATAAAGTATTTGACTCCTCTTCTTATAAGTCATAACTCATAAATAAATGTCTCCCCTCTCATACATCCTCAAACAACATATCGACGTACGCCAGAGATTAGCGTTTGATAATTCATATAGACCCCATCGAATATATAAATTAATAATGACATAATTTATATAATAAATTATACATTTATGAGTATTTCACTAAATAAATTAATATAATATATCAAACAACATAATTTTTTCATTTCCGTGATAAACCAAATAATGTGGTGCATGAACAAAGTAAACCTTTTTTTTCAAAAAAAGTGAAAGAATAAATATATTATACCTTGATAAATTAGTAAGTTATTATTAAATTAATAGATTATTAATTTATCGATATATTAATATTTCATTAAAATAATAAATTTTGTCAGTCCCGAGTTTATTAATTTATAAAGAAATAATGTGGTGCATGATTGCATAAACAAAGTAAAACTTTTTTTACTTCGAAAAAGTGAAAGAAAATATATATTATACCTTGATAAATTAATAAGTTATTAATTAATCGATAAATTAATATATTATTAATTTATCAATATATTAATATCTTGCAAATAATAAATTTCCTCAAACCCGAATTTATTAATTTATAGAGATTTTTTAGTACATATAAATTAAGATGTGACATTAACTTCGTGACCCATGTTTTCATAAACTAAACTCATGAAAAGAATAAGATTTTCCCCACTCTAGAATTTACATACAATTATTATGCACCTTCCTAATCATTATTCCCCTTTCCCGTATTTCATTCTCCCATTAAACTTGCAGTAACCTCTTGGAAAGTTTCTAATTCAACACCTCCTCTAAATACAAAGTATTTGGCACTCCCTTAACAAACAAAACACTCACAGCCAAAACCCAAAGAAGCACTTGGCCCATTGGCCCATGTTCCTCAAGTAAAAACATGCACATGCATCTCATGGTTTTTCACAGAGGATGACACGTATGTCTTGTATCCTCACTGGGGTATCAAGTATGTGTTGTATCCTAGTTCTGGGTACTTCATTGGTTTATTGTTCCTATCCGAGTTGCTTGACTCGTGCTTGAGAAGCCAACCTTGTGATATATTTCATGATCTCCAAATCTCACGTCTAGCTAAGCAGCTCATCTGTCTTGGCTGTTAAGATTGATCTTACTTGTGATATTTCTCTTCTCTCGGTCTCGAATACCTTGAGATCTCAAATTCATGATGCACTAATCTATGCCTCTTGCTAGGTCATGTTTAGTGTTAGGATCAAGTTGCTATTAACCATTTGTCTTTGTATAATTTGCTTAACATCCCAAAAAAATGGTTAGTGGGTTTTTATCTTGTTGCTAATGGTTTTTAGTATTTCTCCTCATGTCACTCTCAATGCCTTCAGAAGTGTCCAAGGCGGTTAGTGCTCTTAGAGGCAGTTGGGATCTGCCTAAACCTAGGTATCCCCCTTGTCTATAAATGCGGAGCATGTTGCTTTGTGTTTGATGTGGAAAAAATTGAGAATTTGCATTTTCTTTAAATCAAAGTCATTTGCATGTTCTTGGGGCCCTGAGTCTTCCTATGTTGATTGTAAATCTCAAGGCTTGAACAAAATCATAACACAACTTTTACATCTCTTTCATGATGTTGCATACCATGGCAGATTTGTAGTGCAACAGGTCATGATAAGACTTTCCAAGCAGGGCTGGTTATCAGTTAGCTAGTATATGTCTATTTCGTCTCAGTGCAAATTTCATTGTGTAAACACGCGAGAGACAAGTGAGGTAGAGTAGTCTAGAGACTAGGTCTTACATAGGATATAAGGATGGCTTGATATTCTCATATTGCTACAAACTCGTAAAAGATGTATTGGTACATAGAGGAAGTCTTTGTCCCTCAAAAGTTAGGGGCACACAGTTTTTCTCCCTGAATTCAGGGTGTCAACGAGTAAAAAACATTGTGGTGTTGTGTGATTATTTTTACTGTTTTCAGTTCATAATTCGATAAACTGTTCGTCAAGTTACCAAACACTTGTAATATCTCTGAACACAAAAATTCGTGAAAAAATTGTAACAGTCATATTCACCCCCTCTAAGACCTTCACCTCCCTTTCTATTTCTCTTTACTTCATCCATCATTTATAATGTCTTTATCTTAAAAAAACAATATGATGTCTTAGACTCGCCCAATCATATGTTACCGTCACGAATTTGCACTAATAAGCTGACGTGGAGGTCAGAGACAGGGGAGAACATAGTAATTTACCATGGGACTAGAGTCGGAACGAACACTGCTCGATCAGACCTTCAGACTGTTTCTTGACACCAGTCATTCAACAAAATTGAAACCAAGACATAAATTCTGTTTTTTCTTTTTTTTTTTGGATAATAAAAAGATTTCAGCTCAAGAGTGAGAGTGTATACTTCCATTACCATGATTCTCTCGTTGAGCTTTATTGGAAAACTTAGATAAGGAACTTGACTCGGCTTCAACTTGGGAGGTACATAAAGTTGAGGCCTAGATTCACTACAAAAGGGCAATTTTTCAGCAAATTACATGGCCGATGTGGATGTATGACTTTTGGTCTGAAAATGTCTGCATGTGGATGTAATTGGTACATACTAAAGCTCAAGAATCGGTCAGACGGAAAAGGATATCGCAAATTCCCAATCAACCAGGTAGATCTTCGATTCTGCTTCAAGAACATGTCTCTCTGCCTGATCATGATTGTCACCTCCGATCCAATGTAGAGACTTAATACTGAACTTCTAAGGAAACTCTTGATGCAATGGATCAAAATAGCTGTATGCAGTACAAGCAGCCAAATGACCTCGATGTGGCGTATCCTCTGCAGCTGAAACATGAAGTGTACTTGGTGAAACAAATACTGTCCCAGATAGGAAAAGACCTGTTGGAGAAGTCATAGAAGGAAGACAGTCATAAATCGTGCAAGAGCATCTCTTGAATAGGACAATTGAATCACGTACAAATGGTACAATGACAGATTTTGACATTTGCTAGCTAATAGACTTCTAACAGGCTGATGAATAAAGAATTGCACAGATATTAATGTATAAATATATGCTAAATGCTGACTAGTAATAATGTTTAGCAAATGCAGATCATCTTGCATATATATAAGATCGTCTCAAATTAAAGTACAATATGAAGGTTCTTCATAATGTACCTACGAATACCACTAAGTAATCAAGAGTTCAATGTAAGGACCTGCCGTCCATCATTTTATTTTTATTTTCAATTGGAAAGACATTATTAAGAAAACATGTTTCAGTCTGATGACGAAGTTGGATCCAGAAGGTGCAAGATCAATGTAATTAATACAGTTTTTTCCATACCTTCATGTCTGGAACAATTGATGACTTGATGTATCTGTCTTCGACAACAAGCTAGTGAACAGTTCTTCACTCATTCAAATCGTGCTGTCTTTATTTGGCGGACATAAAACAAGGAAGATTCTGTGGTGAAGGGAGATATAGTGCTTATCCTCTCTGCATGAGTACAGAATCTCTAAGGCAGTTCAAAGATGATGGTGATTTGATGCTAGTCTATCACTATCTCACATTAATCAGGAAGTGAGATCTGGCTGAAAGTTAATTTAGGCAGATAGTTATTCTCATCCTCCACCTGGGTCAGCCGAACAACCAAAAAAAGTTAAAAGCTATCTCTGATGCTCATTAGTGCGTTACTCATAATCTAACAGAACAATGTTGAAATTCAATGATTTCAAGTAAATGAATACTCATACAAAGCGAATAGTCATTTTCTCAGAAAATCCAGCTGCATGCAGTTGCACCTTAAGTCACAAGTACTGAAGTACAGCAGTTCCACTACATTGCAAGCCGCCGTTTTATACATGCAGAGGTGTATATTACAAAGCACTGTGTTTAGAGCTATATATATGTGCCAAAAACACATGAACTGAGGACTTCAGGTCATGATATAGAAAGTTTACCGTATTAGCATCCCATCAGCTGTTCAACTCGAAGGCCATCCTAAATAATTGTACTGCTTCATCTTGGTGGCTTGGTGCTCTGTTCTTCTGCAATTGATATGTTATTTAGACTTGACTGTATCTTGAAAGTTGAAACCAAATAAAATGGATAATTCTACATGACATAAGGTTTTATTCTGCTACCTATAGATTTCTTTTAAATTATTCTGGAATTTTTTCACACTGGAAGAGTGCCTGAGGGTTTATCTTGTCTTCAGGAGTTTAACCAGAAGAACCTTACAGCCTAGACTCCCAATTCCATACAGAAGGGTGCTTGCAATCTTTCTGAAATGTACTTCCAGCATCAGATGATTGGGCACAGCATAAAAAATAAATAAATAATCTTTGAGAAGCGTACACCTCCAGCAGGATGATTAGGAGAGTTTGATAACCAACCAGGAAGGTATTCGAGCTGACACACTTAAGTACTGTTATGCTTCTTTCAATGTTTTAGGTACATGTCTCTAATAGGCGCTGTTTGTGACCTCTCTAGCTCATTGTCACATATGTTCTTGACTATGCTCCATCATATTGGTTTATGTAACTAACCAAAACGCTTTCTGTAACGTGCTAAAACTCCAACTTGAAAACCAACAGCTTCAAGTTATAATATGATCTACAAGTTGGTACTTATGCAGCTTCCCAAATTTAATTGCCCTGACGATTGCATGCAGCTTCAATACAAGCAGTACAAGTAGCCTGGTGTGGCTCACATCTACAATAAATACATAGAGGACTCGGCTATAACTTGGTTTAATAAAGAAAATCAACAAACCTACCAACTGTCAAAAGATTTATGGGGTATTTCTCATCTGAAACATCAGCACAAAAGAAACACAAACCTTAGTGGTGAAGAACTGAAGATCATCTGGTATTGGAATTGGAAGTCCAGCAATCCCTCGAGCTATTCACATGGCCATGAATCATCATCTCCTGTATAAAAGCGACTTACTTGGCTTATAAATACAGAACTTGGCATAAAACTCAGACTATGAGAGCACTACATTACCTGTGGATAGACCAAACTTGATCCCTGATGTATCTGAAAGTTGGAAAAAGACAATGCCTGATGCTCAATTGATGGTTCCTTCCCCCATCCAGTATTGGCTTCCCTTTGGAGATGCATCCCTATAATACATGGTGGCAAAAGAAATGATTCAATTATAAATCCAAAGACTCATATAGAACAGTGCCATGTGATGCAAATAATAACATATGAGTGCACATATTAAGCTCACCGTGTTGAAATATAATGCGGCATTAGAGAAATGTGCTTGTTTCAACTTTCAAGAGAAGGTGAAGCCTGGAATGAAATGAATGATAGAGGAATAAGAGAATTACACATCTAAATCAACATGACATATCAAATTAAATGAAGCAAAAACAATAACTCTTAACATTGAAGCAAATGTACCTCATCAGATTCAAAGTCAGCTTCACCTTCCAAGGAATATACATAATCAGATTCGTAGTCAGCTTCAGCTTCACAGGAAGATGCATCATCAGATAACAAAGGAGTAAAGTGAGGAATCTCGGCCCGCTCCTCATCTTCTCCTTCCCAAAGTCTTCGGAAAATTGGAGAAGATCTGATGGTCATTTTCTGCAGTGGTTTGTTGCGCAGGAAGTCCGGCAGTGTTTCTAAATCGTAGCAGCTAGAAATGGTCAAGTGAGGGAGGCATGGCATGATTGTAACATCGTCAGAAGTCTCCTCTTCCACTCCTTCCCACTCTTTCCAGGACCCCATGTCATGGAAGGTGAGTTGTTTGAGGTTGGGGAATGATATGAACACAGAAGACGAGGAGGTCTGTCCTTGTTCTACTCCCAAAAACCCAACTCCAACCTTTTTGACTCCATGGAAACCTCTAATGACCAATGATTCAAGGGACGCCAGTTTCCCTAAAGGAGGCAAAATCTCACAGTTTGGGCAGTCCTCAAGGGAGAGGACTTTCACGCGGTGCAGGGAGGACAACCAATCGGAGAAGACGCTGCCTTTATAACCGCAGATGGTTAAATATTCCAAAGCTGCATGCGGCTCTAATCCATCCATGATTTTTCTTTGCTCTAACCTATTCCGAAACTCCAGTCTCAAATTCGCGAGGTGAGCTTTATTCACCATAATTGCTGCATTCTCCTCCACCATATTTACAGCTCCTTCAATCTGAATAATAAGATGCAGTTGAAGCTGGTTTAAGCCCTTCAGATCTTCCAACTTGTTAACATCTTCACAACCTCCGACACGAAACACATCTAGTGTCTGCAGATGTGTTAATTTCTCAATCCCTATGATTGACCCTCGAGCTTCACATCTTTCAACATAAAGATGCCTCAAGTTAATCAGCCTTCTCACATCTACTTTTGTGAGACGAAAGCAATTAACAAGTCGCAAGGTTTGCAAATTGTATAAGCTGCTCATGGCGCTTGGTAATTCCTTCAATCTAGTACTACCACATAAAGCAAAATACCTCAAATGTATCAGTCCGCCTATACATTCGGGATCAAAGTCCCACTCAACACGCAAAACTAGTGTCCTCAGACATTTCAATTGTACTATCAACTCAAACATTGAGCTAGTGATAGTAACGTCTGCCACTGTCAGTGTACGCAGCTTTTTATACTTGCGCAAAATAGATTCCACTGAAATGAATGAATCACTCGTGGTGTAATGCAACACAGACAAATGACGAATTTTATCATTTGCCACCTCTGATTTGTCACTAGCATCCAACTCAAGATCCAAAATCAAACATTCATTCTTTGTCAAATATTGCAAAAAGTCATGTACAGTATCATGAATTTTGCATCTGATGTCTCCGTTTTCATCATCCACCTCAATATCTTGAAAGAATGACCGCATTAGTAGATCATCGAAATAAGCTTGACCTATTATTTCTTTGTTTTCACATCCTTTGGCATTCAGATAGTCTTGTGACATCCACAACTCAACCAAATTACTCTTATAGTACACACAATCTTTTGGATATATAATGCAGTACAAAAGACAAAGTCTGAGTGGTGGATCCAAATCATAATAACTTAGTAGCAAAGGCTGAAATACTTCATGTTCAATCACTTTCAATTCCCATATCTTACTATTTAAAATCGCTCGCCATTCCTGAATCTTGTTCTTATTTCGCATGAGGCTTCCCAACGTCTTTGCAACAAGAGGCAACCCCTTGCACCTTTTCACAATCTCTAACCCGACGTCTAGAAACTCTTTAGACACCCTGCTCTCGTCCACATCTGCACTGTAATAGAACAGTGACAAACAAAATGCTTCCCCTAACTTCTTCAACGAGATCATTTGAGTTGTTGCTTTCATCAAAACAACAATCTCCTCCTTTCGAGTGGTCACCAATACTCTACTGCCTATAGCACCATTACGTAAAGGTTTGATCAATTCTTCCCATTGAGTAAGTGTTGGACTCCACACATCGTCTAAAACAAGTAGAAACCTTTTACCCTCAAGCAATTCATATATGCACTGCATTAGAGTTTGCAACTCATCTGAATTTTTTGAGCTATTATTTCTATCTAGTTCTTCAATGATAGCTCTTGCTACTTTGCTCTCTTCGAATGGATCTGAGACACAGACCCATATTCTCTTGTCATAATGAGATTTAACATTTTCATCATTATAGACAAGTTGGGCAAGAGTTGTTTTCCCCATTCCCCCCATCCCTACTATAGGGATGATTAGAGGAACCTCTTTTTCTTGACTGCCCTCACTTAGCAGCTTGCTAACTATGAGGTTTTTTTCGTTATCTCGACCGAATGTTTTGACATTGGGAAGAGAAGTAGATTTTGGTCGTCGAGGAAGTTCGGCTACCCTTGTGGTGCTTTGAAAGGTGAAACTTTCCTTTTCCTTACCAATCAAATCTATTCTTTCATTAAGCTCTTTGATCCTCACAGAAATATCACGACGAAGCAATAACTGATTGGCTTGGCCGAAACAAAAGCAAGAGGAAAGGCAGGGGAAGCATACCTTCTTCTTAGTTGCAACATCATTGAGAGCCCTTCCATCTTCTTGTTCTTGTCTCTCCATTTGGCGCTTGAGAACTTCAGTGATCCACTCATCCAACACGTCATCCATTTCTAAGGAAACTTCAGTCAGTTCACTAAGCCAACGTCTCACTGTGGCCTGCGTCACTTGCCTCTGCTCTGCATCCTCCAACACAGCTCTTATGGCTTCCAGATTGCGGGTGAGGCACATGACTTCTTTCTCAACACCAGTGACCAGTCTGAACTCTTCTCCAACCTTGTCAAAGGTGATTGTAGCCAAACGCTCAAGGAGAACGTTAACCAGCGCTTCAGCCATCTTCTTGCTTCAAAGTCTGATTGAGAATGAAAGTGGAAAAGAGGGCAGATCCTTGCAACTATAGAAATAGCGAGCTATATAGCGAGTATTTTCAACAAAATTATATAGCGCCTTAATGCAACAGTATTTTCACACCACTCTTCGACCAAGACTCAATTTCTAATCTCTCGTAGAAATATTTATCATTTAGAAGATGCCTTGATCACAAAAAAAAAAAACAAGAGGAAGATGCCAGATCTCCGCGCACTATAATGGCCCTTTGTCAACGTTTCTGTGATGGATTAGATATGCTTTAGATCTTTGATGTTGATTTCGTGTGGAGTGTCACAGAACAAATGAATTATTGAAGATATAAAAAGGGGGAAATTCTACGTTACATCGCTTCATCTAGGGCCCGTCAATGGGCCGGATTCGGCCCATGAGTGGCGGGTTTGGGTCGGGTCGGACCTTAATAAATTTAAATAAGTGGCGGGCTGGGCTGGGTATTTTTATAAATACAAATATCCAAGTCCGCCCACCTAAAGCGGGCCTTGCGAGCTTTTACGGGCCGGGCCTTTCGGGCTTCTATTAGAAAAAAATATAATACTCTAATTTAAGAGTTTGAAACAATAAAAGAATTATTATAAAATATTCTAAAAAAAATCACAAATCAATTCTAGTTTCGAAATATTGTCGATCGATACTAATAGATGTGATTGATATATATATTTACGGACCCCGTAAAAATTTCATCCAATTCGGACCTCGTTTAACCGTCGGAATTTTCGGTCAACCAAAAAAAGAGGCGTTTCACATAATAAAACTCATTGACCGGGGCTTTGCCAAATGGGTTTTCTCGTTGCGACCACGCACGATCGGTGACAAAAATTAGGTGATTTTAAATATATAAATAGTTTTTCGCATTCGCATCTTGGTAATGGGTCCCCCCCCTTATGGCATATTAGTATTGTTTTTGGTTTACCGGAAATTTTGACGATCAAACGAGATCCGAATTGGATGAAATTTTAAAATGATCATTAAATATATATACTGATCACATCGGATAGTCTCCATCGATTCTGAGAAGTTTCTTTCATATAGTCGCTTCATAATATGATAGTTTTATTATAAATCTAATATAAAAGGTTATAATACATTAGTGGACACTTCGGCGATCGACAACTCCAATTTAAAATATGGTCGATCGACACCAGTAGATGTGATCGGTATATATATTTAGGGAACCGGTAAAAATTTCGTCCGTTTTGGACATGATTTGACCGTTCGTACCAACGGTCAACTAAAAAAGAAGCGTTTTGACATATTGAAACCCCATTGATCGAGGCTTTGCCAAATAGATTTCTTCAGTGCGACCGCGCACTATAGGTAACAAAAATTATGTGATTTCATATATGCAAACGGCTTTCGGCGTTCGCATATTTGTAATATGTCCTCCCTTATGGCATATTAGTGGTGTTTTCGATTTACTGAAAAATATGACGGTCAAATGAGGTTTGAATTGGATGAAATATTAAAATTATTACTAAATATATATACTAATTACATCGTATGGTGTTGATTGATTCCGATAAGTTTTCTTCATATAGTCGCTTCATAATGTGATAGTTTTATTATAAACCCAATATAAAAGTTATAATACATAAGTAGACACTTCGGCGATCGACAATTTCAGTTCGAAATATGGTTGATCGACACCAGTAGATGTGATCAGTATATATATTTAGGAAACCCGTAAAAATTTCGTCCGTTTTCGACATGGTTTGACCGTTCGTACCAACGGTCAATTAAAAAAAATGTGTTTTGACATATTGAAAAATCCCATTGACCGGGACTTTACCAAATAGATTTATTCAGTTCGACCGCACAAGATATGTAACAAAAATTAGTTGATTTCAGATATGCAAACGGCTTTCGGCATTCGCATATTTGTAATAGGTCCTGCCTTAGGGCATATTAGTGGTGTTTTCGATTTACCGAAAATTCTGACGGTCAAACGAAGTCCGAATTGGATGAAATTTTGACAGGGTCACTAAATATATATACTAATCACACCGGCTGGTGTCGATCGATCCCAAGAAGTTTCTTCCACATAGTCGCTTCATAATGCGATAATTTTATTATAAACCTAATATAAAGGTGATGATACATTAGTGGACGCTTCGGCGATCAATAACTCCAGTTCGAAATATAGTCGATTGACACCAGCAGATGTGATAAGTACATATATTTAGGGAACCCGTAAAAATTTCGTTCGTTTTGGATATTTTTTTACCGTTCGTACCTACGGTCAACAAAAAAAGGCGTTTTAACATATTAAAATCCTCATTGACCGGGGCTTTGCTAAATGGGTTTCCTTAGTGCGACCGCACACAATCAATGACAAAAATTAGGAGATTTGAGATATGCAAACGACTTTCGGTGTTCGCATTTTGGTAATGGGTGTTCCCTTATAACATATTAGTGTTGTTTTCGGTTTATCGGAAATTCCGACGGTTAAACGAGGTCCGAATTGGATGAAATTTTTACAGGGTCACTAAATATATATACCGATCATATCGACTGGTGTCAATTGATCCCAAGAAGTTTCCTTCATATAGTTGTTTCATAATGCGATAATTTTATTCTAAACCTAATAAAATATGTTTATATAATATTTTATTATTTGACGGGCTTTTACGGGACGGGCCGGGTTTCACACCTCTAATTTAAGCCCAGGCCTCTACTTACAGAAGCGAGCTTTGGCAGGCTTTCTCGCGAGCCGGGCCGGACCGAGTAAAAGCTCGTCGGGCTTGCGGGTCTCCGCGGACTTTTCAGATCTACGGGCTAAATGATGAGGCCTACCCGCTGCATCATCACTCCGGTTGGTGTCTGTATACCATGCAGACCATAAAAAGGTCTTCACTTTTTCAGAGTGATCGATACACAAATGAACCAACATTGGAGAACAAAAGTGAAGGTAAACCGACATTGGGGATGAAGGAGGAAAGTTGCGTGAATTGGTTTTGGCACTTTGGCCATGTCAATATGCATAATTGTGAGAGTATGACAGATTGATATCAGGAGAAACTCATGTATGCTATATACGAAATTAATTAATCCCTCAACCTCATGAGTGGAATGATACATTTTAGCAAAGAAACTGATTCGCAAGTATCGAGTTTCGTTGGTTGTTGATCAATTTCTACAATTGTTAGAGGAAATCCGCAACAACTGATCTGTTTAGGAAACTATTGATGCAATGCAGTACAGAGCAGCCAAATGACCTCGATGTGGCGTATCCTCTGCAGCTGACACGTGAAATGTGCTTGCCTTCTTGGTGAAACAAATACCGACCCAGATAGGAAAAGGCCTGTTGAAGAAGTCATACGAGGAAGGTCTTAAGGATGGGATCGTGAAAAAGCATCCCTTGAAACTATGAAGGTTCTGTATATCTTCCTGCCAAAACTTTAAGTAAACAACAGTTCAGTGTAAAGAAGTTTCCACTCCCAAAAAATAAAATAAAAAGTGTAAAGAAGTTTCCATGATTTATCTTTTCAATTGGAATGATCCACTAATAAGAAAAATTGTTCCGGTGTGACCAAGTAGGATCCAGAAGATGCAACATAAAAAATGTAAAGAATAAACTTCTTATTTGTACCTTCATTCCTGGAACAGTCGGTGGTTGTTCTCTGGCAGTAAATGTATCCGTCTTTGATAACAGCCTAGTCAACAGTTCTTCAATCATTTCAGTTCATGCTATCTTTGTTTGGTGGACAAATTCAAGGTAGATGTAGTGCTTATATTCTCTGCATATATAGTTGAAAGATGCTAGTCTTTCGCTCACATTAAAGGGGAAGTGAGACCTGTTTTCAAGTAGAATCGGGCAGATCGTGACTCCCATCCTCCAAACAAACTTAAAAGCAACCCCTGACGCTCGATCTGGTGTGCCACTCATAATCTAAGAGAAGAATTGAACATTCAGATTCAGTAATACATTCCTACACAGACAAACAATTGCTCTCTAGTAATAGAATAAAATAGAAAGCCAGTAGCAATGCAAGGCAGAAGCTAATAGGTTCTGCCGTATTGGCTAGATTAGAACAATAACACTAGGAAGCAAAAGAACTCAGCAAGAAATAATCAAAAATACTGAGATTTTAGCTGTAAACTTAGGCAGGAACGAGCTATGAGTTCTGGGCTAAGTATTCCCAAAGAAATTCTATATATGCTATTAGCAATTATCAGAAAACAAAACTTCTTACAAAGACTCCAAACACAACTATATATACTAGGTAACTTCTTCTTTTTTAGAATTAATGATTTTGTCATATATAGAAGGGTAGGAAGTAACATGAACATGAAACACCCTCTAGGGCTTCGAAACAATTGAATTATGCGAGCCAAATAAGAAAAAACATATCTAACTCAATACTACAAACCATTAATGAAAAGGCACCAGAGTAACCAAATGTCCAAATCAACTAAATGTAAGACTACTCACTTATTATCCCGCTAGGGTCATTCTACTCAGAGGAGGTAACCTAACAAGATCTAAAGAAACCACTCGTCATCTAGGGGGTCCCCTCAACAGGGATCGCAACCGCAACACCGCCAGGGGAACCTGCATGCTCTATCTAATTGACTGATTCAATTACCAAAAGAGCCACCTCCTAATTCTCTAACATAGCAGCTAACAAAGCCTAATTGAGCGCTTTGCGCCAAACCCAAACCCATATCCACCTGCTAAGGACACCCCGAGGCCCCCGAGGAAGAGGCACCCACACCGTAGATCTGCTAAACTTGGGTAACGTGCGCACCACCGCCAACATCGTTATCTCCTTAGTCATAACCCCCTGAAACGATCCAATCTCGGATAGCCAAAACGATTTGAGACAAGATCTTAAACATGAAAATTGGAGACGAGGAATCACAACACCAGGGATGTTGTCCTCACCAACGTCCCATGCCCGATAAGGGGAGGGAAAGACCCAGACCCCCAACGTAGAAACCAACACGACACGAGACGAAGACTTGCCCCCCACCGCTGCTAACCCAAGACCTCCAGAGGAAAGAAGGAGAAAAAAGACAACGAGAAAAGACACGGACACAACTTAAGATGTAATTTAGGGATGTATAACGTGTAGTTAGTACTTACATATTCTCTATATAGTAGTACGTGTAGTACGTAGTACATAGAGTTATAGTACAATGTATTCTCTATATATAGCCTCCAGTGTGAGATGAATAGATTTCAGAAAATTCATTCTCCAAATTACGTCTTATTTGACTTGGTATCAGAGCAAAGATCCGAAAAGACTTTGTCTCTTTTTTCCGCTGCAATATATTTGTAGAATTGAACCCTACTGTTAGGGTTTTATTTCTTCTCAATTTCGTCGACGTTGACTTATGCAACCCATTGACTATTGGGCACCATCAGCTTGACTTTGACTATTGGGTGTGAGGATACACCACCATCGGCGCCATCACTTCTGGCGATCTCTCCCGACTCGGCGTCATCTCCTGTCGTTGGCGTATGCTTCTTTGATCGGCGTCATCTCCAACACCGCTGCTTCTCCGATCGGCGTTCTCTCCAGCACCGCTGCTTCTCCGATCAACGTCTTCTCCAACAATGCTGCTTCTCTGATCGGCTCGGTTTGTTTCTGACGTCGGCGCCTGCTGCTCTCGCTCCTCTCATCGACTGGATCAGACTCCAAGTCTCGGCGTTTGCTACTCTCAGCGTCGTCATCTCCATTCTATTTGCTCAACTCGCTTCAGATCTACCCGACCCGATTTCAGCTATTTGACCCGGTGTTCCAGTCTGACCCGATCCGCTCCATCAGGCTTATTTCTCTTTATTTATTAACACACCCAGGAATTTGATCAGTACACCCGGAAAAAAAATGTCTCGTGTGTATGTTGGCAATTTGGATTCTCTGGTTACAAAAAGAGAGCTTGAAGTTGACTTCCGTAACTTCGGAATTATCAGCAGTCATCAGAATATGGGTTGCAAAGAGACCACCCAGTTATGTTTTCATTGATTTTGTCCACATGAGTGATGCTAAGAATGCTATTCGAGAGTTGGATGGCAAGACTGGTTGGAGAGTTGAGTTCTCACACGACTCTAGACATACATTGGGCTAATACTGTACAAATGGTAACATTTTTGATAAATCTCGGGTTGGTGGTAAGATCAGTATGACTTTAAAAGTTTCTAACTTTGTTGGTTCTGATACTTGAATTATTGATTTTGGCGCCTCTGATCATATGACTTATGATAAATCTCACTATATTACTAAGTTATCTCCTCCACCAGTGTCTTATGTTACTAATGCTAATGGTGAGACTTTTCTAGTGTTAGGGAGAGGGTCAATTCATTTCACTCATATTTTAGAACTTCATAATGTTCTATATGTACCTGATTTATCACATCACTTGTTATCTGTTGTCCAGTTGAACATTGAGTCTCGATGCTCTGTAACATTTTTTCCCATGTATGTGATTTTCATGATCTTCTCACCAGGGAGATACTCGGTCAGGGAGATCTTTTCACACTCATCAATTGTGTGTTTGTTGGATATGGAAGCAATAAGAAAGGATGCAGGTGTTACCATCCACCCACCAGAAAGTACTATGTCACTATAGATGTTACTTTATTTGAAGACATGAGTTATTTTACCTCTTCTGATCCAGCCCTTCAGGGGGAGAATTCATTTTTTTGAAGAGTTGTATCATGGCCAGGGGGAGGAATTAGACATAGTCATTGTTGGAAATACCTTTACTCCAGTAGCAGACGTTCATTCTGAGGTGGAAACTTCAGATAATCAGGTACCAACAGTGGCAGAAGCTCCACCTGAGGTAGAAGCATCAGACACCCAAGTTTCAGAAGAAGAACCAATAGTTGAGAGAACAACTGCCCCTCCCGCCATCACTTATACCCCCGACCAACGACTTACTGGTGCAGAAGGTCACTCAACTAAGGTATGTCCATCAACTGGTACTAGTAGTGAGTCTGATAGTGGGCAATATGTGTTACCAAACAGGTCTACTAAAGGTCAACCCCCCAAAAGATATGAACTTAGTTTACATGCCAAATCAAAATATGCAGTAACCAGTTATATGTCCACTAGGAGATTATCAAAGTCATATGAATCTTTTGTGAATCAAATATCTGCTTTATCAGTACCTAACAAAGTGCAGAATGCATTAGGGGATCCAAAATGGAGAAAAGCAGAAAAATGATACTTGGGAACTTGTGCCTCCACCACATGGCAAAAAGACTGTAGGGTATCGTTAGGTGTTCAATGTGAAGCATAATGCAGATGGATCAATTAGCAGGTATAAAACATGCCTTGTTGCGAAGGGTGTACTCAGACATATGATATTGATTATGATGAGACTTTTGCTCCTGTTGCAAAGATGAACATTGTCTGAGTGCTCTTTTCATTTGCTGCTAGTTTGAATTGGCAACTCCGACAGTTTGATGTCAAGAATGCATTTCTTCATGAGAGTTAGCTGAAGATGTGTCTATGAGTCTCCCTCCAGGGTACGTAACTACTTCTAGTGATTTTGTGTGCAAATTGAGAAAGTCTCTATATGGTCTCAAACAGTCACCTCATGCCTGGTTTGGGAGGTTATCACAGTTTATGCGGAAGAATGGTTACAAACAGAGTAATTCAGATCATACCATATTTCTTAAGCATCAGCAAGGGAAGGTAGTAGTTTTGATTATATATGTTGATGATATGGTGATTACTGGCAATGATATTGTAGAGATGGATCGGCTGCAGGGACATTTGTTTTTTGAGTTTGAGATGAAGAACTTGGGTGATCTCAAGTTTTTCTTAGGGATTGAAGTAGCAAGGGGGAGAGACGTGATCTACTTGTGCCAGAGAAAGTACATACTTGATTTGTTGACAGAGACATGTATGTTAGATTGCACACATATCGACACCCCTATCGAGCAAAACCATCATCTAGCAGAGTATCCAGACAAGAAACCGACTGATCGAGCTCGCTATCAGAGGTTAGTTGGGCGCTTGATCTATTTGACCCATACTAGACCAAATATTGCTTATGCAGTGAGTGTAGTGAGCCAGTTCATGCATAAATCCAAGCAAGAGTCACATGGATGCTGTTGTGAGAATTTTGAGGTACTTGAAGTCAACTCCAGGGAGAGGAGTAATGTTCTCTAAACACAACAACATTCTTGAGGTTAGTGGCTTACAAATGCAAACTGGGCTGGAAATATTACAAACAAGAGGTCGACATCAGGTTATTTTACCTTTGTGGGAGGTAATTTAGTCACATGGAAGAGTAAGAAGCAGAAAGTTGTGGTCAGATCTAGTGCTAAGGCTGAGTATAGAAGTATGGCTCATGGAGTGTGTGAATTGTTGTGGCTGAGAAATCTACTACGTGATTTGGGTGTTAAGTTAAAAAGTGTTATGCAATTGTATTGTGACAACAAAGCAGCAATTGACATATCACAAAATTCAGTACAACATGATCGTACTAAACACGTGGAGGTGGATCGTCATTTCATAAAAGAAAAGCTAGATGCAAAGATTATTAGTTTTCTTTTTGTCTCTAGTGAAGAGCAGCTTGCAGATATTCTCACTAAAGGAGTTTCTAAAAAAACGTTTTATGACTCACTTAGTAAGTTGGGCATAATGGATGTATATATATGCGCCAACTTGAGGGAGAGTATCAGCGTGAGTCATAGAATATAATTTAGGCATGTATATCGTGTAGTTAGTACTTACCTATTATGTATATGGTAGTACGTGTAGTACGTAGTACATAGAGTTGTAGCACAATGCATTCTCTATATATAGTTTCCAGTGTGAGATTAATAGATATCAGAAAATTCATTCTCCAAATTACGTCTTATTTGACTCTAGATACGTAGACTAAATAAACAATCCCAAGGGAGCATTCCTTTCTAATGGCTCATAGAGTCATAGTCACACCACACAACATTGCATAGCTTCCTAATAACGTCAAGTTACTGAAAAAGATTACTCATCTGCTTAGCAAGGCACCATCCTCATTACATCGGATTAGCCAAGAGGTTGAAAGCATTCTGTGATACTGAACCCAATATCTTATCAACTGAATACATAAATCAATGTGGAACGACATTGTTCCAGCAAAGTGATAAATGCTGATCTCAGTCTTCAGCATATAGCAAGTGAATTGTCATGGAATGGACCTCATGGTCATATGACTCATATCCACTCTTTTGCAAATTTGCAAATATATAATTCCTGAACCATAATCAAGAGAGCAGAACCTGCTGTTACAGTGGTTTATAATTTCTGAAAAAACCTGCACTAATATGAAGTTATCAACATTATATTAAGCACAATTTAACTTTAGGAAAACCAACTTCATCAACATACAATCCTCCGACACATGATATGACCTACACATAATCAAGGGATAGGTACTGTATTTTGCCATTCTAAATATATGTACAGCTCACAGCGATATGATTGACGGTCATATATATGCATAGTTATAATATCTTTCGCCAAGAGGAACCTTGTCTTTCCTAAATCATAATTCAGCTTCTTATCTATTGTATATCCTTCCTTCATGTTGATGATGCCATTGATGTGGCATACGACTGTTTTAAACAATTAGATATCTTTGGGCCTCCAGAGGCTTTTAGGGAAACGTTTTCCAGTTAGTGTTGGCAACTTAACTTGGTCACTTGGTCTCTGAGCCTCAGTTGATCTCCGAGGTCATCGACTGGTCAACTAGAAGCTGGTTTGGCCTTGGAACAAAAGGGATGAGTATACTGTGGTACTTCTCACACAGTGGACTCTTAAACAGCTCTGGAAGATAAAGTCTCCTCCAAAGATTAAAACTTTCCTTTGGAAGGCTCTGAGTGGGGCTATTGCTACTTCTAAAAACCTTTCTCAGAGTAAACTCACTCCCTCCTCTCTGAGTCCTATTTGTGGAAAATTTGATGAGACTAGTGAGCATCTCATTGTCCTCTGTACTTGGGTTGAGTTAGTGTGGTTTGGATCTCAGTTGGGTTTCAAATACAACACTAAACAAAGAATGACAACTCTTGATGCTTGGTTCAGATCGATATTTACATGCAACTACAGGGTCTGAATAGAAACTGGTGTCTTACCTTGGTAAGCTTCCCTGCATTTTCTGAGAGATATGGAAATGTCGTTGCAGGTGCCTCTATGATCACAAACCTATATTTCCCTCGGATGTGATTCATTCTAGACTAGCCACTCCCTAGCTCTTGAGTTCTGGAATGCAAATTGTCTGGATCTTCGAGATGCTCCCATGATCACTGCTGCCCCTGTGAAATGGTCTCTTCCCTTGTCCGGAGACTGGAGTGGTGGATTTTTGTTGCGGTGCCTCCTGGTACTTGCCTGGGAGTGGGAGCGGCTTACTTGCTGCTCTGTGTCTTTTTACAGTGTGTTGATCTTCTTCACGAACGAGCTGATTGGATTTGACTGCTTCTATTTGTTGTATGGGCCTTGGGCTCTTTGGGCTTTTGTCTATTTAATGTACTCATTTTTGGAAAAACTTGTCACTTCCGAAGTCCAGGAATACCACCTGATAATGATACCGCTTTTGAAATTTTGCAGGTCAAATCTCAATCGCTTGAACTTTCAAGAGTTCTATACAGTGTTACTGGAGGGCAATGATGAGCTAATCACTGTAGCTACTGTAAGGTGACTTAGTTGAGCTTTATTCTGCTTATTTTGGAAATGTATGGCATTGTGTACCAACTACCAGTATATTTATTCTTAGTGGCTTTCTTGTTTGTTCAAAGGATCCATGGAGAGAAGGTGGCCGATGTACTTCTTGTTGCTACCAAGTTTCACTATCGCCGGCAAGGAATGTGTCGTGTATTGATGAATTTACTTGAGAAGGTGATGTGCCTAGTGTTCCTACATCTGTTGCCGGAAGTTTTGCAGGTAAAAGGAGATCATGCATTGATAAGAGCTGTCTAGAGTTCAAGCAATATAAGCAGCAGGACATCAAAGTTGGCTGCTGTTGTTATATAGACAGTAAATTAAATAGAAGAGACGAGAGTTCGTGTGTCGTAGTATCCTATATAGCTGCCTGTATTCATTATTCTCAAGTCAGCTCATAATTTTGAAGGGGAAAGTGCGTGATGTATATCCACGCATAAAGGGCTCCTTAATTTGTTAATGATTTGTTCGGTATTGCAGTCGAGTGATGTCTTCAAAAGTTTGAAGAAAATTTGCCAGGCTGAAAAATTATACTAATCCATCGTATGAACCAGCAGAATGCAATATTATGAGTGTTATAAATTAAAGTTTAGATATTTAGATAGGGATGTTCATTGTGTAAATCATTGTACCCTATGAAGCATAATAAGGAGAAGTTAAAGAGCGTCTCACTTTCTCTTACAAGGCTTTTGTCAAAATCAGAACCCAATTCATGAATCATGATGGTGAAGGTGACTTGAATAGTGATAACAAGTGTATGAGGCTTGTAACTTTTTTCTTTTTTATTCTTCCATAAAGCATATTGTAGCAAAGCAAACTAGAATGATGTTCTATGTAGATGTTGACAAGGAAAGCAAAGAACATCTACCTAGCTTTCTAAGGAGAGAAGAAGCTCTTTCATAAGAAAAGTTCTGCCTTTTATAATTTGATGGAGATAAGAATCCAACTTTGAGGCGCCTAGACATGACATATTGAACTGACCTCACACCCTTGAAATGATTGGGGTGACCTCATAACCAACATTAGCTGCCTCCCTCCAGGTTCCAGCACAATTGCAGTTTTATGAGACTGGACTTTGGCACACAACCTTGGCCATCCTGACCTTCCCTCAAGTTATTAGACTAGCATTTTACTTCTCATGCATGATAGATGCAATTTACGAAAACGGATACGCGATAAAATGTATATAAAAAAAACCACAGTAATGGAAAGATGAATTATCTTAACTAGATTATTTCGATAGATTTGGAAAAATGAATACAGACTGTTGACTTTCGTCATTTTCTTTAGAAGTTAGAAACAATAAACTTGAGAGTAGTTATGCAAATTCATTGAAAGGTTGCAGACGCCTAGACCACAAGAATTTTTGTGTAATTTCTGATTCTCTAACTGTCTAACACATGCTGCTACTCAAAATCATTTTGATAATTCTAATTCAAGTGTTCAATATTATTCTACAATCTTGCACACAGAGACAACAGTTTTTGGGCAATTGGATTTAGCAATTTTCTTTTAGAAAAGAAAAAAAAACCCAATCGGACAAAATCACTTGGAGACCATCTCAAAGGATTTTCAGATTTCCAGTAAGAGAGAAAGAAGTGTCAAGCTCATATCTGCAATGCAAATCAGCCTCTAGACCACCGCCCACCGTCCTCACGTGAACCAATCTCACCAGACCTTCATATATAATAATATACCCACAACAAATCCAAAACACAACAAACAAGCACCCAACTCTTCTTTTTTATAAGCAGCACCCAAGATTTCACCTTTTGTTTTTTAAATTACAATAGCTGCTTCTTTTAATAGCACCCTCTCTTTCTCTGTTTCTTCTTCTTTTTCCAGCAGCTTTTGCATTTGTTCTTCACCACCCAATACCCTCTCCAATGGCCCTTTTGTGTTGCTTAGCCATTCTTTGTCTAGCTCTGCTTCAATGTTCCCACTCTGCTGTGATATTGAGCATGAGGAACCACCACAACACCCATCACCAAAGCTCAGGGCCAATGATCCACACCAACCAAACCACTTGCGCAATGTTTGCAGGCACTTGGGTCCAAGATGACTCTTATCCAATGTACCAATCTTCTGAGTGCCCTTTAATCATAGACCCTGAGTTCAATTGCCAAATGTATGGCCGCCCAGATTCCAAGTACCTCAAGTATAGATGGAGACCCCTCAATTGTGAGCTTCCAAGGTAAATTAGTGCTCAAGCTGGTGTCTTTTTGGCTTAGTGTGTATGATTGAATCTTTGTTTAGCATATTGTTGTTCTTGGTAGGTTCAATGGGGTTGAGTTTTTGCTCAAAATGAAAGGGAAAACAGTCATGTTTGTAGGTGATTCACTTGGGAGGAACCAATGGGAGTCTTTGGTTTGCTTGATTTACTCTGCAGCTCCTCAGACCCAAACCCAAATGGTGAAAGGAGATCCACTCTCAACATTCAGTTTCTTGGTTAGTCTCTCACATTTTTTAAAACCTTGCTTGATTCTGGGTTTTGGCATTTTGTTGAACTTGTTTCTGGGAGTTTGCATTTCATCAAAGACTTTCAAGACCCAGTTTTTAATTAAAATTGCAGAATTTATATGTTCTTAAACAATGGTTTGAACTTTGAACAGACCAAAAGAATCCATAGGAACTGTTTGGGGGGACCCAAAGGGGTCAATTTGTTGATTACAGCTGGATAGGCTGGATAGCACCATATCATGTTTCTTGTCTAGAAAAGTTATCACCTAAGGAATGAAAGAATCATGACAATCCAAACGGTCCCTTACTTGGGTTTTGCTACAATAATGCAGGACTATGGTGTCACCTTGCAATACTACCGAGCTCCATATCTGGTCGACGTTGAAATGATGGAAGGAAAGAGAGTTCTGAGGCTTGAGGACATATCGGAGAACAGCAAGGCGTGGCGGTCTGCCGATGTGCTCTCGTTTAATACCGGTCACTGGTGGAGTCACACCGGAGCTCTCCAAGGGTGAGCAAAGATTTTGTTACACATGCACAATGTCATTTTTTTGATACAAACATCAGTTAACAGTTGAACATGTCACACTTAATTGTCCGAATAACGTATGTCACATAAAAAGATAGTTTGATGCCATAACATGTCACAATTCTCTATACAATAGGGGTTCATAACCGA
This sequence comes from Argentina anserina, assembly GCF_933775445.1. Taxonomy (NCBI): domain Eukaryota; kingdom Viridiplantae; phylum Streptophyta; class Magnoliopsida; order Rosales; family Rosaceae; genus Argentina; species Argentina anserina. Next base: position 30,891,862 of record NC_065874.1, read on the forward strand.
ATCGTCAAAAATCGAAATTTCGTAATAGTGTGCATGTTAATAAATAATATGACAACATAAGATGGAAACGCACAACTGCGCAAGTTAGGTGGTCTTAGATATTATAAGGGACTAATGGTATTTGTGGCTATACCGCTATAGTAGTATTTCACATTAACCATGTTTTTTGGTGATTTGGTAACGTGTAGGTGGGATTACATGGAATCAGGTGGTAAATATTACAGAGATATGGATCGGCTGGCTGCTTTGGAGAAAGGAATAAGAACATGGGCAAATTGGGTCGACAAATACATCGATCCCACAAGGACCCGAGTTTTCTTTCTCTCCATATCTCCCACACATTACGAGTGAGTTCCACTATGTCTCCCTGTCTCAAATTATTGTGTTGGTTGACTTGGTTCAAATTCCAGGCTTCATTCCATCAAAAAATAAAAATAAAAATTCCAGGCTTCATTCATTACATGTATTGGGAGTTCTGCCAACTCCAAGCACCAAAAATATCACTCCATTTATATATGTCTATTTTGATCCGAGAGTTGATAAGGTTGAGCAGATATCAATTTGCTACTTCAGACATTAGAGTAAATGGTACTGCTACAGTTTTATTTTTTATGTAACACCTCAACTACTTCCAGAGTTAAAATGTACAAAACAAATTATACACATTTGTTTAGGGAAGAATTGTAATGCAGCAAAACACATGCCATGTTCTGAGAATTAGGAATAGAAAGAGCACTACTTATGTCGGTACAACCTTCAAAGATGACAAAACTGGTTATGTACTCCTAAACAGAGAAAGGTGGTATCACATCTCTCCAATCAAGGCCTCCATTATGTTGACATTACATGCTAGCAGCTATTGGGATACTGGCTTGTAGAATTTCACATGTTAGCTTGATATTTTTATGTCTGCATGTCTCGGCAACTTTGTTTGGATATTTCCTGAAACACATTCTCTTACACATGTGAAAAAAATGGTCAGCAAGTTAAAGATGTCTATAACTATTGATACTTTGAAATGCAGCAATGGCTTATGTGCAAGATAGTTTCTTTCTTGATCTGTGTTTTGGTTTTCTTTTAAGTACATGGATAACTAACATGAATGACCTGGTATATTGACAGCCCAAATGAATGGAATGGGGGAGCAACACCTACAACCACCAGGAACTGCTATGGAGAAACATCACCGATGATAGTGAGTGGGGTAATTTATCCGGGGACGACATATCCAGATCAGATGAGAGTGATGGACAATGTGATCCGAGAAATGCGAAGACCTCCATTTCTGCTAGACATTACAAAGCTTTCAGAGCTCCGAAAAGATGGGCACCCTTCAATCTACAGCGGAGATTTGAGTCCAGGGCAGAGAGCGAATCCTGGGCGTTCAGCTGATTGTAGCCATTGGTGCCTTCCTGGTTTGCCAGACACTTGGAACCAACTCTTTTACACTACCTTGCTCTATTGATTGGATCGTCCTCTCTAACAAGTGATATAGGACTTAGCTTGTGATACATTAATTAGGGGGTGCTAAATTGCATCTTATATTTCTATCTTGTAATCTGTAAAGTGATGCTTAATCTTTTTCTCAAAAAAAAAGAAAAAGTGATGCTTAATCTATTGCTAGTGTAGTGAGGAGCAGCAAGGTTTTGTTTTCCTCATTATTTTTCCATTCATGGAACATTTACTAATCAAAATTCAATTGTTCCTGCAACTATGTCATCTCCAAGTGATTTTCATGGCCATCTACAGTATCTTATCGGCTCAATAGTAAAGAAAATTACTGGGAAAGGAAAGATCAAAAATGAGAAAAAGAAAAAATTTAGTGTGGCTGCTGGGATTTGAGCCCAGGTCTCCACGGCCACAACGTGGAATTCTCACCACTAAACTACAGCCACTTTGATGGTTACCATGGCTACAATTTTGTAAACACAAGTAGGTTAACATTTTGGTTGCAAACCATGTTCTACAGGCCTTCTTGCTCGAAGTCCGATGTATCAAGATTATTTGTACTTCTTTGAAGTAGTAGCTGCAATTTAAGGTGGCCTTTATATCAAACTCTAAGATATATTAGTGATATTACGCCCATTGTTCCTCAAACAGGAGGGAATTCATGTGTCTCGCGCCATAATTAAGCGGGAGCCTAAACAGGCTAGGCGGTGAGGCTGTTTGTTAGGCGGGCGCCTAAGCGAATCCTAGGCAGCAAGGCCGATGAACTCGCCTATTCCAACACAGGAAGAGAAGAAACCAGAGGATAATTAGTCACTTGAAGCCATACATGTATCCAAAGGTTGGAAAGAGCAGAAGGATTGTAATTCCGAAAAATAATAAGCGTTGAGAAGTTCTCAGATTGATAACATAAAGAAAACTGCCGGTACAGAAGAAACATCTCAATTTTAAAGTGCATAAAGGAGGATATTCTTAAATCTTAGAAACACCTCCAACATTTATAGATTGATAAAACACACTCCGAAAACTCGGTTCAGAAATATTACATGATGATAGAACTTAGCTTAATCCACCGTAGAGGGGATGATAAAGTTTCAACAACTTATACATAATGCCTATTAGCTTTTTATACATCAGGCATCATTATCACTATCATTTATCTTAAGAAACTTATGTGAACAAGGACCCTCGATTCTGCAGGGCAAAGCCTCAAACTTGCAGATTTTTCGGTCCTTCAGCAGCCCACACTAGCTCGCAATTGCAACTCCTTGAGTACCTACTTTCATGTGGGGAACATTTTCAATGATTTCAGGCCCTAGTCCACTTGGAACAACCTGCTGATTCTCATAAGCCGAGTTGTGGACTCCCAGGGCTGCCCTGCCAGAAGGGTCAAGATTTTTAGACCACTCGGCATCCCACTCGATGGCCGTGGCTGTGCTGCAGGCCACACTTGGTCCTCCTGGTACAGTCTGCCTGGCCGAGTTCTGTCAAAATCGTATAATAAGCATAACAATTTAGCTCCCTTACTAGTACGTCTGTCATAAAAAATGATAATCATGAAATCCACCAAACAGTTACCTGTGGGAAGAACCTCTCAAATATCATTCTATAGTAGTAGCCTTCCTTAGTAGTGGGAGTGTTATGTGGGAAGATATGTGCAGCATTTTGCATCATCTTGTCATTGACCTGAAAGTATACGTTTGAGGTTAATAACTCATAACTAATAAGTAGCCAAGTGGATCCAAGACCTTGTACAAATTCTTAACAAATATGTACAAAGGGTTAAGAATATGTTTACATGTAGAGCAGCATGGGCTTTCAAGCCATCAATCCAACTGTACCCAACACCATCACTGAATTGTTCTTTCTGCCTGTACAGAATATGCTGCAGATATGAAATATGTTAGTCTCAACTCTCAACTTTAAGAGACAACATGCTATGCAAGTTAGAAGTGGTATCCGCAATAGTCGAGATGGTATTACCTTTGGCAGATAAGGCTTCTCCTCATCATCAAAGGCCTTCCTGAGGACCCATTTCTCAATCCTGCCTTGGTCCTTTTTGATCTGAAATTAAAAGCCAACTGATTAGTATCTGCTTTAAAAGTTGGATTGTGGTGTGAAAAAATCCCCCAGCTTTTTTTCACCCTGGATTCTTACCATCTTGAACTCTGGATCAATGCTCATTGCAACATTGATGAAATCTTTGTCCAAGAACGGGACTCGAGCTTCTAAGCCCCAGGCAGACGTTGATTTATTTGCCCTAAGACAATCATACATGTGCAGTGCTTTGATCTGCATCACAAAAGAGAACAACTCCCTGTCATTTCTCTCCATTTCAAGTAATGTAAATGTCAAAAATCAAATAAATTTGTTCACAATACCTTTCTGCAAGTTTCACGGTGAAACTCTTCCTTGTTAGGTGCTTTGTGGAAGTACAGGTATCCACCAAAAATCTCATCAGACCCCTCACCAGAAATCACCATCTTGACTCCCAAAGACTTGATCTTACGTGACATAAGAAACATTGGGGTGCTGGCTCGAATAGTGGTAACATCATATGTTTCAACATGGTAAATAACATCTTCTATGGCATCAATTCCATCCTATCACATACGAAATGCAAATGGTTTAGTAATTTCAGCTGCTGATTGATTCACAAGGAAGCAAAATGAAAGACTGGGGCTGAAACAAGGTTTGTATAGATACCTGAACAGTAAAATGGAATTCATGGTGAACTGTCCCCAAATAGTCTGCAACTTCTTTTCCAGCCTTCAAGTCTGGTGAACCCTGTAAAATCATATAAAGAGACTACTTTAGGAACCAAGAAGTGCCAATAAACTATATTGTAAATCCTTCACTCTTAGAACTATAGATCTCACCTCCAAACCAACACAAAAAGAATGGAGTTGTGCTCCCCATTGCTTGGCAGCCTTTGTGCCTGCCAGGTGACGAGCAGTGATAGAGGCAACCAAAGATGAATCTAAGCCTCCAGACAGAAGAACTCCAAAAGGCACATCAGTCATCAGCCTTTTGGTCACAGCCTGTGAGTATTGCACGCAACATGTAAGCTATGATAAAAAAAATTTTTTACATGCACAAGTAAAATAGTAACCAATCAAAATATAAATTCTAATATGAGTTTCAAGTGATGGAAATTACGGTTTCAAAGGCACGCCTCAGAACAAGAGGATCATATGGCGTAGATGGAATGGACTCTGTGAACCATGGAGGGTTGTACCACCTCTTTAGTTCACCTGTTTTGCTTGAGTACAGGTGACCAGGTGGAAAGGACTCAAAGTGTTCACAATCATCATTCAACCCTTTCAGCTCTGATGCAATCCATATTGAGCCTGGATTTCGATATGGAAAAAGAGAACAATTTTATTGTCACATATATTCAACACAAAAGGAAAAGTAGAATTTCATCAGAAACAGGGTTTTGCTATTACCATCAAGACTCCAGCCCATGTAGAGGGAAGTGATTCCAATAGCATCACGAGCAACAATGAAGCTGTTGTCGCGGGTATCCAGCAGCACGAAAGAGAACATGCCATCAAGCATCCCCACACAGTCCTCTCCATACTCTTCATACTACGACAGATAACAAAAGTAGGTTAGCAGTAGTTAGCACAATAGGATATCCCAGAATTTGATCAAACTCATAGGAGTAATAAACACATAAGTACATGTCTGTGACAGCAAATACTCATCATCCCATAAATTGATCATACTGATAGTGACATACAAATGAAACTGAAATTTGATCATGCTTTGGTTTTACCAAACAAGTTGGTACAAATCAGTGTGAAGAAATTCGTATAGGTGCCTCACCAGATGGGCAATGACATCACAGTCGCTGCCGGTTCGGAACTTGTGTTTCGGCAGACTCTTCCTCAGTTCTTCATGGTTGTAAATCTCACCATTGACCTGAAGATATTGAGCACAAAGCCTTGATCAATCAATAGTTCGTATAAAAAAAAAGCCTTGATCAGTAATTGAGTTCTTAACACCAAAGTGACCAAACTAAGCTAGAATAAACACAAAATTAATCACTATTCACAAAAAGAGTGACATATGGATAGGTCCTTACCGTGACAATAATTGACTTATCTTCGTTAAACAGAGGTTGATCTCCAGAAGCTGGATCAATAATAGCCAGCCTCTGATGGGCCAAGAAACAGTCACCGTGCTGATACAGACCACTCCAATCTGGACCCCGGTGCTTCAACCTAACACAGTAAAACCAAGGCCATATCAGCAATTCCACAACTCTCTGGGTCCTGTTCTTCTTTTCTTTTATTTTCTTCCTCCAAATCATTGTACCCTTACAAATATTTCCTCCCATATTATTATGGGTCAATAGTAAACATCATATCAGATGGTTTGATTTGAAGAAGCACCACTTATTACCAACAACCGAAAGCACCAAGCACCACTTATTGTGTAACTATGCAAACAGTACTATGATCGACAATCAAGTCAGCTCTAACTAATAGATAAGTATCAAAGTATGGACATTTACTTTGTTAAAAAAAACAGAGTTCATCGTCAACAATAACAACAGCAAATGATCTACAAAGTCTGTCTACTTGCATGTGTTACTTCTAGCTCAAGGAATGAAAGAAGAGAGAGACAAGTAACTACCTGCGAGATAGCTCGAGAACCCTGACTCTCTTAGCCTGAGAGTCATCAGAGCAACCCAGAACGGCAAGGATTCCACACATTGTTCAAACTATAACAAACTCAGAACCCCGGGAAGGATCGAACAAAGAGATAAAGAATCGAAGAAGAAGGGAGACAAAGCCAAGAAGATAGGAAAATGAAGGGAGTGTTTGGTTTTCCGAAGGGGAAGCTCAGAGGTTTTGTGCAGTGGAAGCAGGGAGGCAACAACACGTAGAAGGCCCTGCAAATTCTGATCACCGAACACGTTCAAGTGTTGGATTTGGGTTTGGGAAGTTTGAAGGAGTAAGTATTCCCAGTCTCTGGCCACGTATTTATAGCAAAAGAAAGACTCTTATTGAACCGCCTCCCGGAGATTGTGGGTCCCCACACTACAGAACCAAGCGGCGACGTTTTTTCTGTTTGTGCTACGTTGACGTTGTTTATCTTGTGTTTATCGTCGTCACTAGCTGCAAGGGACCCGTCGGAGCTGTCGTCTCCGTCAATGACACGTGTTGTGACGCATTCGTCTAATTGGGTCTTATAAAAATAGGTCCCGCTAAATTACATGGTGAAGTTTATCCTATTTGCAGTTCGTGTGGTCGTCTTCGTGGATTGTTTTACTTCTACCTTTGATTCTTTGAACCGTAAATCCGTAATTAGTAACCGATTTTCCGATATATAGGCAAACGAAGGTACTCTAATCTTCTTTTAAGATTCATATCCGATGAGCTTCCTTGTTCTAAATTAGTCTGACGGGAGCTCATAAGTCAACAGGCAACTGCACCTTCTTCTCTGACCACGTTGATAATACTGTGATTAAATTGAGCAGAAGTCATTGCCATGTTGGGGTTGTAAATCAAACATTCTCGTGCAGATCTAATGTAACCATTGAAAAACTTGCAGAAATTTGACAAAAAAAAATCAACTAAAAATTGGGATAAAATGATTTGGGATTCACGTCCAAAACCAATTTCTTATGAATTGAGTGACTCAAATCCTTATAAATCTACATGCTAGGTCTTAATTCCCAATGTGTGATGTATATTCTCAACACAACCCCACATTTGTAGTGAATTTTCAAGTCATACACGTGGACAACATTTTGAGTAACGTGGAGCCTGTATAGTCATTTGAATTTCACACGTGGATATAAGTAACCCGCTCTGATACCATGATAAAATAATTTTGGGTTCACATTTAAAACCAATTAACAATGAATGAAGTAGCTCAAATCTTTATAAACTCATATACTATGTCTCAATTTCTAATGTGAGATATATATTCTCAGTACATTTTTTCCAATCATCCATGTAAGTATAAGAGACAATTAGGGTTCTTGACGGGCAGTGATGCAGTGAGAAAAAACACTCCAAATGTTATTTTTTTTTCTATTGTCTAAACAACTTACATGTTATGAAGATTCATTTGTGAGGGAAAAACTACTGGCAGTGGTCTTCTTTCGGCCTTAACCCTACTTTACCAGCCCATCTGCCGGAGCCCCCTTGCTGCAAACTCCGGCGTGCTCGAAGGGTGCTGCCGGAAAAGAGCGGTTGGGGGAAACTCTAGCGCGCTGAGCATTTTTACTAACTTAAGATATTTCAGATATATACTCACCATCTACAAGTATATTGGACAATATACAATCAAGAGAGGACAGAGTGGTTAGTTTAATTTGATAAATTTATCGATCTACAAGGATACTAAGGAAAAGGAAAAAACGATTGGACCAGCAAAATTAGTAAGTTAATTGTTTATCATATCGATCGATCATGTGGTTTGTATATGTGATTTGGGTGCTATGTTTGGGACCAGTAGATGATTTGACAGAACATAAACCTGCAACGTTGATATTAATAGCAGTTTAAAACACTTCAATCTTATCAAACCTTCGTGAAAATTGTTGGGTTAGTGGTAGGGAACCAATTTAGACCCCATACGAACAACTTTGGAAAATGACCTTTATCAGCCTACCATGTTTGGAACCTTCACCGCGCACCAAACATTTGTGGGATAAAAGCAATTCATTGTCACATACACTACATTATAGTCAAGTTTGAAGTAGGCTAGGAGTGGAAACGCGGGGGAGGTGCGTTTCCCGCTTCCGAAGTGGAATCACTACGGAACCGCGACGAAAACGAGCAGAAACACCCGAAAACACGTTTTCAGAAAAAATGTGTTTTGGAAACGCGGTGGAAATGTGAGTTTCCAATAAAATAAAGTTTTTATGTTTTTTTTTCTAAAAAAATGAAGGGTTAGAAATATTTTCGTTGAGTCAAATGACTCATTTCGACATATTTTCGACCTCCCTCTGAGTCGCCGACACTCACTCCCTCTTGTTGATACTTAGATCTCTCATTATATTTGTGTTATTTCGAATGTAGAATACTAAGTTATTTAAGTTATTTGAGACTTTGAGTTACTTAAACTAAATTTTTTTTATTATGTTTATTTTTTATATAATTTATATATATTTATATACAATTTTTATTTCGACGTTTCCAAAACGTACCCGTCTCCTAAAAAAATTTGAAAAAAACGCTTCCGCGTTTCCAAACGTTTCGTTTCCGCGTACCTGTACCCAATTCCGTGCAGACTAGGTAGTAGGATATTCGGATAGTTCTTGATTTGTTTCATAGGTGATCACTCGTTTTTGTGATGTAAAATATTTGTGCTAGTTTTTCTTATTTAAAAATGAAAATGTATAGGGTTTTATTCATTAATAGGAAATTTGGCATGAGAGATATCTGCATGCATAAAAGAGAGGACAACCTCATTTCAAACAAAAAAAAGAAATCGGAAAAAAGAGGACAACCAATTCTAAATATTCCATATAGGTCACTTTCTTCTTGAAAATACCTAAAAATTATATAAACTCTTCCTTTCGATCGAAAATGATTTGATCGCATATACGGTTTCATACATTCTTCTGAGTTTGGGAAGAAAAAAAACATTATATTTTTATTGAAGGGGAGAAAAAAAAACATTATATTAATCTTAGAACTATCACATATCAATAACATACCACCGGTCCTGGTTCATTAATAATACATTGTCATTATTTGTAATCGATCTCAATCATCTCATTACAATTGTGGTTATAACAAATGGCCGGGCACTTAAAATCTCGATCATATAAGCTTTCTGGCTTTTGGAAATAGGGCAAGCCATACTTCTCCATGTTTAGGTCATTTGGAACCAGACATGAAATCCTGGCCTTTAGAGTTATCTAAAGAGTTTCGTCTTAATTTCCATACCATACAAAACGGCTTCGATTCTGCCCAGAAATATCTTCATGTCTTTTGGTAACTCGATAAGCTTAATTAATTAGAATAGATTATATCACTAATCTCCATCTAACTAGTTGCATACGCTAACACACTCAGCTGTCGTTTAAGTTGAAAACGGCATCATTTTTCCTCAGATTTTCAAAGCTTAACTTGCTTAGCTTATGTCACTACTCACAACAATGCGTATGGGACATCGACCCCGAACCCAATTCGTAGATCAACCAATAATTCACATTATTTTTATGGATAAGATTTACAAAGAGTGGTGGTTGCACATGCATTTTTTGTTTGGTGAGTCATATTGTTTGTTTTTGCCTGTGGTGCTATACCAGAACATTATAATAGTGTTAGTATGAACTTTGCTCAGATCGTATTGGTGGTGATGTTTAATTATTGGTGCTAATATATATTTAACATCCTCATCTGTCGTTGTTAGCATGCATAATTTTAATTGATATATATCTTTGGTATTATAAATTACCACATGAGGATCACAATGTAGAGATACCAAATATATTGAAAGGTTTATTTCTCTTTTTAATCTGTGGGTTGATGTTTTAATTGTTTTTAGTCTTTTGGTATTTAATTTTAATCATATTCTCTTTCGTTCAGTGTTAGATTGAGCACTGAATTTAATTATGATTCTTTTTTCACACTGATGCATAAATACTCAGATAATGTCTTGTGTGCTTAATTAAAGCGCTGGTACTCAGACGTGTTGATAACAAAATAACTGTTAGTTGTCACTACTAGTTAGAATTCAACGTACCGTTGACTAAATTAAATTAGTGTCAACATGACTTAGTATATAAATTTTTTAATTAACATTAATATGTAATTGTTGATGAATTATACATGCTCAATGGCGTCAAAGACTTAGTCCATCATACTTCCTAAATTACTGTATATATAATCTTTGGGTTCTACTATACGTGTTTTCAGTCATTGTTGTGTTTTGGCATATTCATATCCCCTTGTAGTACATATTATTGGTTGTACGTGATCGATAATGCACTCAAACATTAATAGTGTGCAATATGTGGCAGAATTCATACTTGAACGTACAACACTACCATACATGGCAGAATTCATTTTCCCGGATTCATATATATATATATATATATATATATATATATATATATATATAGTCTTTATCCAGAGTGAAGTTCTAATTTTGACACACTTTTCGGTCAAATTTTTTCATCATAAGCGATTCAATATTTAGGTATGTTATTCAAGATCATCTCTACAAAAGTTTCATCTAATTTGACAATTGGTTGAGCTTTCAAAATTGAGTGAAGTTTCACCCTGAAATTACATAGTGAAGTTCATATTCTGGCACACTTTTCGGTCAAAATTTTCACCATAAGCGATTCAATATTTAGGTATGCTATTCAAGATCATCTTTACAAAATTTCATCTAATTCGGACATTATTAAGGTATTGAAATTAGATTAAATCAATGAATGAATTAAAACTGTTCAAACCATTGTCAAATTAGATGAAACTTTTGTAGAGATGATCTTCAATAACATACCTAAATATTGAATCATTTATGGTGAAAAAAAATTTGACTGAAAAGTGTGCCAAAATTAGAACTTCACTCTATAATTTCATAGTGAAGCTTCACTATGGATAATGATTGTATATATATATATATATACAGTCTCTATCCAGAGTGAAGGTTCACTCTGAAGTTTCAGAGTGAAGTTCCAATTTTGGCACACTTTTCGGTCAAATTTTTTCACCATAAGTGATTCAATATTTAGATATGCTATTCAAGATCATCTCTATAAAGTTTCATCCAATTTGACAATGATTTGAGCTTTCAAAATTGAGATTTACACGAACGGTTCACGTTGAACAGTTTTAATTCATTCATTGATTTAATCTAATTTCAATACCTTAACGATGTCCGAATTAGATGAAATTTTGTAGAGATGATCTTGAATAACATACCTAAATATTGAATCATTTATGGTGAAAAAATTTGACCGAAAAATGTGCCAAAATTGGAACTTCACTCTGAAACTTCAGAGTGAACTTTCACTCTGGATAGGGACTGTATATATATATATATATATATATATATTTCTTTAGTATTTTAAAGGGATATCTCATTAATAACTTTTTTATTACATTTTCACATCTTCACCGTTTAACTTTTCGGATCTAACGTGTAGATCAATTATGTAAAATTTCAACAAAAATGGTGATCGTTAAGATATCAAATTTTGTAAAAGCAATAGATGCATCAAATCTGTCAAACATAAATTGTTTATGTTTATAAGTTTAAATCTTAATTTTGAATGTCTTAATCAACTCTATTTTTGCTGAAATTTTGCAGAGATGATATACACATTAAACTCTAAATGTTGAATGGTATAGATGTTAAAATATGATCGAGAAGTTAATTAAGTGATATATTCCTTTAAAAAACTCAAAAAATGGATCTCTTAATGGAATGGTTATATATATATATAATGGCTTAATTTAGCACAATAGGTAGGGTTTAATGAACTTATCGTTCACGTGCATCCCATATATACAGGCAAACATACATAGGTCATTCATAATTCTTTGGTCGGTTAAGGGATATAGACATCATCAAACATTAAAATATCCAGAGAACCAAGAACGTAAGAAGCAAAAAAGAATCAGAATAGTGCATGCCAGAGAGAGATGACGATCATCGATCATCGATCATCATCTACTCGATGGATACGATACAGGCGTTATCTAGTTCAGTTGGTGCAAATAAAATCAAAATCACACACACACATATAATATATGACCGGCATGCATTTTAATCCAAATTTAGATCAGAGGACCAATTATTGGTCTGTTGGTCCCGATCGATGTATGTGTGGATATTTTTCGTATTGTTTTCTTGTGTTGGGGGCTTTGCATGGAAATACAGAAAGGCAAACATACATAGGTCATTCATAATTCTTTGGGCATGTGATCAATGAATCGAATAGGAATCAGGATCGGATAGTGTCCCAAGATTCATACTTATCTCCCTCCTGAGAATTGCTTCATGCATATGCATCCAGGTTGGGATAGTATATATCCACAGGGAAATAACAGTCAAACACTGAAACCGTAGCTCGTTTTCGTGAAAGAAATTGTGCATGAAAGCACACTTCAAGAGACTAGAATAAGTTACAATTGAAAGTTCAACAATGACAGCTTGTTACGTAGTTCACGACTCCATCGAAATGCATGTTTGCGAGAATATATATATTTGAGGGTTCTTCATCGAGTTGTTAAATGCAGATTTTCCAAAAGCTTTGGTTGATTGCCGGAGTAGTTAATCTAAATTTTCTGGATCATAGACGTCGAAGAACTAATGTATATGTGTTTTATCAGAGCTACGAAATGTACAATTATAATTTATATACATATTGATTGATTTGATTCTCTGCAAGCTAATTAGTGATTCTTCTCACTTCATTAATCCGGTCGGACAAAGATTCCACTCATTTATATATTTTATCGCCTTGATTGATTTAATGATGCTGAAATCATGATCTTTTTAGACTGTATATTATAACGAGTGTCGAGTGCATATAAATAATAAGCACACGACATATATACGAGAGAAAATTGTACTCCTCCTATACAAGAAAACAATGTATTAGTATTGATAAAAATTAGTTAGAATATAACGACGCTGAGACACTTGATACAAGTGTGTTAATTATTATATGGTTTAGCTACGGTTTCATACTTGTACAGTTGTACTATTACATCAACACACAATCGAATCGGCAGCCATACTCGACCACGCCATCCATGCCAACTTGAGGTAACTATTTAAATTTGACTAATCACGATTAACGTCATCATAACGAAAATCATCAACTGCTTATCATTTTAAACTGTGACTAACTTTCTGAATGGACGCTTAGGCTAGATGTATATTGGTATAATGTTTACCACTTATATATGAGCTCTCTAAAAAACTATCCTTATCGGTCCGTTTGTCACATATGTACATCATTTGAATTATTCAATAATGTGTCTAGTTGGTAGTATATAGTATATACGATGATGGATTCGTGTAGAAGATGAATGTATACATATATGTGGCGTAAGGAATCCGCCACTGCAGTTGACGTTTGGAACAATAATTATCACATTTCACTAATTTCAGTGGGGAAGAGAAAAGGAAAATACGAGCATACGACAGTAAGGCTTTTGAACGAAAATGATGGATAACATATCTAACTATATATGTGTATCCTTCAATGAACTTGCAGTAGTGCAAAAACGACCATACTTGTATAAATTGATGATTAAATTTGATTGGAGATCGATATAGGAAGCCTTAGAACATTTAGCTCGATCAAAACCGTGTTTGGATCACCAACATAAACTTGATAATCAGTTCATCTGTCTCGATCTGCATGAGTTCTATTTCCATGGCGTGCGGCAACACGATATCGATCGAGTTGCATGCATCTTTACTATCTGATACAACAGTGACGGGGGTGTTGAATTCAAACCTTTCATTTGTTTTCTTTTTAGATTTTGTTTGTGTATTATGTGAGGAGATGGGATCGATGATCGAGTAATGACATCGCATGCATGAATATTTCAACGACGGTGCTATTAATCGAATTGAGTCGAGTGTATTGGTGACTTGGTATTTGCAATAATCCAGAAAAAAAAAACTTACCGAGAGGGATGTTTCTTTATAATGAGACCATGCAAGAGGGGAGTTAACAAGTAAGGACTTAGGAGAGGTCTAGCATGTTAACAATATAAGGGTGTTTAGGTCATTTGATATAAATCCCTACCTTATAAATAAGAAGTTATGTAATATTATCTATCAACCGAGCAATACAAGACGTAGACTTATGCTTCCTCTGCTCTTTTCTTTACTGTTTTGCCTTTCAATTGAATAATCCATGAATTTCTAACATGGTATCAGAGCATACGGTTTGTGAAGAGTTAGGACGTCTCACTAATGGTATGAGTACCGTGTAAATGGTTTCATCTGCGAGAATGATAGCTCAAACCAACCATTTACACTATTTTGTCCGGTGTAGCTAGAACTACTATGTATACGTATAGTACGTACATCTATAGGAATCTGGCCATGGTTAGGTCGTAATTACAAATTGACTTAGCTTGATTCCATCTACGTAGATGAATCGAATCAAGAGATAATAAGGCCAATTTGTGGATTCAATGTGAAACTAAAAACAATCTTATCCTCCCGTCTCAATTAAAATATTGATGTAGCAAGTGAGTTAGCTTTCAGTCTTTCACTGCTTCATGCAATTAAGCAACAATTTAATTAATGACAGAAATGAAACCCGTCGAAATTAAAAAGAGTTGGCTGATATTTTGGTGTAACTAGGTAAGCGTGGAACACGATTGAGTTTGTCGTTTAGTTTGGATGGCATATTTCAAAGCCTGCAGTAGATGGGACGAATAGAAGTTCTGATTTCTGAAGGTGCTAATCCAATGTGGAATCAATGTTGGTAGTCACTAATCAAAAGTTAAAAAGAATAAGCTAATTAAGATGAGATAAGCATTCGATTACAAAACTAATTAACTAATGTGTAAAGTGTGCAACATCTTTATCCGACGAGATAAAAAGGAAGGAAATGCACTGATGGTTAAGATACTGTTGGTTAATTAATCTCAGTTATCGTTACCTTGTGAGGATGAAGATGAGTTCAATTGTTTACTGCCAAGTATGACCAAGGGCTCCTAACCCTACGCATGAACGATGAACCTTTACTCCCAACAAAAGAAGGAATAACGACAATCGATCAGAAAAAAAAAAGTTTCAGAAATAAGCAGGTGCATTTGAGACAGGTGATGCTATATATGTGCTTCAACTTCTGCAATATCAAGACCACCATGAAGATTTTCGGAACCCCTCCATTGTTTTCCATTGCAAAGAGAAACAATTGAGGGGTTCCAAAAATCCTCACGATGATCTTGATATTGTACACCCAATGGAGGGGTTCCGTTGCCAAAACCACCAGAACTGAGATCAAAATTGTTCGCATATTCCACATTTTGCCCGAGTTTAATTGCCTCGATGGACTAAATGGGGAAATGCTTGATATCATTTGCACTCTATGCAAAACTCTAACAGGTTACGGGAGTTGAATCTGGGGACCTAATCTCGTAGCCTTGTATTCCTATGTGTCAGCTCAATGAGACATGCAAATAACACAAGTCAAAGTCAAAGGTCCTGTGGTGCGCCGGTCTTTGACCCTCCGAAGCTTAAGTTAGAGTCCAGTTCAAAAGAAGTTCGAGAGTTAAGAACTTAGGAATACGTTACTTCTTTTAGGTGGTTTTGGCAGCTTATTTATAGGTGCATTATAAAATGTGTCTAGCTCTTCCTTCAATATGGGAATGTGCGCCAGCACATAGCGTTTGTCATTTGGGCGAGCCACCGTAAGTGGCGTTAATGGTGATACATGTGCGTGCAGTGAGGCTACCGGACCAGATTGCCCACCAGCTAGGCTCGCTAGGGTTCTGGCCACCGGTCCGACGGCCAAAATAGGAGGATATTAAGCCGGAGATCACCCCATTAAGGGGGTGGTGTTAACAAGTCCCCAGTCGAGGAGATTCCTTGGGTGGAGAGTTTCATATCTTCATCTTCAGCGCAAATGTCCCAATTTAAATTACTCGGGACTCGGGCCCGCCAATAGGTGCTGACCGTATGAAGCACCCACGGATCTGGTCAAGGACCTCCACATCTGACGCATGGGTTAACCAGGTGTGCGAGCTTCGCGACCTGGAGTATGTTCTAGGACCTAAAGAGTGGCCGAGATCTCAATGTTAGATGAGGGTTAACTAACAAACACAGTTAGGCGTGTGGGTTAACTAACATGCTCGGAGCATCCCTGCACCTGAAGAGTGACCTAGGATCTCGGGTTTAGGCTCATGGGTTAACTAACACGCTCGAAGCATCCATAGATCTGGAGAGTGGCCCGGGTAGGCGATTTACTTTAATCCAGAGTAACATGGCGAGTCCCTGAAGTCTCCAGTCAAGGAATGTTCCCCGTTGCAACGATCGAAACCGCCCAGAGCGAGTGGCCAACCCGCCCTGGAGGTCAGGACAATTAATGCAGGGAACAAGCGTGAGTCATTCGAAGAAGCGAACCGACGGTGATGTCAGCAGCAATGATGGCGTATGTGGGAAGGTGAAGGAGCAGGTTTTTTACTGGTTAAAACACGCATGTGGGGCGCGTCTAATGGGTAACTAAGGCGGTTTTATGGTTAGTGGGGAACGTGGCGTCTATCCGATGATTATGGGTTGTTTGTGTCGACGGCCAGGATCAGGCCGAGCGGCTATATATAGAGGGAAAGTGAATTGTATTCTTGTTTCACATTTGCAGAAAATTGTTAGAGAGCGCATAAGAAAGAAGAGAGAAAGAGAAGAATATCCCGGTGATTGTGATCATAAGAGAGTAAAGTTTTCAGCGTTTGCAACCACGGGAATCACTACTTCAGTTCCACCACAACCTCCAGATCTATTTTCCCGGTTTCATTTGTTTTTTTGTTTAGGATAGGATTAATGGGCATGGGCTAATCTGTGTTGGTGTGGGAGTTGTAGCGAATGAGAAAATTGGCTAGGGTTGTTGGGAATTGTGGATATGAGGACTCATACTTGGATCTGCCGGAGCAGACTGTGAGGTGGAGAGAAGGCGATTCCGGATCGTTGTCCCATATGAACGATGCGGGGTCGTCAAGTAATCCGCTCGGTATTTTGTTGCAGGGTATCAAGATGGCTGAGAGAAGGGAAAGGAGGTGGCTGAGAGACGATTAGGAACTGGCGAACATCCGAGAGGCATATCATATCGTGGCGGATCTCAGTCTGAGGTCGTTGGCCGATATGGAGTTGTTCCACATGCCGCCGGAGGGAGCGTGTTGTATTACAGAGCAAGCGTTGTCGTACGGGCTGACACTCTCGATGATGTTTGGCGTCCAGTACCTTTTGTCCTGCCTGAACATTTCCCCGGGGTAGATCACGCCCAACATGTGGATGCAACTATTTAGGAGCATAATGGTATTTCGAGCGTTGAGGTAAAAGAAACCGTGCTGGCGGGAGTTCCTAGCATGATGGTCGTTGCAGTACTCCCCAAAATGGGAGAGCGGAGGGTGCATCAGGATGGCTCCTCGGGGAAAAAATTACGCTCGTTGGTGTTCGAGCCCCCAAGCTCCACCCCAACCAACAGGC
This sequence comes from Argentina anserina, assembly GCF_933775445.1. Lineage (NCBI taxonomy): Eukaryota > Viridiplantae > Streptophyta > Magnoliopsida > Rosales > Rosaceae > Argentina > Argentina anserina. The sequence continues at coordinate 30,909,472 of NC_065874.1, forward strand.
GGGACCTGGCGTTCGTAGTGTAGTGGCTGTGGCAGGATGAGACGTCAATTTTCCAGGTCCCGGGGACTTTCCAGGCTCTCAGTAAGTTTATTTTTTGTGTGGAGTATGTTGCCTAGTATTAAGTATCATACTCGCACTAGGCCAAAAATCAAGGTTGACAATGGTTTTTGAATATTGTCTGATATATAGGTGTACCATTGTCTATTAAACAATTGTCTATTACATGGTTCAAACAATGCACAAAAAACATTTTCTAAACTCAACTCAGACAATTGACATGGTTAAAAGAGTCATTGTCTAATCATCAGAATAGACAATGCTTTTTGATAAAAGAGCATTGTAATTATTATCAGAAAATTCTTTTATATTAATGTCGACAATTGTTTTTCACATTTTGACTATTGTATGTAGTTTCATCAGACAATAGTTTTATTTTCATTTGGTCCATGGAACAATGCTTTTTAGTTTTCTTATTTGTGAATACTATTGTTTATCTTTCATACATAGATAATGGTTATGGTTCATATTCACAATAAAGTTGTCTAATTGAAAGTGAAGACAAAAATCAATTTGTTTCTAATAATCAAGCCAATTTAATTCAATTACATTATCATAATCAATTAATTCAATTACATCATCTCATTTGTATCAGTTGCACAATAAGCCAATTGGCAGGGATATCCCAACCTTTGATATTGTCTAATTGAGGAGAAAAAAATTCTAGAAGTAATAAGTAACTAGCACTAGTAAACGACCAAAAATCACTATGCTCCGGCAGATAGAAGACCTTCATTACCTATGTCCTGCTTTTTTTTTCAACGACTCAATTGAATCTCCTGCAAAACCAAAGTCGGAGGAACATAAATGAGTCTAGTATACATGTCCTCAAACTATAGAATATAAGATGTTATCATATAAATCGATTGATCATTGCTTATTTACCTCCTTCCCTAAAAGAAAATGCTGCCCTAAATGAATCTGGACCCCAATTGATAAGTTCTATAAGGTGACATAACCGTTATAATGAAGAATATGACTACAATGAATGAAAATAAAGATTTGGATAATACCTATCATATATATCATTTGATGGTTGGTAAGGCTTATTCCTTAGTCATATTTGTCAGGGGCGGATGCACTCAGTGGGCTCTATAGGCTTAAGCCTAGACGAAAACTGTCATCATATATTACTCATTATATGCGCCCACTAGCATAATGTCTGAGGCAGACCAGTTGGTTAATTCTCTCCACATGTAAACCTGAGGTCCCAAGTTCGATCATGGTCTTTATTTTTTAAACCATTATACTTTTCTTTCTCCTCTCTGTTTTTTCTCCTTTGTTTAATTTCCTCTCTTTTTCATTTCTTAAAGTTTTTTATTCCTATTTTGTTAATATTTTTTGCTTTCTTTCATATATTTTCTTCCTTTTGTTTTCTCCATCTAAGGTATAGTGATGATTACCATATATATTCATAATTTTGGATTTTAAATTTATCATCTTAATAAAAAAATCATACAAATGTTATTGGAAAACAAACTCTCAATTAGCCTAGACAAGACTTATTTCTTAGATCCGCCACTAATCTCTGCTCCATTGCCCCATTTGACACATTTCACTACATCATGCATGTAGAAAAAGATCTAATTCGCATAAGTACATTGTTTATGTTTTAACTTCACAACAAATGGACTAAATAGACTTGCATCCTACCATGGTTCTAAAGTTTAGGAATTACAATCTTCTAATAATTGTGTAATATATATAAACCATAACGTATATAATCAAAGATATAAGACCAAAGTTATTAACAATCCAATTTCTGAATTACAGAAATAAACTATATCTCACAAAGATAATGCAAGTAAAATATACAGATGCATAGACTGATAGGCGCACTCAATTTATTATCAAACAATACAATGGTTACCCAAGTTCATTATGGATTAGACCATTTAGAGAAACATAAGCAAAAAAAACTAATATCACGACATTGAAACATATGATCTGAGTTGGTCACATACATTTAAACCCTTGAGCATATGCAAAACATTAGATGGATGAAAATGAGATTTATGAACTCTGCAAATGCACAAAAGAAGTACTAAATCAGTTTCATCACACAAAACATATGTCACATATGTCAAAAGAAATTGAGGAAATAAAGGTTGAATGAACCATCAAGACCAACATTGTATCTTGTTGTAATAAGACAGGTTAGAAAGAAGGTTAAGATCACAAGGGACAACTATACATGTAGAGAGAATGAGCTTTCATATTGTCTTGATTGTTACCTTCTCCATCTACATGGATGCTTCCACCTTCAAGAATCATGGAATGTGGAAACCTTAGAATCTTCCCTTAGTTGCAAGGATCTGTAGATTATATAAGTGTTAGTAAAACATTAGTGTCTCATAATCACAAATTAAGCAAACATCCTATAAATCAAAATAAGTTCTGAAATGAAATTGAGAAAATCAAACCATACGATGTCTAACACATCAAATCCACTATGCAATGTGACTATGTGAGTAGTATTGTCAATCTAACAGTCAGAATGCCATACCTTCATGAACAAATTCCCATCAATCCACTTCCTAGATGTTCAACAAATTTAACCTGATCAAAAAATTACACTCTTGACTCAGATTTTTAAAACATCAACCACATTAAGTAGATATAAACTACAAGTTTCATTCTTTCTATCTTTTCACAATACATGAGCCTCAACTATCAAAACAATAGGATGATCATATTGTGAAAATTCAATCTAAAGCTCATAATAAACAAACAACAAATGTTAGTTATGAGAAACTATAGAGATGCAATGTTAAATATTCTACATTCTCAAAATTGAAGACATTGTGTAGGGTAAAGGCACAGTCTAAGTTGCTTGCGGTTTAAGAGTGATAACTAGCTAATAGATTTTGAAAGAGTGATGTTGTTTCTGATCCCCTTGACTACAGTTAAGTATCTTATATCTGGTACTAATGAAAATCATAACATTAGCTACCTCTAGATTAATTCACATTTCTATTGTGTTCACATAACTTAACAGAGTACAAATGACAAATAAAAGTATGAGAAGAATGCTTGAGGCAACTCATCTTGGAAACCTTAAGAGCGTGCTTGTCCTTCTTAGACTGTCAAGCTCATGATCCTCTTCTCATATGGAGCGAAGCCAACAGTCTTTTTTAGGTTCCTCACAAAGTGAATCCTTTTAGTCGTTATCAACAAACAAAAAAACCTCATACCCAAAACATGACAACGCAATTCAATAAACAAAACCCAATATACAAATCAAAGAAACAACAAAGATACAAAGTGAAACAAGCTATCAAATTTGGAATTACCCTTTTACGATTAGAAGGACGAGGAGCCAATTCTTTCTTGGCGGTACGTGGCCCTTGTTCAATCCGACGAAGAGCTTAGTCTTGGGCTGTGTCGACTCTACTTCTTGCAAACGAAACTCAGGCGAAGAGCCGATAGCGAGAGAATCAAAGGCTATCAAAGGCTATTTCTAGATCTATAGGAATCAAAGGCTAGGGTTTCAAATTGGAGGGAAAGCTGGTGTTGAGACCGCATAGCCGATAGCGAGGGAATCGAGTGAGAGGTGTCCCGGAAGAGAATGAACTGTTGGGACGTAAGGCTTCTTGCCGAGACATGAGACTTACTGTCGGGACGCGAGGCTTGTAACTACTGTTTGGACGAGCTAATCGCCGAGAGAATGATGGTGGGGTAGTGGAGTTTTGGACTGGTGAGAGAATGAAAGTGTTTTTGCATAGATCTGAATGGAAAGTGTTTGCCTAAATGGCCAAGTGTTAGGGTTGAAAAAAATGAGGGGGAAAAATGAAAGTGAGTCATGAATTCCCTCAAAAAGCTATGATTTCTTTTGCAATCGATTTGTTTTCAAAAACCATTGTTAGTTATATATTTGAAACAATCTGTGAAGATATCCCAAACACCCATTGTAAAAATATATTGTCTGAAACAATTCAAACAATGTTCCCAAAATAAATAAAACCATTGTTCAGAATCTGAGTACAGACAATAGATAATTTAAAATCATTTTCTTACACACAATTCTAGACAATATGATTTATGGTAAATATAAAACATTGTCTTATAAATATCGAACAATGTCAAGAATAAAACATTGTCCGGACCAAATCTTAAGGCAATGCTTATTTTGAAACCATTGTCTGAAATCTCAGACAATGGTTTTTTTTTTTTGCCCTGCATTGTCTATTTACCATTGTTTATCCACTATTTTGTCCTAGTGTCGTAATTTATCAAAGTTTCAGCTACCAGTGTCGATCCACACCGAGTTGTCGTCGTTGATGGAGAAACCATTGATGAGGTGTATGCTCGCCTTTAAGGAGCAGGCAGATGGGTCAGTCTACCATTGGTGCTAAATAGGCGTGTACCAAGCGTACGACGTCGTCAAATCACCGGTAAGTGAATGGTTCGAGCCATTGTTAAGTTTTTCTGTGGTGAGAGTTTAACAAGTGTTTATTGCAGCGACGGTAGAGATCAAGTTGCTGGAGAGGAAAAAGCTTGGGCTGTATGACAAGATGATGGACGAGGAGATGATCCAGGGGATCGAGGACGTCGTCTGAGAGTAGGGTCCGAATGACGTGGATGTGAAGGCGAGACATGACTTTCCCGTGGTGCCAGGGAAACTAAAGGAAGACATCTACCCCATATCGCTAACCCTGAAACAGTATAAAGTACTCCCGGCCGAGGTGGTGGCGTACTGGGGTGTGGCGCGGGATAGAAATCCAATGAATGGCCCGGAGGAGGGTGTGGCGACTGATGGTCACCCGGAAGAAGAGGTGGTGATGGTGACTGATAATTTGGAGGTGGAGACGGAGCAGCTCGACGAGGGGTTGGTAATTCAATGAGTCGTGCCGAAGGATGTGGGGCATCCCAGAGCCACAAGCCGAGGCATCGACCTTGCCAGCCTTGGCGGAGGAGGTGGGCGTCGGGCCGGTGGTAGTTGGGACACAGGCACGGGAGCGGGTGGTCGAAGGAAGCTAGTGCACAAGAGGAGCTGAAGTGATAGGGACCTTAACGGAGAGCCAAGAGTTTGAGGTCCTCGAGCGGCGAGACTCTAGCCGGGGTCATGGCTGAGATGGCCGAGGTGGGGGAGTTGGTGCCCCATCTGAAGAGGATGGTCGGGCATATGAGGCACAAGTGTCAAGGGCCAATGATCTGGCATAGCGAGGATGTCTGGCTGAACTTTCACGATGTGGAGAAGAGACTCACCCGGGTAAGCATGTTTTACGTTTTTAAACTTTATGGAATCATTTTGTTAAGTTATGCCGTATTCAAGTCTAACAGGGTCCTTTGCAGGTAACGGCCAAAGTTCACGACACCCGAGACTTCCTGGAGGCCCGATATCAAATGAAGGATGCCGAAGACGAATGGGTCGTCCAGGAGTATGTCGCGGCGAATGAGTCGCTCCTGGTGAGGGTGAATGAGCTTGAGGAACGAAAAGTGGTCAATACTGCCCGGACTAATGAGGCCAATGGGGCGGTTGGGGAGCTGCATGTATAGCTCCATAAGAGCAAAAATTCGCTCACTGAGAGCGATGCCAGAGTTGTTGAGCTGGATGGGCTATTGGCGGAGAAAGAGAAGGAGCTGGTGAGGTTAAGGGAGAAAGAAAAGACATGGAACCAAGCGGCAACGACGTTGGAGGCCCGGAAGAAGGAGTGGAAAATGAAGTTGGACGCAGAGTGGGCCCAAAAGCTGAGGCAGAAGCTGAAGGAGAAAGAGGCGGACCTCTCTTTGCGGGTGTAATATCCCACATCGGTCAACAGAGAGAGGGTGATGTGACCTTATATGTACATGCCCACCTCCATCTAATATGAGGCCTTTTGGGGGCTCAATGACTTCAGAGGGGTTGGGAACTCCGAAGTTAAAATTGTTTAGGCTAGAGTAATCCCAGGATAGGTGACCCACTGAGAAGTTGCTCGTGAGCTCCCAGAAATAAAACTGTGAGGGCTATGCCCAAAGCGGACAATATCGTGTTACGGAAAAGCATGTCCCGGGATGTGACAATTTGGTATCAGAGCCACTATGTCATGAGGTGCGAGTGTGCCGACAAGGACGTCGTACTCCCAACAGGGTGGATTATAATATCCCACATCGGCCAACAGAGAGGGAGTGATGTGACCTTATATGTACATGCCCACATTCATCTAACACGAGGCCTTTTGGGGTCTCATTGGCTTTGGAGGGGTTGGGAACTCCGAAGCTAAGCTTGCTCGGGCTAGAGCAATCCCAAGATGGGTGACCCACTAGAAAGTTGCTCGTGAGCTCCCATAAACAAAACCATGAGGGCTATGACCAAAGAGAACAATATCTTGTTCCGGCGGAGCAGGTCCCGCTATGTGACAGCAGCGACAGGCGGCAGAGAAAGAGCATGTGGAGAAGCTAAAGAGGGAGAGGATGGTGGCGTTATAGCGGTCGAATGAGGCCTATTTAGAGTGGTGCAATGACGGGCGGCATGTTGGGTTCAATGACGGGCGCTAAGACTTCTTCGAGTTTGAAGTGGAGCGAGGTTTCATCAACCTTGAAGCAGCCCGAAGGAATCTACAGATTTCGGCCCCAGTGCAGGGGCAACATTCTCAAGTTGTGATGCCTCCCGTCGGGACCGTGACTAGTCCCTAGGTACTCGCACCCCAAAACATCCTGGCGCCCTCTATGCAGACTCGAAGTCCCGGAGTCAGCCGTGGACATGGGCAAACTCTAACCAAGTCTCTGACGCTGCCTCAGTACGCCCAGTCGAATACCTCCGTGTTAGACTCCAGGGCCCCGACATGAGCGAATCCTCCAGCGGCATCGTCGGCGCCAAAAATGTCGTACGGTCGAGGGAAGAGGTGAAGTTGTCGGGTGATAGGGTAGCCATAGCTCGTTTTTTTTTTACCTTCTCTTTTTTGCAAATGTACCTCTAGCCGGTTCAGCCAAGCTATTTAATAAATATGAAGCTTCAAACACTTGTGTAATTGTCGATCTTAAATCTGAGGTTTCATATCTGTATCCTTCTATAAACATTAGCCCACTAGGCCTAGTATTAGAATAGTGTGCACCTGGGCCCATCCCCAAAATAAAGTCTCGATGTCAATATCCAGTCATCTGCTTGAAACGTTCAACGACCTAATAAATGGTTATTGTAGAGTCAAATCTAGGGAAAACCGTCGGTCACAAATTCATTCAACACGTCCATCTGTTTTATCTGATAACCATAATTAGGCGTAACTACCAGCTTTAATCCCTGTGTCCTCGAAGAATCCTAGTCGTTGGATCGTGGTGCCTCCTTCTATAAAAGGAGATTATCTTAAGGGTGAAACACAACAAGTATCCATGGTTTTAAATATGTTGTTTCCTTTCTGGATTTTGAAGCCTCTCAGATGTCCTAAATTTTTTCATTCAGACTTTTTTGGACGTTTCCATAGATTGATTTAGGCATAAAAACCCATCCTCATGCGTGAGATAGGCGTAAAAACCTATCCTCATGCTAAACTTTCTTGGAATCCTTCGGCTGAAGGGCGGCCGGGAACACTCCAGCTAGTCTGGCTCGAGTGCAGGGTCCGTAGGAGGATTGAGAGTTCTTCCCAACCCTCCAAAAGCAGAGTGCAGCCGGCCGGATGCCAAGTTGGATCTCCACTACACCATTTGTCTGCCGAGTTTGAGTGCGGCGAAAGGGAGGTAGTAAGGTCAATCTGCCTGATGGTTGTCGTGTTTTATCTTAGCTAATAGCATCACGGAACGAAGAAAGGAAAAGAGAGGCCGAAACGTCTTCCCGGGAGATATCTTACCAGGGCTCGGCATGGGCCGATTCCCATTTTCTTTATTGTTTGAATGTACCTCCGGCCGGTTCAGCCGAGCCATAGTGATGAACAGTGTTGGTTCTTTCGTTTAATATTATAAACATTGTTGTATGAATTTGGAGAATAAAAATTACCGGGGTAGTTCACCCCTTGGCAATTAACATGTGTTTAGTTCATTTAGCGAGTAATCATATAATAAATTAGGATTGAACTAAGATGGAGAACATTATGGACATATTCAATTCACACACGTCTGGAAATTCTTCATTATTTGACCAAGTCTGTAGGAAAAATAGAGATAAACAAATATAATCCGGAGATAAACAAAATGGAGATTAATACGTAAAATTGAAAACAAACTGGAGTTGTAACACCAGGCGACTGCATGCCCTGGGGTCTACTTGGGGAAGTAACAGAGATGTTGAACGTTCCAAGGGTGCGCCAACTTACGTCTGGACGTGTCCCGGAGATAGAACGTGGCCGGCCCGGCCGCCTCAATAATTTACATGGGTCCTTCCCACTTAGGGTTTAATCCAATAGGTCAGGGTCTGACCTCTTTCATCACCCAATCACCAACCGCTAGGGGCTGAGGGTGAACTTTCTTGTTGTAGTGTCGGGCGATGCGTTGCTTGCCGTTAATATTCCGTATGTGGGCTTTCTCCCGACGCTCTTCAAGCAAGTCCATATTGAGCTGGAGGTCGGCAAAGTTTGTTTCCAGGTCGTAGCCATCGACTCGCTTGGAGGGGACTTCAATCTCTACTGGGATTACGGCCTTGGTGCCAAAAGCCAACATAAAGGGAGATTGGGTCGTGGCAGTCGTGGGGATTGTCCGGAGGGCCCATAGCACCTCCGGGAGTTTCTGAGCTCAGCGTCCTATGGTCTCATCGAGGCGTTTTTTCAGGTTTCGCTTGATGAGTTTGTTGACGGCTTCGACATGTCCGTTGGTATGGGGATGTGCCGGAAAAGCATACAAAATGGTGGTGTCATTCCTATGGGCAAACTCCCTGAACTTATTGTTGTCAAATTGAGTGTCATTATCCATGACAAAAGCCTCTGGAATATTAAGCCGGCAGTATACACAACGCCACAAGAAGCTTATCACCCAGTCCGTGGTGATTTTAGCCATAGGTTTTACCTTTATCCATTTCATATGGTAGTTTACTGCCACAATGACATACATGAATTGTCCTGGGGCAATCGGTAATTCCCCAATTAAATCGAGCCCCCATTATGGAAAAGGGATTGGAGATAGAATAACTGAAAGTGGGACACATGGGTGACTGATGAAGTTGGCGTATTGGTGTCATTGTACACATGCCCCAACTATGACATTGGAATCCGTGTCCATTCTGGGCCAGTAATATTCGGTCTGGATGCCTTTAAAAGGCAGGTTTTTTGCCCCGATGTAGTCCCCACACACCTCACTATGTAATTCGTTCTTATCGACCCTGCTCTGGAGCCAAACACTTAAGCTGGGGAAAAGATTGGCCACGCCGGTAAAGCTTATTGTCATGAACCATGTAGAGAGCAGCCTTATGCTTTAAGTGCTTCGCCTCGATCTCGTCGGCCGGCAGTTTTCCTGTTGTTGGGAATGTGACAAAGGGATCCATCCAAGATGGCGGCAGAGCCTGTTCAATGGCAAAAATCTCTTAATAGGACCGGGAGATACTTGGATGTTCTAGACTTTCAACATGGACCCCGGGCATTATCATTCCAAGCTCAGAGGTAGCTAGTCGGGCGAGCGCAACGGCCTTTGCATTCTTTTCTCGGGTGATCTGTTTGATTTCAAAGTGATCTAACTTCCGGAGTAATGACCCAGCCAGATTCTGTATGAGATGAGCTGGTGTAGTTTGGATTGGTAGCTTCCATCAACCTGGTTAACCACCAGTTGGGAGTCACTGAAAATCTGGACATTGGTGGCTTCGAACTCTCGATATAATTATATCCCGGCGATCAAGACCTCATACTCAGCTATATTATTAGAGATCTCGAACTTGAACCGGAGAGCATTTGGGTATTCATTCCCTTTTAGGTCGATGATGATCACATCTGCACCACGGTAGTTCTTGTTGGCCGAACCATCCACATATAGTTCCCATACCGGTGCCAATGCAGCTGCCTAGTTGGTGGTTTTACTTGTTGCTCCTTCTGCTGGGATGAATTCGGCGATGAAATTGGCTGCGACCTGTCCTTTCAGCGCCGTTCGGGAATTGAATTGAATGTCAAATTCCTCAAATTCAATTGCCCACTTTACTAATCACCCGGAGGTCTTCGGCTTCTGGAGTACCTAGCGGAGTGGTTGGTCGCATGGACAATATGGGTCTGGAAGTATTGTCGAAGTTTTTCAGGCAGTGGTGATTAGTGTTACAATGAGTTTCTCAATCTCGGGGTACCTGGTGCTAGGGCCATTTAGACCTTTGCCACTATAATATACCGGGAGCTCCTTGCTGTCTTCCGGTCTAACTAGGGTGGAGCTTATCGCTGCCTAGGAAACTGCCGAGTATAAAATTAGAACTTCCCCAGAAATCGGAGTTGACAACGCCCGGACTAATCCTAGGTATTCTTTGATCCGGAGAAAAGATGTCTCGTACTCTGGGTCCCATGTGATATCCTTTTTGTGTTGGGTCCGGGGCAATTGAAAGAATTGGGCACACTTGTCTGTCATGTTAGAGATAAATCGGGCAAGGGCCACTACTCGGCCGGCGAGGCACTGGACCTCATTCCGGGTCGTTGAAGACTTCATTTCCATTTTCGCTTGTACCTTCTCGGGGTTGGCCTCAATGCTCCTCTCGCTTATCATGAAGTCTAAAAACTTTCCTCCGGACATGCCCATTACACACTTGGCTGGATTCAACCTCATGTCATAATTGAGGAGAATGGAGAAGATCTTGTCAAGGTTGGCAATATGCCCTTCCGTTGTTCTGCTCTTGATGATCATGTCATCCACATAGACCTCCACAGTCTTGCCTATTTCTTTCTCAAACATCCGGGTGACCACCCTCTGATAGGTCGCCCCATGTTCTTTAAGCTGAAAGGCATAACCTGATAGCAATATAGGCCATTGTCAGTCACAAAGGCATTTTCTCTTGGTGGTCCGGTACATCTCGATTTGGTTGTAGCTAGAGTAGGCGTCCAGGAAGCTTAACAACCCAAAACCAACCGTCATATCTATCAGCTGATCTAACCGATTGAGGGGGAAGTTGTCGATTGGGCAGACCTGATTCAAGTTGGTGTAATCTACACACATCTGCCATGAGTCATTTGGCTTCTTTACCATTACCACGTTAGAAACACACCTTCTGTAGTTAACCTCTCAGATGAATTCGATGTCCTGGAGTCGCTTGACCTCAGCCTGAATTGCCTGATACTGTTCTTGATCGAAGGCTCGGCGCTTCTGGCGCACTAGCCTTGACCCTTCTAAGATGTTCAGCTCTTGGGAAATGAGTTAGTAGAGATTTCGGGCATGTTCGCATATGATCAGGCAAAGACATATTGATGTTCCCGGAGGTATGTCACCAGCTAGTTCCAGAGATTTAGTCATAAACTCATCCCTATCTGAATCCTTCGGTCCGGATGTGCATATGATAAACTTATCCACTCTGTATCTTCGATTGTTGTCGGATGTGCCTTCGGGGGGTGCTTAGCGACCTTCTTCTTCTGTACCTTAAAGGGCTCTCGCTCCACTGTGATCTCGTCCCCCATATCATCGATGGCCTCCGCTGGAGCTACTGATAACATCTCAAGCGGTCCCTGTTCGGCTGAGATGAGATCGAGATGGTTCTTGAGTGTATCGACCTCATCTCTTATGATTGTTAAAATCCCACCCGGGTTGGCACATTCAGCATAGGCATGTGTCCGGCGATTATGCATTGGATTCCCCAAAGCACATCTTGGCCCAAGATAATGTTATAGGAGGATGGGCAGTCTACAATTAGAAACCGGGTGGTGATCGTGGCCTATTTCGACCCCAAACCAAGCGATAAGGTCATACGATCAGAGTCAAGGGGCTGCACAACCTCTCCGGAGAAACTAACCAATGGGTCATGGTTACTGTAAAGCTTTGCCCGATCTCATTTTAGCTGGCGAAAACATTTGGCAAACATTACGCTAACTTTTTCTCCAGTGTCCACCAATACCCTTATGCACGAATAGTGGTCTACATGTGTAGTTATCAGCAATCGGTCAGTCTGGGAGGCCCAGATGGTTGTCTCCCCGCTAGACAATTGAATTGTGTCCCAGTGGCCGGTATGGCTTTAACACCCAGGCTGAGCTCGAAAAGCAACAAGGTCTGTTGTCTTTTTACCGACTTATGGGGTGGCGGTCGTATCGCTCCGCCGCGCAGGGTTGGTATTTCCCTATGGATTTTTATGGCGTTGACATTCGTTGTCATGGTCTTGTATCGGTCTAACTTTCCAGCATGGACTAGTTCCTCGATGACAGAAGATTTTTGTGACGCTCGTATATGTCGACGTATGACATGGCACGGCTCGTGAAGACCTTGTTCTTGGGGCCCCCTGTTGTCTATACCCCGCTGGGGGATTGCGAACCTGAGCGGGGTACGGGTCGGTCTGACTTCGTCTTCCCTGGCGGTCTCGGCGTCTGTCGCCTCTACTCCCATCTCGGGCATCTTTCTTGTTAGACCCCTGGGGTAGGTCTAACTTGTCCCACGCAGACCGGCGACCGTCCTGGGCATTGGGCTACGTGGATGAGCCTGCTCCATTAGGGTTCCCATGAGTGCAGTACTCGGCCTCCGCCCACTGCGTCGCTGTCTCTATTAACTCTTCTATTTTTTTGGGAAGATTCTCATTGATCTTGTGGAGAAAATCTCTCAACCTAAAAGCTTGCCGGAACGCCGGCACAGCAAAAACGTAATCCAGATCATGGCACCACGTTGTGGTGGTCTGCCATCGAGATACAAAGTTCTAGAGTTTCTTGACGTTCCTTTGCTTTATCTGGAATATGGAGCTGGTGTCATGGTGGGAATCGGCCTACAAGATGAAACAATTAAGGAATTTGCCCGTAAGCTCACCGAAGCTATCCACTAAGTTTGAGAGGAGACTAAGGAACCAACCCAGTGCCTCATCAGTGTAACGTTTCTTAGAAGGCATGACATGACTAGGCGTCTGTATACTACGTGCTAGCCAAGGCTAATTAGAAGTTTTTCAAATGGGTGTACGGGTCAGAGTGCCCATTGTAATTAGTGACCTTGAGCGGTTTATCCCCCCGACGAGCATCGCTCTGCTTGCACCAGCTGAGTGAACGGGCTGACCCGGCCCCCATGTCCTCCATGCAACGGGCGAGGCTTGCCTTTGGTCTCAATCCCATTGACCTTGGTGGTCAGCCGCTCCAAAATATCATTCATGCGTAGCACGAGCTGAGTCTGGAGATCTTGCGTGGGTGGGCCCACCGGGACCCCTCGGTCGTCCTGATCCATCTCATAGTTCTCCACACCCAGGCCTACATACTGTGGTGCCGGGGTGACCCATCCAATAAAGCATTGATCAAAGATTGTGTGATCTGCACCATTTTGTGTGTTGATCCTAGACGTTGTGAGGCCACTGGCATTTCTGTCGCGAACAACGCCCGCGTATCTAGGGTATGGAACCGATGTCGTGTTGTTTCCAGGGCCGTATCCTCATTTATGCGGCCTTGAAAAGCGGTTTGGAGGAGCTGTTACTCTTTCTCGAGCACAGCCGAACGTGCTAAGGTGGCACACGTGGCCTGTCGTTCCAACTCCATCTCGACATGCGGCTTCTTGTAGTCTTGGAGAGCCAACTCCAACACGGCCTAGGGGTCTGTGAAGTGAACTTGGGACGACCCACCGACCGTGGTTTGTGAATTAGGGAATGGCTCCCCGGCCCTGAAATGTGGATCGGGGAACAGTCTTAGAAAAAGCGCAGTGTCCACTTTCGGGGAGGGGACCGGCGGGGCAATTGTGGATGCTCGTGTTCGTTCAGAGTCACCATTGTGTATCTGGAAGAGTCTCGCTGACGAGGACCCTCTTTCTAGCGCCAAAATGTTATGGGAGTTAAATCTGAGGGACCTAACCTCGTAGATTTGTATTCCGATGTGTCAGCTCAGTGAGACCTGCACACAACACAAGTCAAAGTCAAATGGTCAACCGTGTGCCAGTCTTTGACCCTCTGTAGCTTAAGTTAGAGTTCGGTACATAATAAGTTCAAGAATTAATGACTTAGGAATACGTTACCTCTTTTAAGTGGTGTTGGCAGCCTATTTATAGGTGCATTGGGAAATGTGTCTGACTCTCCCATCAATGTGGGAATGTGCGCTAGCTCATAGCGTTTGTCATTTAGGCGAGCCACCGTGAGTGGCATTAATGGTGATACTCGTGCGTGCAGTGAGGCTACCAAACCTGGTTGCCCACCAGTTGGGCTCGCTAGGGTTCCGACCACCGGTTCGGCGACCGAAATATGAGGAGATTAAGTCGGAGTTCATCACATTCAAGGGGTGGTGTTAACACCAACTTTGGTGGTTTATATCATAGACGACTGAAATTTAACAATAGCTCTCCACCACTACCAGATCATGAAACTGAATGAAACAGCCGAGTTTTCATTTACTTCCTGCTTAACTGCCTTAATGAAATGTGAGTTGCACAAACACCTCTGTACAGTTTGTTAAGCCTTTTGTGTGTGTGAAGGGACAGTTTGTTAAGCTTTAGAATGACAGCGCGAGAATTTTTCAACAAAGCCCATTAAGACTTCGTTGGGCTTTGCTCATTAAAGTTTGGGCTTTTCCGGGAGTCCATCACCCGCCTCCACTTGGTCTCTCTTCTCCTTTTTCTTCTCTATTTCATCCCTCCCTCCATATTTTTCTTCACTTCTTCGAATTGGTGCCCGTGAGCTCAGAACTCTATCTCTTTCTGTAATAGAGAGATTGGTTTAATCATTGAATCAGCTATTAAGGAAATCAAGCACTACACCATGAGTATGTTTCTAATTTTCTTTAGATTTGAATTGGATTCATTTTCGTCATGTTGACTCTGCTTTAGATCTGTTGAATCAAATTGTAGTCCTGTTTCACAACTATTGTACAAAGCATGAACCTCTTGGCACATTAATCTCAGAAAAATAAGTAAAGCATGAATTTTTGAAAGATGAAAAGAGAACTGTACTGTAATGAACAGATCCAGGGGTGTACTGTATTGTGGTTTGAGGTGGCAATATGAATTTGGGTGTGCTTTGATTTTTCCTCATTTTCAGCAATGCATGTTTTTTCAGATTACAACAAAGCCAAAAAAACCTTGGCATCAGCAGAATTGTCAAATTCGTAATCACACAAAAGAAGTTTCATTTTATTTGAGCTTAGAACAAATCCAGGGGAACCAACTTATCATTAAAAATAGATGATATAATTGTGTAAGCTTAGTAATATAACAGCTAAGCTCTTGGCTGCAATCTTGTTATTCCCAGTTTCCACTTTCTTTGATTTTTGGGGTTGACTGTTGGAAATTTATAATTTGTTTTGTGTTCATGGGTGTATGCTCATTGGTGTATGGATTATTCTGGGAAATGGTAGTTGTACCAATGATTTTAGTTTCTATTTGTAGGTCCTGGAGCTATGAATTGTGTCCAACGTAAGATCTATCTTTACAACGTCACGTTTGGGCTCTATATGTTGGATTGGTGGGAGCGTTATCTCTTCAGTATCCTATTTATACATTTCTTTTCCTCCCATTTGCTTTACTAGGTCTTTTGTAGTTATGAAAGCAGATAGATAATTACATTCTTAATTTGATTTAAAGACGAGTTCTTAATTTCATCTGGGCTGTTGTTATAGTATATTAGTATTTGCATATGTGATTTCCTTAATCTTGACAGATACATTGGTCCTGGTGCTGATGTGGTTCATATTTTACAATAGCTCGCGGTATTTAACAGAATTTTGTAAAAGGTACCATTCATACCTTTTTGTCTTTTGTATATTACAAGGTGGTATCGTAGTCATTTAATTATACCTGAACATAGTGATGTATACTTCTGCAGTACTTATGACTTGGATTTGATTGTACCGCTGACTAATGATATATGATGATATTTAGTTTCGATGCAGTGTAGGCATATTACAACTTACAATTATTGTTCCATCTCTTTTCCTTTGTAAAATTTTGTTGGTTGTGGGGGACTTTCGGTTCTTGACTAGTTTTGATGTTTAGATGTTGTTGTACCACCTTTATAAACTGAAGTTCAGCCACTTGATCCAGCTTTATTAAGTTCTCAACACCTGAAAATACTGAAGAGGGGTTATACCACTTCCCATCAGTCCATCGCACAATATGAATGATTCTTACAGCCTTCACTTCATAGAAAATGTGTCACTTACTAACTGAAAGGAATGGCCTAAATATCAGTGGTGCCTTTAAGTCAGTAGAGTATTTCAAGCTTTTGTCTAGAGCATTAACTATAGGTTGTTGGTTGCATGTAAGGCTGGATAAAAGAGATCCTTTTAGATTTGGATAATTCTCTTGCTGTGTTTGGCCAGTTTTCTGTACAATTAATCAGTTGAAGAAAGCACGAACATGTAGTTTGATGCATTTTAAGTCTTTTCAGTTGGTTATGGACCTTTCATGGTTGCACTTGAACTGTAGCTATAACTGTTTTTCTATTATAATTTCAGGCATCTGTGGTGATACCTTAGAAAGCGTAAACCTGGAAGGTTCAATTTGTGAAACGATGATTTAATGCAACCACAGCTTGTACTACTTTTAAAAATGTTGACTTTGAGTCGGAGCAACTGTGCTTGTACTGCCTATTTCTACACCATTTTCTTATGTGGCTTATATGTTCAGCAGATTTTACTACTCCTGCTTGATCTATACTCCTGATTGAATTATCTGAACAAAGATTATGGTTATGACCACAGCTCTTTGGCTTGTCATTCCTTCCTGAGTGCTTTATTGCTCTCCCTCTATGTAATTTTTCTTACTATAAAGAAACTTGGCCACCTTTCTTCATTTCAAAAATTCTCTCTTCTAATTATTCACCTTGGTCTGAACCCCGATGCCACCAATTGAGCAGGCATAAAACCGCTAGCTGCCGCCAAGAAACTTAGGTGAAACCTAGTTTTCGCCTTATTAGAATGCTCCGTAAAACTCGGAACTCCCTCATCTCTTGAAAGAAAACCATCTTAACTCCTCGTGCTATATGTTGTATTGTTCTATCGTGAGAATCAACACTTCGAAAGAATATTTTCCATTGAATCATGAAAAAACACAAAAACATAGACAGAATTTCATGCGTTGATCACCAAAAAAAAAATCCAAGAGATTGAGTTCTCCAAAACCAACATATAGGTGCATTTCAGGTGCGATGCAACTATGCAAGACCAGTGTTTTTACTTTTTAGCTAGTCATGGTTTCGGATACCATTTTTAGTCGGCCCAAATATGAACTAACCCAGTGAGAGGCCCGTTAACAATCAGCGGGCAAAAAAAAAATAGTTTTCACTTTCCCGAACTCGGTAAATTCCATTTAATTACCCAAAGAAACCTCTTTAAAAGTTAAAACCCTTTGATTTCTGTGGTGGGTTTTTCAGTTCTTTCTGGGTTTCCAAACCTTTCGTCTTCTCCAAAGATCATCTTCTTCATCATTCGCTTTTTCTGGGTAAGTTCTCTCTTCCTGTAAAGACTTCGCATTGATTTTAGTCAACTGGGTTTGCTTTATTCCATTGAATTTTTCTCTTCTTCATTGTATTGTTCTGTGTTGGCTTTCACTGAAAGTTTCATTCTTGAGTTCTTGGGCAAAATAAGTATCCCAGATGATTGAATCTCCAAGAAACTGAAGCGTGAGAAATTACCATCATAGAATAATGGCAAACTGTATGAATCTGTTGAACAACACATTGAAATCTTTAAAAATCTGGGAATTATATGAACTTAATTGAAATCAATCTTTATCAATCACACACTCATCTCTCTTTCTTTATCTCTACTTGTTTATCTCTCTTTTTGTTTTTGATTACAGAATTACTTACTTCCCTGTACCTATTAATGAATTAGCTTGAGAATTAAAAGCCATCTCTATCAACCTGTTTATTAACCTATTCTAGTAGTCGACACCACAGACATGTACCTGTCCCTCTTCTAGTTGAAATGTAGAATCCTCCCAACCTGGAGATGCAATGCATCCATGTATATACATGAGATTTTATTGAATGTACTCGCATGATGAAAATGAGATTCCAAAAGGAGGGCTGTAGTTTCATGTTCATTGTGAAATATGCAATCGTAGTGCACTTGTTAATTGTTAGTGTATTACTGTATTTGGTTTGTTAATCTTGTAGGTCCTTCGGTGCATAATATTGGCTTTTACAAGTTCTCAAATAGTACAATATAAAAAGCACAAGTTAGGTGGAGGAGAGATGAAAAGAGGCAGCAAGAGCTTAAGCGATTTACCAGTTGAGGTTATTCTAAAAATTTTCTCCTTGCTTCCAACTAAAGATGCTATCAGGACAACCATTCTGTCAAAAAGTTGGGAATCCATGTGGACATTAGTTCCTAATCTCACATTTATTGAATGGAAATTTGAGAAGAGAGATCTCTTCATGAATGCTGTGGAAAGAGCGCTTATGCTTCGTGGCCCTGCTGATATTAAAGAGTTCACCCTTTCGTGTGAAGTGGTGGGAGATGCAATACGTGTTAATACATGGATCTATGCTGTAGTACAGCGCAATGTTGAAGTTCTTTCTTTGGTGCTGCCCAGTTTCATTGGACCAATTTCTTTGCCACGTTCTTTGTTTACGTCTACGAAACTGAAAGTACTCCAGCTGAATTTGCGCTGTATTTTCAGAGTTCCTTCTACCATTTGTTTCACGAGTCTGCGGAGGTTGGCTCTTTCATCTGTGGTGTTTTCTGACGACAAGTCAGCACAGAAGCTTTTTTCTGGTTGCCCGGTTCTTGAGGATATATTTCTATATAGTTGCAATTGGGCAAATATAAACCTAGTGACTATAAGTGTTCCCAAGCTTTTGAGGTTTACCATAAATGAAGGGAATTTGACATATGTGAAAGGTTCAAATGGTTGTTGCATTAAGGTAGTTGGAGTTACACTTGCATATTTTTCTTACATGGGTAAGTTCCTAGATGAATATTTGTTTGATGACTCATCAGCACATGAAGTTGAGATATTTCCTAGGCCAACCAAGAGGGTCAGACAACCTAGTACCCGATTATGTAATCTTCTTGATGGGCTCTCTAGTATGAAGCACCTAACCATCTCTCATACATCCTTTGAGGTATGTCTTCATCACTTTCCGTGATTATGATTCACTAATTTATCAATTTTAGTTTCCAAATTGCATGAGTTGTATTTATGGTCTCTGTCGCGAATGGCTAGTCTAACTCATCTTGCTGATTGGCTTGACCCTGTTCTCAGATGATTCAGTCTAAAACTTCGGAGCTTCTTGATCACATGCGCTCCTTCAATAATCTAACAGCCCTGATACTTGGACATGTAGTAGATCTTGGTTGCAAAGGACTATTGACCTTTCTTCAAAAATGTCCTTCTCTTAAGTATCTTGCCTTCTGTGAGGTATCTTTCATTATCTCTTAAGTTTTTACCCTTGAACTGTGTTTCCATATATTTATAAAAATGTTGTTTTATTTTATTTTATTTTTTTATGCTTTAGGGGATTGTTCTGCACTCAGATGATGCAAAAGATGATGGGATGTTGGAGCCACTGCCTCCATGTTTCTTGAGTAGTCTTGAAGTGATTGATGTCCTGAAATTCTGTGGACTGGGGGATGAGCGTCGTGCAATTAAGGTTTTGCTGAAATGTGCAATGGTCTTAAAGAAGGTGAATATCAATTGGCGCAGTGTTCAGTTAATGCAACAAGAACCGATGGAGGACATTAGCACACGGTTATTAAATTTCCCCAAAGGATCAGAAAACTGCGAAGTTGTTTTGTTCGTGCCCTAGTTCAGTTTTCGTTTCTTCTCCAGTCTCGGAATGCTAGTGTTAATCTGTGATAGGTTGAACATTAGTCTTGATCTTGTAGTCTGACGAGTGGAATGGTTCTAAACTGAAACTGGCCTAGTGCATAGAAAGCAAACTGTGCTGCTAATTAGCTAGAAAGGAACAAGTCCTATGGATCTGTTAATTGTTCATATCTTGATGTTAATATGTAATCAACATTTGAGTGTTAGGAAATGTCTCCCAATTGTAATAGGAAATTGGATTAACTGAGTTGTATGAGTCTCTGATATGCTGTTGATACCTATATTGGGCATACTTTTTAGCGGTAAAAAGGTCGTGTTCAGTTTGCGCCTTTCCTTTATTTTTTACTTTCTCCTTTTTTATCTACAGGGTGAATCTCACTAGGCAAAGGTAGGGGTGGGCACGGGATGAAACGGGACGGGGCTCATCCCACGTCCCGTCCCACTTTTTTGAATCGGGACGGGATCGGGACGGGACGAAGATTTTTAAAAATGCATCACACTCGGGATTAATCTCTGTTGAGACGGGACAGGATCGGGACGGGACGGGACAAATCCCACATTCCTATGAAGTTAAATAAAAACCTATATTTTTACTTTTTTCATTAACAAAGTAACATTTAATAATGAAATTTTAACAACAAAAAAAATACATATTATGTTCAAAATATTATAATTTAGTATTATTATTTGAGTTGATATAATTTTGGAGTTATTAAGAACATAAATTAGTTTCATTTTGATACAAATATATAAGAATTTTTAAGTTTTTATTAAAGGTGGGACGGGACCGGACGAAGTGAGATAGAAATTATTCGTCTCACGTCTCATCCCACTATTATGAAATGAGACGGGATCGGGACGGGACGAACGTTTTTAGACCTCCGTCCCGTCCCTACGAATTTCGGGACGGGATCTGGATTTCTGTTTTTTATGCCCACCCCTAGGCAAAGGTCCCGTATAAAATCCAATTTTCTATTTCATTAATGAGTTGGTGGGCTTTGTCTTCTACCTCTCCCGAGGGTAATTCTGATTTGGGTATGATCCAACCATCTTCCTCTAGTGTTTACAGTCAATTGGATTTGCTTTATTTTATTAAATTTTCGTAAGCTTTGTTGTGTATATATGCATTCACTGAGAGAATTTTATCCTAAGGTTCATTTGTTAATTCTGTGGTACCAATCGATACAAGAGACGAGAGAGAGATGAGGGCGGCCGGCGGCATATACTTTGAAATTATCAAAGCTGGACTTGGATCTCGGAATTCAATGGAAATCATGCATGAGAATGATGAGATCAGTTTTGGGATAAATTGTGTGAATTTTGGGTTACATTCAAAATCTGCCGATGTAATTAGTGGAGATTAGTCAATACTTACGGAGTTTAGAACTTTAGATCATACGTTACATCATTTAGCCCCATTCATTTAGCCCGAAAATAAAATGGGCTGATCGAGGCCCATACGCCCACTCCACATAGAACAGGATAAACTTGGCAATTAGCATAGCAAGAGGAGCAAGAGGAGGACAGTATTGTAACTTGACCACATGACTAAATCCGATGCTTAGGGTACTCACTTCATTATATAGTATATATACACAGGCCGCTTCTCCCATTCTCATTACTCTGTCTTCCTCCAGCCGCCTCCCTCCTATTTTCTGTATTGCTTTTCTTCTTGAAATCTTTGTTTGATTTGAATGGTGTCAGTGTGATTAGGCTTCTCTATCTGGTCATTGTGGATCGTTCAATTCCCAAATGACTCGTTCCCTTGAAGCGAAATTGGTCGTGCGGCCCTGCGTGCTATTTAATCTCCTCCAAATTGTTACTGCGGGAGATTTGGGTACGTATTGGGGGCAGCTAAATTTCAAATCTCGTTGCTTTTTCAACTTTTGGGGGTTTTGGGGTTTGAGGGCTTCAGATTCGTATTCAAACATGCACTTAAGTCTGTTTTGTGTGTGTTTTTTCTCAAGTGAAGCCGAGAATGATGTTCTCCTCGCTATCTAATTCCATATATAAGTGTGGTATTTGGACGTCGGAGAATTACATTGCTTTCTGTTTATAATCGATTCATTGGTGTCATGTTAGATCTCGATCACTCCTTCAAAGAATTAAGGTTTTTGAGTTTGAAGTCTTCATTCGACATTTAGTCATCGGATTTCTGAGGACGTGATTTTTGTTGAAGTTGCTATCCAGAGCGTCAATTTTGCTTCATCGATGTGCTGATGTTGTTTTCGACGTGTGGGAGCAGATGGTAAAGATCAAATATTGAGTTTGAAATCACCTTAGACAATCTGACTTCGCTCTTTGCTCCCCATGTCAAAAGTAGCTCAGCACATTCAACTGATGAGTAAACTTGCTTGCTCAGCAGATCAAAATTATGAAATTTGTTAATATACTTTCTTTTAGAAGAGTATTTGATGCTAGAGTTCATATGTTGTTTAGATGTTTGTGTAATCAAAAAACACTACTTAATTTTCACACTTCACATTCCATCAAACTTGGCATTTTATTTAATGTTGGTATAAGTACCCTCTTTTATCTAAATTGAAACCAAGCTCAGCAGTTCTGCTGTAAATATCGACGCTTAAGCAAATAGGTCCATGATCTGAACCTGCAACCAGAAAATTAGTTTTCTTAGTTGAAAAGAAGAATTATTATATAGCCAATTAGCATAAGGAAGTAAGGAACCCTATCAAGACGTTCCCAAATAGAAATTGATCCTCAAGTCGTATTTAACCGAGTAAATAAACTTTCTTAAGCTCCACAGTAAATAAAAGAGAGAAATTGATTCATATGGAACACGTATACGAAAACGAGAGTGACAAGTCATTGTGCAAGTTGTTATGGTGTTATCCTCGTTTTTCACTTTACTTGTATGGCCTTTTTTGTTGAAACTGCGTTGAGAGAAATGATTACCTTACGTTAGAATCGACTTCTACAGTGGAATAATTGAATTGGCCTGTGGTAATCGAAATGATTTGATTGCAAGTTTACAGCAACGAACTTCTCATTGAATGTGCACATCGAAATCAGAGTTCCTTAAAACATGCTTAATCTGATCGGTAGCTTTAAGTTTCCAAATACTGGTATAGTGAAGGGCGCCAGAGGATTGGGACATGCAGGGAGATCTGTTTCTTTTCATGCTAGTTAGTGACGTTCTCTAACATCTCTGAAGTTGTTCATTCAAAATCCTTTTTTTTTAATGTTAGAGAACCTCACTAAGCTTGTCAGAACGAAAAGCTCTTGCATAGTTTGCATACTTTTGGTATGGCTTTGCTGATGGCTTAGATTTTCTTTGTAAACGTAAGCCATGGTAGAATTGGTTTAAACGAGCTTCAATTTTTCATTAAGGGCTTGCTTGTCAAGCAGTGTTGAGGCTGATCAGCAATCCCTATTCGCCATGGTGTCGTGTTCTAAGGGCAATCCCGAGCACTGGAAAATCTGATGAAGATCGTTTAACTTTTGGCCTTGTTCAATAGATGGGATTTTTCTGTTATGACTTGAGAGCGGCTGCTATGCTGCAAAAGCCGATAATGAGATAACAAGGTTGGTACAAAGCCTTCCACCTCCCATCATGTAGACAATAGAGTTTGAAAGCTTGTTTGGGAAATTGGAATGCAGGTTCATTCCCCAAGGTCTCAAACTTCTCTGGAGATCCTTGATTGAGGCCTTCCCAACTTCTTGGGAATAAGTTTAGAACGGATTATTGGTCCCAGACCCAACTGCCAAATTTATGGTGAGCATATTAAACCAGTCTAGCACTTATTACCTCCCTCTTTGTCCTTGGACTGCTAAAATTTGGTATGGTGGTACTCTCTGATACGTCCCTGATTGCCAATAGATCTCCACCTTGGAACATTGATTGCTTATAATGAAGAAAATGGACACATGATGAAGCTCTTGATCAAGATGATTTATTTTTTTCAGCTTGTTGACCCTTATTTGTTTCCACCTATGGGGTTTGCAAACTTATTGGTGTGAAATTGTGTTGCAAAATGTGAACCAGATCCTATTACGATTGGGAAAATAAGTAGGAGTTACGCTGATGGCCTAGGATCAAGCAAGTGATTCTGCTCGCACAGCTATATCGCAACATAAATTGGTGTCATCCACCTCCCTCTTCCGCAAAATTCAATGTCGAAGGCACTTGTTAGTTATTACTGTGCCACGAAAAACAGTGGGATTGGCATTATGATTTGTGACAGCAATGGTTATTTAACTGCTGGTGCTTGCCTTCATGGAAGTCATAATTCTGCTATTGAATCTGATGTTGAAGCACTCTGTAGAAGGTGGCAGACTTGCAGGAGTTGCAGCTGGCTAAACTCAAATCTCTTTCCCATGACATTGTGGAGAGTGACAATCAAGAAGTCATTCTTGCTCTGTCTTCAGTCCAGCGCCTCATTGCATTGTTGATACCTCTTTTGTCTCTGTCAAATGGAATTGGTAGTATAGAAAAGCTAAAATGGCCTAG
This sequence comes from Argentina anserina, assembly GCF_933775445.1. Classification (NCBI taxonomy): domain Eukaryota; kingdom Viridiplantae; phylum Streptophyta; class Magnoliopsida; order Rosales; family Rosaceae; genus Argentina; species Argentina anserina. Next base: position 30,933,728 of record NC_065874.1, read on the forward strand.
CTGATGCGACGGCAGAGGTTGCGCTCTTTGGAATGTGCATCAAAGCCCCCTACCTCTCTCATTTATGTTTTATGAAACTATAGTCTTCTAAGACCACCTTCTGTTTAGTCTTGCTCTTAGAAATTTCTCAGTAGGTGGCTGTAGTTGTTAGGTTTTCTTCTGTTATTTGTCTCTTTTTGTTCTCTTTGCCTTCTTGCTTTAATGGAAGTTTCATTCAGATAAAAACAAAAACAAAAAAAAAAACAAAAAACAGTGAAGACCACCACCATTTTCCTTGTCCTAGTTTCTATAGGAAACCCGATGCTGTGGGTTCTCTTGGCCCATTGTTCCATGAGTGGTGGGTGGTGACTGCAAAATAGAAGCGTTGGTGTAGATAAGTTATTACGTGAAGATGATAGATCCATGGTTGGGTTTGCCGGATTCCTTCAACTATGCAACAAACTGAACAACCCGACTCAACCTATCTGGACCTGTGAATTAGCAACCAATTCTTGGCAGTAGCTGCTGCTCCGACTTAATGAGCTATTGTATCTTGACTGATTCTTAATACTCCGAATCGAGTGAGGCTCGTCTCTTTCAGAACAGGGTAAATCTACCCCAAGAGGCAAGTGCATAATCAACGTTCTATAAACAAATAGTCTCCTTCTACGAGTGTGGAGTCGAATCAAGTCTAGTCAATAAAATTTCATTAAAAAAGTCTAATAAATCTCATATATTCTCAAAAGAGTTAAGACGATAGAACAACTACACAAGTGAGGGGAACGTTGGTGCCCAACGGTCATCAGTTCTCACAGAAACGAAAACGACAGCGCCAGCAAGGCAGACGCGGTTGGATGGAATATCGGTGCTCTGGTGATCCCAACGGTAACTTCCCAGAAGCTCTCCTCGGTCGAACTAATCAGAGAGCGGGGTCCCACGGGCATCTAATGATAACCTAACTGAAACCTTAATTATTACCAAGGGGAGTCAAAACAGTGTATTGAAATATCTGACTAACGTGTTTGACTCCCCCCGCCCCTTAATCTCACTCTTCCCATCCAATCACTGTCACGCTGTTAAACCCTTTCACACAACCGTCACAGCCATTTGGATTTCCTACTGATCACCGCCCTATTCGATTAGACCGTTTTGCCCTTCTTCACTAAGCACTCTACTGGCTTTGCTGTTTCAAACTAAAATGTTTGATTTTTTCCTTGTACAATTAATTATTCATTTTAGACAATTTCTAGATAGAACGATGGAAAATTATAGCAGTTTTGAATTGAATGGGAAATTGCTTGATCTATTCCTTTTGTTGAACTTACATTAGTAGTTCAATTTTATTAGCTAGTACTTCAACTTAATGTAGTAATATCTTTTTTGAGAAAATTAATATAGACATATAGTATAGATTAAATCTCATGACATCATGAACTGAGTGGGATATCATTTTAAACAGCAACAAGTGTGGCTCGTTGACCAATTGTATCGATATTCTCAACTTAACCACCTCATAAGTGTTGGGTTTTAATCACAAAAGATTTCGGTACAATTGGATAATATCCACCCACTTATAAACTCTATTTTATTTGTCACTTCTTAGATGTTTGATCTCTTCTCTCCAACACGCCCCCTCACGTGCAACCTAATTTTGAGCTTTGCACGTGTTAGATTAACATCTCACATACTAGGACGAAATTAGCCAAGGGCAAGTAACCAACAATACTTGGTGACAATCCAATCAGAAGCCCTTCGATGACATGATAATAGAACCCAACTCGGGCCCATGACAAAGTGACACTAAACTGAGACCACGACAGATTGGAGGCACGACTGGAGAGGAACCTGCTATTAGATGTTAAACAGCGTGACCCGTGAACCAATTGTATCGATATTGTCTCAACTTAGTCACCTCACATATGTTGAGTTTTAATCATAAAAGGTCTTGGTTCATATTAAACATGATGAGATAAGACTATCAGTTTATCATTAATTCATTATTTTTAATAAATAATAATTATAAGCATTGTACGTCAACTTGAAACTAAAAGAAATAGTAATGTAATAAATTTTGAAGAAAATCAACTATTTTTTCACACAGATATAATTCAAAGAAACTAATTGGATAACCTCTAGAATCTTATTCCAGTTTTCCAGATTGGAAAATCTCATTCCAAGTGATTGAGCTAAATTTGTTTTCAGGTTTAACAAATTAAATCAAATTCTATCTTATCAAAAGAACAAAAAATCAAGAAAAGTATGACAATATACATTCACCCTCTATTTAAATAAGATTAAAGAAAATTGTAATGTTAATTTAGGAAAAAACAGAAAAAATATTGAACTGCTCTGAATTTTTCTCGATATCCAAAATACCTAATAACAACTCAAGGGTAGATATGACTTTCTCGAAGTAGTGCCCCGAGTCACTGGTCAAATATTACATCAAAAATTAGCCGGTGGGTCCTACAAACACGGGAAAGCCTGACCCCACTTTACACCACCTATATATATGACCAAATCTCTCGTTTCTCTTCATCCAAATTTAACACACCGAAGAAGAACAACAAGCACAAAACTCGGAAACACTTCACGACATGTCGTGCTCCGTCGCAGTCTCGAACTCGCCGGTATTTTCACCGCCGCCGTCTCTATTCTGCAACAAGACCTCCATGATCACCTCCACCCCCGAAGCCCTTAACCTAGCTCACCTGAAACAGCAACCGCCACAGCAATCTTCGTCCTCGCCGAACTCAGCTCCGCCGTCGCCGTCTTCGCCGTTCCGGCTACGGATTCCTAAGTCTCTGAGCACTCTGTCGGCCGCAGTTTCGGGATCGTCGTCTCCGCTGACGCAATTGAAGAGGAAGCGCCCGGCGAAGCTTTGCATTCCGATTGCGTCGACTGGATTTGGAGCTGCTCCGGCGACGCCGTGTGCGGCGGTGTGGAGAGAGATGGTGGAGGAAGATAGAGAAGGGTACTACTCTGTGTATTGTAAGAAAGGTAGGAGAGAGGCTTTGGAGGATCGATACTCAGCGTCTCTTAATCTTCAAGGTGATCCCAAACAGGTAAAAATTCCTCTCCTTTTTTCATTACTGCGGATTAATTTGCATCAGTAATTAAGTTTTTTAGTAGTTGGATTATAGAAATTTACTGTGTGTAATTTGCGAAAATGAAAATTTGGAACTTTAGAAACATATCAGATAGTGAAATTATTATAGAATACAAATTGTGTTTGTGTTTTAGGCTTTGCTTATAGTAGTAGCTAAAATGAGAAGGTGGAGAATTGGAATTTGATGTTCTGTAGCTTCATGTTTGCAGGCGTTTTTTGGTGTATTTGATGGGCATGGAGGGGCAAAAGCTGCGGAATTCGCAGCTCAGAACTTGGGAAAGAACATTTTAGATGAAGTTGTGAGGAGAAATGATGATGATAAATTTAAGGAATCTGTCAAGTTTGGTTACATGAAGACAGATTCTGAATTTCTTAAAGAGGATGTAGCCGGTGGATCATGCTGTGTGACAGCTTTGATCAGGAACGGAACCCTTGTTGTGTCCAATGCTGGTGATTGCCGCGCTGTAATGAGCAGAGGAGGTGCTGCGGAGGCACTGACATCTGACCATCGACCGGCAAGAGAAGATGAAAAGACCAGAATTGAGAACTTGGTAAGTAGTAAGCTTTATTACTCTTTAAATTCTACATATTATGGATCATGATTGTGAAGCCATATTTGAACGGAGATTAATGGTATTGGTGTATGTATCTGTGTAGGGTGGCTATGTTGATATGTGCCATGGTACATGGAGAATCCAGGGATGCCTAGCTGTATCTAGAGGAATTGGAGATGCGCACCTTAAAAAGTATGTAACAGCAGAGCCAGAGAGTCAAGTCCTTCGACTCGGACCAGAGCATGAGTTCATAATCTTGGCTTCAGATGGATTATGGGATAAGGTATAAGACTTCCCCTTCTATTTTTAATTGCATCTGAAACTGTGTTGTTCGTATACCATTTGGATCAACTAGTGCTAACAAACTTAGTTATCTTTTTCTTCTTCTTTGAATTCAGGTTAGCCACCAAGAAGCTGTGGATATTGTTCGACCTTCATGCTTAGGCATTGATCGAAAACAACCTCTATTGGCATGTAAAAAGCTGGTAGATTTGTCTGCATCACGAGGCTCCCGCGATGATATTAGTGTGATGGTTGTCCAATTGGGGAGCTACATGTGATTTTCCGGCACCATTCATCTGCCAGGGAATTTTAGCATCAGTCAGATATCTAACACACAGGCTGACAAGAAGTTTAGGCAAGAAACTGCAATTGGTGTAGGCAGATTAATGCTAAATTATTGACTGTAGAGGCATTCTTTCTAAATCACCCATTGACGGGAGATTGATATGTTGATTAACTTGATTCTCTTGTTATAATTTATCTCCTATTGAATGAGAATACATATTACATAGAATGTTACAAACAAAGCGGGTTGACCTTTTCGCCCTCCTCTGTTGGATAAAGTCACAATGCTGACAACGGCTATATGAATCGTATTGTTGCTGATGTCATAACAGATCAAAAATGAAAGAAGGGAAGAATGGAACTTCTAGATTTCTAAACATTCCCTTAAAAGACGGCAAGTCCTTTTTAGCAGGTGTGTTCCTTGTTATGTCTTCCGGCTTCCAAGTGTCCAACTTAATGGAACGACTTGATCAAGTCTTAACTGAGTCTAGGACTGATTTATCTGAAGTGAACGTACCAAATTCACACTTCTCTTGAGACTTCTGCAAATACTGACATCAAAATTTCGTTGATTCGGTATATCGCACCGTTGAGAATGCTCAAACTTTGGCACAAAAATGTGAAAATGATCGGATCTCTGTTCGACCTGAACCACACCGCCGGAAGGAGCCCTTCTGCATTCAAGCATGCATAACTTGAATCCTACATGATGTTGCATATAGATTTCTCTAGGCCATCACTAATTCACTATTAATTATGTCGTAAGTGAACACAATGCCGTAAGCATGGTAAGTTGCGGGATGCGTCTTTTAGATTGTTGTCCACTTTACAAATCTGTGTTCCACATCAAAGCTAGCTCTCCGCCGAAATAGTCAGAATTAAGAACACCAACTTCATCCAAATAAATTTCAAGCCCATACATAAGTTGATATCTAAAGATGTGTTTGTTTCTTGTTAATTTCCTGCCGACGCAACCAGATAAGCATATAGCTGTCAATGGATAACTTCATATGAACTTGGACAATCATATTGCAAAGCACGTCAGTTCCAAAGGTCTTCTAAAACATCACTACTAGAGAGCGTGATCCATTAGTAATTAAAGCAAAGGCAGAGCCAGACCATTGGACGCTAAGATGATGATCATGATGATGATGATGATAACAACGCATTAGATCATTTCAATAACCAACTTTTTCATTCTAATTTTCTGGTCAATCTTCTAATCTGCCAGTAAGTTGATATGGAGGTTCGATTATGACGTTAATGTTAGTGTTATAGCTAGTATATATCTTTTTGCCTTTGGCTAAACGACTAAAATCGAAACGACTAGTATATACCTGCATGTACATACATACGCGGCCGTCGTTTGGAAATCGACCGATTGAATATGGCTATCCCTGTATGATATTACTAGAGTTATGGTAAACACCTTACATGCTATTTTCGTTAGTCATAGTCTAATCAATTTATGAAGTGAAGCTACGCATATAGTTCCCCCACCTGTCATAAAAATAAAAATAAATAGTTCCCCTACCTCGCCACAAAAATGGCACACTCCAAACCTAACCATAACTGTAGCCTAATTTCATATTTGTGAAAGACTTGAACATATTGTGTTTGGTCAGCAACTCCCATAATTTTGGTAACTCCGGCCCTAATACGGCCGCCCGAGTACACTTGAAAATTATTAATGTATACTTAATTTTATGCATGAAGAATGCTGAACGAGAGAGAAAGTACTTACTAATACTCGCATTATACTACTGCATGTCCAGCTCTTTAAGTATTATCACAAAATTAATGATTGCATGCATAATCTTTGATCAAGTATCTTTATTATAAACTAACAATCAAAGAAAAAAAGAAGAAAACATAAGAAAAATTAAGAGAAGAAGATAATGAAAAGAGACAGGCCGCAACATGATTCGCTGTCCAAAAGAACCCTCTTCACTGAATTGGCCACAAAATCAGCACATGAATCCGACCAAATATCGTCTTATTAGTATCAACGTACGCACAATGCATGTTCTTGATGATAGAATGATAGATGGTGTGTGGCATGCCTTTCCTAGAAAGCTCAAGTTGGTTTTGTTGAAGTTTCAGTACTCTTGGTGTACCACTTATACCATGTTATTTTGTCCGAAGCACCTTGCATCCATCGCTTTCCCAAGTCCCAACAACAAAAATCCTAATTACATGCACTGTTCATGGCTAATATTTAGCCAGATCATCTAATCATGTATTAGATGCATGACCTAATTCTTATTTAAAAAATAAAAAAGGATGGCCTAAAATCGTGAATATATGTCTCGCCAGAAATTTGTATTTGTACGTTTACCATTGTGTGAAAGGCTGTATGAATGTACAAAAACTCATACGAAGATTCAAATGGATATATATATTACTCTCGATCGATCGATTTTCACTGCTTAATTGCTTTTATGTATTAACGTGTTGGCAGGATTTGGCAAATCCTAATATGCGTGAACCGTATTTGAAGATGAAATAGTAATGACATGGATATTCTATGTCAAGTGGTTTGCATGTCAACCGAAATTGAGTTCATGCATGTTGAATTGTCGGCCGTCGGTTTGATATATGTTTGCTTTGTTTGTCTTGTTGTTTAACGACATTGATCCGAACCACCGGAACAAACTTAAACCTCGTTCAAAGATCAACGTACATATCAAACCACATGTTTTGTATTATAATGGAAAATTTTATGCTGCAGCGCTATATGACGTGCAACGGCCCTAATTTACCACAAACACTCCACACACCTCATGTGTATTTTAAGACAACTCTCTATCTACCGTCTAATTGAGTATGTATAGTATGTAGCGATGCACAACAGCTAAACCCGTATTATAATCACCACTAATGGCCTACAATGCCTATAGCCATATACAATTGCCTTGAGAGACTAAGAGCATCTCTAATGAAAGAGTTAGATATTTAATTTGTCAAATTTGAATCTGAGATATGAGGTAGATTATGACTACTTTGAGAAATTTACACTCCAATAAAACTATTAAAATAAATATGTATTTTTATTAATAACAATAAGAGAGATTGTGGTATGAATGCAAGTGAGAATGAAAGAGAAATCAATCAGAAATTAAATGACTAGTCTTTTATTTTGTCAAATTTAACATTGTAGTTTGGAAGAATTCTGTATCAAATAACTTCATTGTTGAAATTGCATTTCAATAGTCAATTATAGTTGTTGGGGATCAATGTAGAATTTGACTATATTGTGGAGATGATCTACGGATCATTTACTTCATGACTTTTTCATCTTAATGTTTTTGCATGTATAGATAAAACAAGTTAGGATATAATTTAGATGTACAGTATGTTAAACTTTCAACCACGTTCGTCTATATATATTCTTCATCGGTTTGGCAAAACTATTAATGATACACACGTTCACATATACATAGACACACAGTACGTGGTCAATCATTTGTCTCATTTTATTTTTATTTTTTTTGCGGTACAAAGTCAAAAAATTTAATAGCTCATCAAACAGTATAAGAAATAATACACCCATAAGAGTCGACCATAAGAATTACTCCCTATGAATACCCAACACCTAGCTGCATCTAGATCCCAGATAAACAAAAGTGCATTCACCTTCTAAAAACAATTTATAGCGTTTTTATTTCAGTACTCAAAAGATTTAGAAGAATAATAAAGGTTACAACCAAATTCTCCGAGCACTGTGACCCGGACTCTCTAATCCCACTTAGTAGAAAGAGAAACATGCTCCTCCTTCACTTGTTTGACCTTAACCAACAAAGCCCCAATAAACCAGGCCCATTGCAAACTGATGTTGGTTTCGTTAGACCCAAACATACTATAGCCCGCTAGAAAAAAACCCTAGGAGCCTAGCAGTCGGGTACAATGTTGTCACCGTCTCAATGCTCGAGGGAGGGAACTCACATTCGGCGCCAAATCCTAGCCGCAAGCCCGATGATCTCCAAATCTTTGATCTGATGACGTCACAATCTCGCCGAGAAGCCTAATCCAGACCTCCCTTGAATTTGGGTCTGGATTTGGGTTCTAAGACTCCTAAACTTGTTTCACGCTTGAGAAAGAGAAAATCCCACTCTTCAACCGTCAATGTAGGCCTAACCCGTTCCGACGACATACTTCGATTGGAATGCCCTACCAGCACCGCCAAGTCATGATTAGTGTAGTGGAAGATGAGTAATCCTTTATTTTGTACAAATTGGAGAAATCAATTACAAGTGGGGGTATGTTCTTATCTATAGGAGAAAATCACGATTGTCATAGTTACTGAGGGTCTAGTTATACGATTATTGGGGTCAGTAACATAATTACTGGGGATCAATATTTTATAATTTTGGGTTAATGGAGGTCAAAAATTTATTCCGACGAGTGGTGGCCGGAGTCCGGCAACTGTGACCGGACTAGAGTCTAGTGATCAGAGCTCGGATCCGATAAGGTTCCGACAAAGTGGTATATTTCATCAATTTTCTCTCTCTATAAGCGTTTAGATAGATGAGAGTAAAATAGTCTTAACAATATATAAGATCATAATTGTGTACTATTTAGTCAAATAGTTGTAGATACTCTTAGAGTGATGATCACATTTTGAATTTTTTTCCATTCAAATAGTTAATAAAGAGTTCAAATTTGTATCAATTTGGTCATTTTTCCTAAAAAGAAATACCATCTTATTAGCTAGCAAGATGATGCTCGACATTGAAGCTAGACTTTGAAGTGAAAACTTCCAAATGACATGTTGAATACTTGAACTAACTCAATCTTTATATCTAATTCCCCCAATAATATTGGGTAAAACGTTAACATATGATTTGGTTTGATAGACTAATCGAAATGTCACACATGGTTCAACGTTAAGATATGGGACAACCAGACGTGAACACCTTAATTTCTCTTCTAGAACGAGGTAACTACGTACCAAAACTAATTAAGATCGACCAATTTCATCTCCATTTCTAGTTTTTTTTTTTAACACGTACTGGTGAATTCCCCTTCCTTTCGAGCTTTTTCTCTTTGCCTTCTGAGCTTTTCTCTCTGCCTAAGCAAACGCCACGTGAAATTGCTTACGACCTCACAGCTCTCTTTTCTTGCGTGGAAAATTTCCCCAACCCAGAAACCCTAACTATTGGACACGCGTCAGGAATCCATACACGCCAACTTCCCCCGACCTCAAGTTAATAGACACGTGTCAAGAATGACAAATGAACAGACGTCTTCCGGCTCCAGAAACCCTAATTACAGGACACGCGGCGATAACTGACAAGTCCAACTGTAAAGAGATAAGCATATGCTTAAGTAGCTTAACGATATTGCTCACGAAATTCTTCCTTAGTCACCAAGAACATATATCATCGATCAGCTAGCTAGCTCCAAAAAGGTGAATACCCAACTCCGTACGTAGAGATTTTCATTGGTTTGAAGTTTAACCACCTTGTCAACCTAATTGAATATTCTAGTTAATTACAGTCCAAGCAGATTATGGAGCCTAATTATAATACTGTCTCTTATTTTGGACCTCACGATCACCTCTAAAGTAGAAGTTAGGACATGTGAAGTGCCAATTGCCAGAATCTAGAATGTGTTTCATGTTGGCGTGTCCATGATCTCCCACAAGATACGAATACCAACATATAATGCATAATGTCCCAACAGTCGTCAATATGTTCTTGTACTAGTTGCACTAATCTCTAGCTAGCTATATATCTCCAATAATATTCATAAATAAGATCACAACTCCTAACCTTAAAGTACTTAATGCACCGAATTCCACATGTTCAATAATTAAATTTTACAATTTAAGATCTTTTACGATAACATTATGCTAAAAATGATTATGAAAGAAATCCAACGTCATCTACGGCATAATTTCTGATAACACACACACACACATATATATATATATACTCACATTATAATTAATCGACTATTCTAAGTCTACACAAAACGCAATTCTTTTTTGTTAAATTCTTTAAGGTGACATATATAACATGTTAGATGAGTTGCATGTTGCGAGGTGGACGAAGCGGCGTATGTGTTTAATGTTCGTACAAATAACAATAGGCGTGAGTATTCATCGATATTTTCCTAATTTCACATTACTAGTGGTTGATTGCACCCGAAATATCTTCAAAACTGAAGTAAAAGGCATGATTGTCGATATTTTAATCGAAACTCTGATGCTTCAATCCCATGCTCTATTGCTTCTATCACAAAAAAATATTTCTTATTACAACTAGTTCTTTTCAGTCTTCAGCCAATCAGTATTATATATAGATAATTATGTCTGTTGTTTTGGACCTCATGATCGACTTGTAACGAAGTTAGCTAGGACATGTGATGAAGTGGCCAAAATCCAGAATGTGTTTCATGTTGGTGTGCCCATAATCTTTCTAAAGATACGACTACAGATATAGATAATGCATTTCTTCTTCTCGCATTATAAACTCGTGGTTTCCCAATTTCTGCATATTATAGTTTCACGTCGGTTATGTTATATGTGATGGAGAAGAGTAGCGACACGTCGATTCACCAAAAAGGCCATCCACAAGCCTCGTGGCATATCCAGTCGATCAAGACTTCCAAGGCATCTTGTTGTTCTTCTTCTTCTTCGTTTTGGCGCCGTCCAGTTCTGTTGCTCCGACGTGGACCAAACGTTTTGCTCCGCGTCATGCATGTGGGACCGACCGACAATTAACCACCTCCTGCTGCGGCCATGACGCATGAATTGCGGTCACAATTCACAACCGGGTTTTTGGCTCCTTCAAAATATTTGGCAACCGATTTTCCACCGTTTGCTACCATTATCCACTGGCGCCGTCCTCATCAATTGGATTCCAACCCTTTGGGGTTTTCCTCTTCTTTTTTCATTCACTTTCACGTTTCAATCATTATTCCAAGGATATTCTGTCATCATTGATCATCCCATCTCTACTATGTTTTGAAATGATTAAACGTTCCTAAATACTACACACATATGGCTTCAAATCATGGGAAATTTGTGATTGATAGTGTAGCTACGTAGTGATTGATAATGTTTTTAAAATGAGAATGGAATAGCTCCACATCTTAATTCAAAGATTTATTGATACAGAACAAAGACAAAGTCACACTCAAGAAACATATACATTCACTATAATTGTAGATATATACAGCTATAGAAACTAATAATCACATCCTCATTAATTATTAATCACGCCGTTAACTTCAAATACTCAAATGCAACTGCATATTGTAATGACATTTTCGGCTGAAGTGAAATACGATTAAACTTCTAACAACATAAAACATAGCTACCCAATATTATCGTTATATTTTGACAATGATAGTTATTTTTAAGCTAATCAATTTTAACACATAAACATAATTTAACTAGAGTTATTTTCTCTATTCTCTCTAACTATATTTAACTAAAATTAAATTTAATTTTTAAATAACTAGTATAACAGAAGTAAAAATTATCATAAATTTTGTTTAACAGCTGATTTTTTTCAAAATAGTAGGTAGTCTCTAGCTTGGAGATACCCTAAGTAGATACGTAGTTCTAACTTCAAATATGCTCCTACAAACTGCGTTCATGGTTCAATGTTTCAACAACCTCATTGATATAAATAAGGGTTTAAATAAGCACTCATATCTCCACCTTACTAAACAGCCAGCTTGACTGCCACACCAAAGACTATGAATATATATATATATAAACAAGTCAACGAATCGGAGGGTCCTGATCTTGTTACCCACCAAACCCTAAAATGCTTCTGGCTCTCCCAGAATTCAATTGATCTTTCGTCCTCACCACAAACCCTCCACTTTTGTCCCTCTCGTCGCGGCCATTACAACCACATGTCACAAAAATATTAACCCCCAAAAATTCAAACGGCCCCGATCATTCCCTCACCTCCTTCGTTATCAGGATAAGGATAAAACCCAGTATCTTCCTCCAATTATTTTACGTAAACACGAAGAGGCAATTTACAGGTGCAGTGACGTCACCAAATGCGCCCCTTTTATCCATTTCTGGGGGGGGGGGGGGAAGAAAAAGAAAATTTCCAGGTCATCACGACCCGACCCCTCCTAGTTCAAACAATCCAACGCTTCGAAACTTCACGGTTCACACTCGTATAAATACCCCGCCCTTCTTCTTCTTCTCCAAAATCCACACGCATTTTTCTCTCTTTTTAAAAATTGAAACCAAAGAAATGGAGAAGAAGAGTTCTCACTTCAGTCAATTCCACACAGCTTCCTGGATCAGAGGCAAGTGCATAGGCAGAGGCGCGTTCGGGAGCGTCAGCATCGGAGTTAACAAATCTGACGGTGGAGTCTTCGCCGTGAAGTCAGTGGATCTCGCCGCGTGTCTCCCCGGCCAGGCGGAGGCGCTGGAGAACGAAATCAGGATTCTCCGGTCGCTGTCGTCGCCGTACGTTGTGGAGTATTTAAACGACGATTACACGGCGCCGTCGTGCCGGAACTTGCACTTGGAGTACATGCCGGGTGGAACCGCCGCGGAGTCTGCTGCTGACGTGGAGGAGAGTGTGGTACAGTCGCGGACGTGGTGCGTGGTGTCGGCTTTGAAGTACGTACACTCCCGTGGGATTGTTCACTGCGACGTCAAGGGGAGGAATGTTCTGGTGGGGCCCGACCGGAACCAGGCGAAGCTTGCGGATTTCGGCTCCGCCGTGGATTTGAATGCGGACGCGTGTAGGGGGAGGATTTTGCCACGTGGGAGCCCGCTGTGGATGGCGCCCGAGGTGATCAAGGGGGAGTATCAGGGGCCGGAGTCCGACGTGTGGTCGTTGGGGTGCACGGTGATCGAGATGGTCACGGGGAAGCCGGCGTGGGAGGACGAGGGACTCGAGACGCTGAGACGGATCGGGTTGTCGGTACCGGACTTCCCGACCCGGCTGTCGGAATCGGGTCTTGATTTTCTTGACAAGTGTCTGAGGAGAGATCGGAGAGAGCGGTGGAGCTGCGATCAGCTGCTCCGGCATCCGTTTTTAGCGTCGGTTTCGCCGAATGCGGCGGCGGATTCTTCGCCGCGGTGCGTGCTCGACTGGGTCAACTCGGAGTTCGAAGACAACGAGTTCGAAAACGACGAAGAAGACAGTTGTTCTTCTTCTGATCACGAGGCTTCCGCAAAGGAGCGGATTGGTAAATTGGCGTCCAGCTCAGGGGCAGATTGGGAATCTGAAGAAGGGTGGACGGTGGTGCGGGGTTGTGAACTTGTAGGAGTGGAATCCGGCGCGTTTTCGCGGGAAGAGACGAGTTTGGGATATTCGGATTGTGAAGGGGCAATTTCGGAAGGTGAAAGTTGTTGCGGTGGCGGTGGCGGTGGTTTAGTGGAGTGGGCACGCAATGAGTGTGATACGGTTGGGTCAAGTGGTTGTTGGGATGGGCCGTCGGGGGTGGAATATTCGGCGGTGGAGGAGAGGAGCGTCGGCAATAGAAGATCAAAGTCTTGTCATCATAACTGTAACGAGTGTAATTTGTGTACAAGCATATGTTTACTTTCACATCCTTTTGGGGTGAAAATGAATAAATTAGTCGTTTTCATAACCTGTTATATTGTTTTACCTATATGTTATCTTTTCTCTGAGTTATTTACTTGATAATTGATATTACGTGTTGGGTAGGACTCATTCACTCATATCTTTCTGTTTTGGGTCCCAAAGTGGATTTAGCAAAGTCTTGTAGTAGTGAAATATCCCAAAAGAGGGTTCAAAAATTTTGGCAGGGGGAAAGGGGGATTGAAGATTTGGGACGTTTGTGAAAGGGTCCAAGGAGGCTACCGACTGGCTCTTGGACACCAATTCGGATTAGGTTGGGTTGGCTAGTGGTTACAAGTTGGTTTGCAAGTGTTTTAGGAAAAGTTAATAGTGGAGGATTTGATCATAGTATCATTCCAGGATAAGCATTAAGAAGACAAGAACTAAAAGCAAAATAGGAAGAAGCCCTATATGACCATTTGAAACCTTGAATAGGTAGACCTACAAATAGTCTTGTTTGGAATAATAAGGTAAAACGACATACAAGTTTTGGTGGAGACAATTATTGATGCCATAGTAGAGCCGCATAGGTTTAGTTGCACGATATTTCCTATATATCCTAAAGTTACAGTACTGTGCACTTGAATTACTGTTCATTTTAAAAACATTTATGCCACTAAACTGTTGGCCTTTCGGGTTGAATTTTGACAAAACACAAACAAAAACCGCTGCAGCACGCGGCCTATTTACTAGTCATAATCTCATGTGTCTAGCTAGTTTCTTTTTGTTCATAAAACATGAAATGACTCAATTATGAAAAAAGTCATTTTCAAATACAACCCCATGTAATAATTCTTTTAGATAAATGCAATACTATGAAATCTTCTCATTCGTTCACCACCGTCCTCCCCATCGACGCAGGCGTTGAAGAGTTGTCTCCCTAACTTGATATCAAACAATTTGGATAATTGGTCAAGTGCCCTGCTATTAGCACGCCTTTTTTACTATTAACACGCCATTTCTCACATAATTTACCTTAAAAGGTGATGTCACTCAATATCGTTTTATGTAGCTTTTATGTAGAAGGGAGTGTGACAGTGTGTCTATTACAAAAAACATAATATAACCTCATCCAGCAATGTGAGACAAAAGAGGGAGGTCAACCTTAGCCCAACGTGCTTTAAAAAGCCCATAAAAGCCAATTCCAGTAGGGACCCATTAGCAAAGTTTACTAAAAAAAAGGCCCGCCCATGCAACCAAATCATCAGTCAAAATCTCATCATTTTTGTTTCGCTTCGAAGAAAAACGGTTCGTCAAAATCTCAGTGTCAATCTTCCAACAGAAATAACAATAGCACACCTCCCTCTTCCTCCTCTCTCCTCTTCTATACTACTTAGATCTGCACTCTCTCCTCTCCCACCTTCGCCGTTCGGGTCGGTCCATCCCCCGAAGCCCCGATCCAGACCGCCATGGCCGCCGCCAACGCCCCCATGACCATGAAAGAGCAGCTCACGGTAACTCCTCCCCCTTCATTTTCAATTCCAAGCCCTAATTTCAATTCATGATTCGATCCGTTGCGTTTTTTTTTTGAATTGTTTCTATTTCTGGATTATAACATTTTGTTCGAGTGGTTTGAGTGCGTGTGTGATCATGGCGGTGTTGATTTACTTGTTTGCTTTTGAATTTACAGCTGCCGAGTATTGGGATTAATCCGCAGTTCATTACGTTTACGCATGTGACGATGGAATCGGATAAGTACATTTGCGTTAGGGAGACGTCGCCGCAGAACAGTGTGGTGATCATTGACATGAGCATGCCAATGCAGCCGCTGCGCCGCCCTATCACTGCCGATTCGGCTTTGATGAATCCGAATTCGAGGATTCTCGCCCTTAAAGGTGCCATTTGGATGCATAAAGGCATTTACTGTGCATGTTTTGTTTTGATGATTTGTTGTTTATGCGAATTGCGAAATGTTTGAAATGTATGTGTGTAAACTGTGTTTCGATTTATTTTAGTTTTGATGTTTTATTTGAGTTGAATTGCCTCGCTGATCGATGCTGGAATTGCAAATGTAGCTCAAGTGCAAGGAACTACTCAGGACCATTTACAGATATTTAATATCGAACTGAAAACGAAGATGAAATCACACCAGATGCCTGAGCAGGTGATGATTTATATCTCTTTATAGGGAGTTCAAAATGTTGAATGCGTCTGTGTAATATTTGTTTGATTTTATTTATAAATCTTTGTTGTTTCCAGATTGTGTTCTGGAAGTGGGTCACTCCTAAGATGCTGGGAATGGTTACACAGACCTCAGTATACCATTGGTTGATTGACGGTAAGACGTCTTTATGTTTTCTAAAATTGATTGGTTGTGTGTTTGTTTGTTTTTCTTTTCTTCCTGCTTCTCTTTATTAGCTCAAATTTTCACATGTGATTGTACTAATTTTGCGTCTGTCTCTAAAACATTGTATATATTTAGGGGATTCTGAGCCAACAAAGGTGTTTGAGCGTACAGCAAGTCTAGCAAATAATCAAATTATCAACTACCGTTGTGATCCCTCTGAAAAGTGGTTGGTGTTGATTGGAATTGCTCCCGGTTCTTCTGAGGTAAATGTCCATAGTTTGTTGATGTTTCTGTAGTCCAGTCAATGGATTCCCTAATTTTTTGGGGACAAGTGTGAGAAGTGGGACCCTACCTTTGTTGATATTGTTTTATCTATACAAGCCTAATTTATTTGATACACATTTTTAGAGAGCAGAGTACATGTAGCTTACTTATTCTTCAATTCATGGAAAATTTTGAAAATACTTGTTTAATAGGAGAATTTGTCTACTTTATGTCTTCTTGTATATAATAACCTCTGTTCGTTGAACAAATTAGCTGTATCGATAGTAATTACCAGGTTCTGTACCAGCTTATACAACTAATTCTGCTTTTTACCAACCACTAATTGTAGAGGCCACAATTGGTTAAAGGAAACATGCAGCTTTTCTCTGTGGAGCAGCAACGTAGTCAGGCTCTTGAAGCACATGCTGCATCATTTGCTACAATCAAAGTGCGGTTCTTTTATTCCTACCCATTTTCTCTTAAGATTCGGTAAACCCGTTACTGCTGTACTGTTTCAAATTTTTACTGATATATTTTGATTATAGGTTACAGGGAACGAGAACCCTTCAATTCTTATATGCTTTGCTGCAAAGTCCTCGAACGCCGGACAAGTTATATCAAAGTTGCATGTTATTGAGCTTGGTGCCCAGCCAGGTTCAGTGGTTTTTCATTAACATCTCTTTTTGTATGTATCAGCATATGCCTACTGGGACCTCATATGTTTTAGCTTTAATATTTTAGTAGTATGAGTAAAAGGCTCCTTTATTTCATTGAACGTTCAAACTTTTTAGTATTTTATTAATCTCTTATATGCTCCTTTTATTTTAGATTTACATTTGGAACTGATCTACTGTAAATGGTTCATCAGGAAAACCATCATATACTAAGAAGCAAGCAGATTTGTTCTTTCCTCCGGATTTTGCTGATGACTTTCCTGTGTCAATGCAGGTCTTAATATAGTTTCATCGATTTAATTTGTCCCATACACATTTGGTGTCAGCATCAATTACATTTTTTTTTCTTTTGATTATGGAATTTCAGATATCAGAGAAGTATGGGTTGATATATGTAATCACAAAGCTTGGGCTTCTGTTTGTATATGACCTAGAGACAGCAACTGCAGTTTATAGAAATCGAATCAGTCCGGATCCTATATTTTTGACAGCTGAAGCTTCATCTGTTGGGGGCTTTTATGCAGTCAATAGGCGCGGTCAGGTGTTACTTGCTACTGTAAATGAACAAACGATTGTACCTTTTGTTAGTGGTCAGGTATGACTTTTAAATCTCTTCGTACTTTTGGCTACTGGAAAAGAGAAAAGATTCTGGTTAACTTGTTGTTTGATGATTTACAGTTAAACAATTTGGGACTCGCAGTCAGCCTTGCCCGAAGAGGAAATCTTCCTGGTGCTGAAGACTTGGTAAGAATTGCAGTTAGTTTTTATATGTAATTTATATTAGCACTATAATATGTCTTAACACTTTGTAAGATTTGCAATCATTTTTCTATGTTATTTCTATGAGGTGCTAAGCAAGAAAGGAGAGACAGAGAGATCGCTTACTTTTTTTTTTTTTACTTATAAACAGTTTTTATCCACTCCATTATTGTGTTCATAGATAATATGGAATTTCACCTCCAAGATGGTTGCATATATCATTGTCTATTAGATACAGAACGGTTTTCTTTATACTTCTAAAAAATCTAATTTAAGAACTCTGGCAATTTCTACATTTAAATTGGTAATGCAACAACTATGTGCTGTCTCACTACTTTATGTTGTGATAAGCTGAGTGTGATCAATAGAAACTCAATCCTTTTTCTTCCTCTGGAAAACCTTTTGCTTGCAACTTCACTGGTGCAATGCCTGACTTTTTAAGTGTTTCTGGTTTTTCACCTTTCCTTTTTTATTTTCTTCAAGAGATCATAATATTATTAATCACTAGAAAGTATAAACATTAGAATTTGTGGATTAGGGGTCCCGTATCATGTGTGAACGTGGTAATAAATTAATACTACACATTGTGTGGCCGTCTTCCTCAGGTTGTCCAGCGGTTTCAAGAATTGTTCTCTCAGACGAAATATAAGGAAGCTGCAGAGCTTGCTGCAGATTCTCCAATGGGAATACTCCGTACACCTGAAACTGTTACTAAATTTCAGGTACAAGGTCTTAGTAATGCTTCTTATATTCACAATTTCATATATTCCTTCTTTGTGCTTCTCCATGTGTCTCCTTCCAATGACTTTTGGAACATTATCTATCATTCTGTAATACTACAGTTTTTGTAGCATGAACCAGTTTGCTCATGTTGGTCATCTAATGTTGTTGCAGAGTGTTCCTGTGCAAGCTGGGCAAACACCACCATTGTTGCAGTACTTTGGAACTTTGTTAACTAAAGGGAAACTCAATGCTTTTGAATCATTGGAACTGTCACGTTTGGTTGTAAATCAAAACAAGAAAAATCTTCTGGAGAATTGGCTAGCGGAGGACAAGCTTGAATGTAGTGAAGAGCTCGGAGATCTTGTGAAGGTCTGTTATGAAATTTGAATTTTTTTTGTTTGGAAATGATCCTGTAGTCCGCACAAAAATTTAGGTTCAATATTTCATTTGATATATTTGATCTTATGTTATCATTTGTGAACTTGCTAGGAGAAAATAAATTATTTTGAGCTCCTGTCTTTTGAACTCCACTCTAGTTAAAATACGTGTCATGATCTTGCATTGTTAAGAATGAGACACTTTTACAATGGGGTCTTTATTGGAGCTTGGAGATCTTTCAAAGTCGGATATGTCTGATGTGGAAGTGTAAATGATCCTTCAGCAAGTAAGGATCTTGGAGTTAGCAAAGTGGTATACCTGAAATGAGTTGAAATGTGTAATATCTTGACACAAATTATGTCAGACAGCTCTTTGCCTTTTAACCAAGACTTGCTTGTTTGAGTTTGTTCAGCTTGTATTTGTTGTAGTGGAATATTGACTATTTTTAATGCAAAACAAATTTTTCTGTGCAGACAGTGGATAATGACCTTGCTTTGAAAATATACATTAAAGCCAGGGCAACTCCAAAAGTTGTTGCAGCCTTTGCTGAGAGAAGGGAATTTGACAAGATTTTAGTCTACTCAAAACAGGTTACATTGATTTGCTTTTTTTCTGAAAGACACTTGTATATGAGACATATTTATTGTTGAGCCACTTTTACTTGATGATTATAATAATTGTAATATCTGGACAATGGTATACTGGCTCTTACTGATGTGTTGTACCATTACGATTTATTCATTATCACAGGTTGGATATACACCTGATTATATGTTCCTTATGCAAACAATTTTGCGGACAGATGCCCAGGTAATTTCAATCTTCTAAAGTTATCTTGTATTATTTCGTCACATTACTTTTTGTTACTTTGTGAGCTCGTACTTCTTGTAAAATGTATGGTATTGAAACAACCACAACTATCTTGATTGCAGGGGGCGGTCAATTTTGCTCTCATGATGTCTCAAATGGAGGGTGGTTGCCCTATTGACTACAATACCATTACTGATCTGTTCCTTCAGGTTTGACTTGATAAATATTTTCTTATCTTCATAACAGTTCCTATTCTCACTATACATTTGAATGAAAAGTATGATTTCTTCTAACATTTAATTAGTTTCTTGGTGTTTTTCGTTTTTTTTTTCAGAGGAATCTTATCCGTGAAGCAACAGCCTTCTTGTTGGATGTGCTGAAGCCGAATCTACCTGAGCATGGCTTCCTTCAGACAAAGGTTCTTATAGTTTTTTCAACTTTCTTAAACTTTGAATTTCCCTTGTTTTTGTTATACAAATACATCTATTCTCTTATTTATGTCTTTACATATCGGCTACATATACATTGTTCAGGTATTGGAAATTAATCTTGTGACTTTCCCTAATGTTGCGGATGCTATATTGGCCAATGGTATGTTCAGTCATTATGATCGCCCTCGCGTTGGACAACTCTGTGAAAAGGCTGGTTTGTATTTGCGTGCCTTACAGGTATGGTACTTGCTAAATTTTGATAAAATAGATTCCATAGTACATATGACAAATGCTCCATGGACTAAAGAGTATGTCTCACCTGCAGCATTATACTGAGTTGCCTGATATAAAACGAGTCATTGTGAACACACATGCAATTGATCCTCAGGTAGGCACTTAAATGTTCATATTACTTTGATCTATGCCAAAACTATATAGTTTATTAACCACGGTGTTCGTTTTAGGCTCTTGTTGAGTTCTTCGGGACTCTTTCTATAGAATGGGCTCTTGAGTGCATGAAAGATCTTCTACTGGTCAATCTTAGGGGCAATCTTCAAATCATTGTGCAGGTAATTAATTCATTTAGTATATGACCAGCTGTTGCTCTTCATTGTATACAATATGGATATTAACTGATTATCTTTGTGCAGACTGCCAAAGAGTACTCTGAGCAACTGGGTGTAGATAAATGTATAAAGTTGTTTGAGCAGTTCAAGTCCTATGAGGGGTTGTATTTTTTCTTAGGCTCGTACTTGAGCTCCAGGTATCTATTTCTTATTTGTGTAAGGGGATTTTTTTTTCTTATTTTGCTGAATGAGGGCTGTAAATGTTATTTTCTCATCTCCCTCTCGTTTATTCATTATTTCTGGACAGTGAGGATCCCGATATCCACTTTAAGTATATTGAAGCAGCTGCAAAAACTGGACAGATTAAGGAGGTGGAGCGAGTGACGCGTGAATCTAACTTTTATGATGCCGAGAAGGCTAAGAACTTTCTAATGGAAGCAAAGCTTCCAGATGCGCGTCCTCTAATTAACGTCTGTGATCGTTTTGGCTTTGTTCCTGACCTCACTCATTACCTATATACGAACAATATGCTCCGTTATATTGAAGGATATGTGCAAAAGGTAAATATGTTTGAGGCTTTATATCCATTTTTCTTTCAATTTCAGGCTTCCCTACTCTCCTGTTAGAATGTTATGTTGTCTGAACTTGAACAATAAGCGTGATCTCTCTTCTTTGACTTGACAGGTCAATCCAGGGAATGCTCCTTTAGTTGTTGGACAGCTTTTGGATGATGAATGTCCTGAAGATTTCATCAAAGGTCTTATTCTATCAGTTCGTTCTCTTCTACCAGTCGAGCCCCTGGTCGAGGAATGTGAAAAGAGGTGAAGTTCGTTCTCTTCCTTCATTATCAAATCAAATCAATTCTTATTCTTATTCTAATTTAAATTTGCAGGAATCGTCTTCGCTTGCTCACTCAGTTCTTGGAGCATCTTGTGAGCGAAGGAAGCCAAGATGTACATGTTCATAATGCTCTTGGTAAAATCATCATAGATAGTGGCAACAATCCAGAGCATTTTCTCACAACCAACCCATATTATGATTCTCGTGTTGTGGGTAAATATTGTGAAAAAAGAGATCCCACCCTTGCTGTTGTTGCCTACCGTAGAGGGCAATGTGATGATGAACTTGTTAATGTAACAAATAAGAATTCATTGTTCAAACTTCAGGCCAGGTGTGTATGCCTCTTTTCCTTCTGAACTGTTGGATTATGAATTTCCAGTGTGGTTTTCTAATGCTATTGTTTTGATATATCAGATATGTTGTGGAAAGAATGGATGATGACCTCTGGGCTAAGGTCCTCGATCCTGAAAATGAGTATAGAAGGCAGCTAATTGATCAAGTTGTCTCAACTGCTTTGCCTGAAAGCAAGAGCCCTGAGCAAGTTTCAGCAACTGTTAAAGCGTTTATGACTGCGGACCTTCCACATGAGTTGATTGAGCTTCTTGAAAAGATAGTGCTCCAAAATTCAGCTTTTAGTGGGAATTTCAATCTACAGAATCTGTTGATCTTGACTGCAATCAAGGCTGATCCGTCCAGAGTCATGGATTATATCAATAGATTAGACAACTTTGATGGACCTGCTGTTGGAGTAATGGCTGTAGAAGCCCAACTCTATGAGGAAGCATTTGCAATCTTCAAAAAGTTTAATTTGAATGTTGATGCTGTCAATGTTCTGTTGGATAACATTCAGAGCATTGACCGTGCTGTAGAGTTTGCATTCAGGGTTGAAGAAGATTCTGTTTGGAGCCAGGTTGCCAAGGCCCAACTACGAGAGGGGCTTGTGAGTGATGCTATTGAGTCATTCATTCGTGCTGATGATGCCACCCAATTTTTGGAAGTTATACGTGCTGCCCAGGATGCAGATGTTTGTCATGACTTGGTAAGGTACCTTCTGATGGTTAGGCAGAAGGTAAAGGAGCCCAAGGTAGACAGTGAACTCATCTATGCATATGCTAAGATTGATCGACTTGGTGAAATTGAAGAGTTCATTCTTATGCCAAATGTTGCTAATCTTCCAAATGTTGGGGATCGCCTGTTTGATGAAGAACTATATGAAGCAGCCAAGATCATATTTGCATTTATTTCTAATTGGGGCAAGCTGGCGTGTACTCTGGTGAAACTCAAGCAGTTTCAAGGTGCTGTTGATGCTGCGCGGAAAGCTAACAGCTCAAAAACTTGGAAGGAAGTTTGCTTTGCATGTGTTGATGCTGAGGAATTCCGGCTGGCTCAAATTTGTGGACTCAACATCATCATCCAGGTAGGATTTTTGTCTGATGCCACTCTATAAATTTATATCGGATGCCTTTGTGTATAGGATAATTGGAGCAATGTATTTACTTTCATGTTCTGTTTTAGGTGGATGATTTGGAAGAGGTCAGTGAGTTTTACCAGAACAGGGGGTGCTTTAATGAACTCATTAATCTCATGGAGAGTGGACTGGGATTGGAACGTGCACATATGGGCATCTTTACTGAGTTGGGAGTTCTATATGCAAGATACCGTCCGGAGAAGCTTATGGAGCACATTAAATTGTTTTCTACTCGTCTCAACATTCCCAAACTTATACGAGCTTGTGATGAACAGCAGCACTGGAAGGAATTAACATACTTGTATATACAATATGATGAATTTGATAATGCTGCAACCACCATAATGAACCACTCTCCAGAAGCATGGGAACACATGCAATTCAAGGATGTGATAGTCAAAGTTGCAAGTGTTGAGCTTTACTACAGAGCTGTGCACTTTTACTTGGAAGAACATCCTGATATTATCAATGATGTTCTAAATGTGCTTGCACTTCGTGTGGACCATACCCGAGTGGTGGATATAATGCGAAAGGTTTGCTACTATCTTACATGCTATTAGTATTAGTTTTGCTGCACCCCTTCTCATGTATTCAGGGTTTTACATCTTCAATGGTTTGGATGTCAGGCTGGTCACATTCGTCTGGTAAAGCCATACATGGTTGCAGTCCAGAGTAACAATGTAACAGCTGTAAATGAAGCTCTAAATGAAATATATATCGAGGAGGAAGACTATGACAGACTCCGTGAATCTATAGATCTGCATGATAGCTTTGACCAGATAGGTCTTGCGCAAAAGGTGAGGTTGAAGGTTCTCAGTAATTATTTTTTGTTTTTTTGCTGAGGAACTTGTATTTATCGTTGTCAATCATGTATCGGAGCAGCTTGAGAAACATGAGCTTCTTGAGATGAGACGTGTTGCTGCATACATTTACAAGAAAGCTGGAAGATGGAAGCAGTCCATTGCATTGTCAAAGAAAGACAAACATTACAAGGACGCCATGGAGACGTGCTCACAGTCTGGTGATCATGATCTTTCTGAGGAATTGCTTGTCTATTTCATCGAGCAGGTCTGTGTTCTTTCTCTGCATAATTTGAGCTCATACATGTGAAATAAAGGAATTAGAAGTCTGCCTAAATTGCTCTGTTTTCTTTCTCTTCCCTCCCCACAAATTAAAGGGAAGGGTATCACTCCACGCTTCCAATTTAATTTGTAAGTTATGTTATACGCTGTTTTGTAATCATCTTCTTATGTGATGTGTATGTAGGGAAAGAAAGAGTGTTTCGCGTCGTGCCTCTTTGTTTGTTATGATTTAATCCGGCCAGA
Source organism: Argentina anserina (assembly GCF_933775445.1). Lineage (NCBI taxonomy): Eukaryota > Viridiplantae > Streptophyta > Magnoliopsida > Rosales > Rosaceae > Argentina > Argentina anserina. Next base: position 30,958,034 of record NC_065874.1, read on the forward strand.
CGTTGCTCTTGAGCTGGCATGGATGAACAATATAATCGATTTTGCCTTCCCATACATCCTACAGGTAACATTTTATTTTATTTTAATCTCTGGTTTCCTTGTGCATTAATTGCTTGGTCAATTGTCTCTCACTTGACCTGCTTTCCTCTCAGTTTATTCGTGAGTACACAGGCAAGGTTGATGAACTTGTCAAAGACAAAATTGAGTCTCAGAAAGAAGTAAAAGCGAAAGAGCAAGAGGAGAAGGAATTGGTTGCTAAGCAGGTATTACCTTAATTCTTTTTATTATTAATGGCCTTTTTCATACATTTGTTCATTTTTTGTCTCCAAGAACTATAATTCGCCTTCAAGACTACTTCGTTTTCAATCAGACATCAGTTCTTATGTATCACTTGTAATCGAGTTCTTATCTTGTCGGATACACAAATATTAAAAGGACAGTAACATACTAGAGTGGTGTGGTTTCTTGCTTTGCTTGCTTGAAAGCCAGTTTCAGGTGTCAGCATAAGTACAAGAATGTTGTCCTAGTCTAATTCAATTCACAGTAGTAACTTTTATCATTTTATGGAATATACTGCTTTGTTCATTAGCAATTAAAATGAAATTAACTTCTGTATAATCTGCAGAACATGTATGCTCAGTTGCTGCCTGCTTTGCCTGCACCTCCGGGAATGGGTGGAGGTTTTGCTCCACCTCCAATGCCGCCAATGCCACAGATGGGTGGGATGGGGATGCCTCCAATGCCACCTTTTGGAATGCCACAAATGGGCCCTTCCTATTGATATCTGTATCCTTGAAGTTTTGTGACTGTTCTACAGCTTCTTGATTCTACATTTCATCTCATGGCTGTAGATGAAATGCCGAAATGGAGGGTCAAGCCGAATATTCTCCCACTTTTCTTGGCAGAGCATCTTCTAATGGGGCACTATAATTTTCTTTTTCTGAAAATTTAGTCACGATATCAAATTCTTTCCGGTCGGCTGTCAAGTCTGAGCTGAGTAGGTCTTTTTTCAGTTGTCTCTGTTTCCCCTAGGATGGCAAAGGAGCCTACTTCTATACTAGTAGTTCATTTTTTTAAACTTATTTTCAGGTAGTATTACGAAACATTTAGCAGAATTTTGTACTAACCTCGTTGTTAAGAAACCAATTGCTGTAGTTTACCAAATCACCATTGTTCCTCCTACTGCATTTCAAAATCTGCTCGCATTTCATTAGCATCTATTTATCCTCTTTTTTCTTTTTTATTTGAGAATGTTATCCATCCTCGTGGAAAATTTTATGTTACTTTATTGGTAATTGTCGAATTTTGGGGGTCAAATTATATGCAGATGCAGTGAGTTAGTGACGGGAAGAAGCCTGCATCATGAATTGCTACAATGAAATTGAAAGTTGGTGGGTGCTTTTCCCCTAGACATCTTCATTAAGCCAACTAGAGCATTTAGCTCAACTTCACCCCCCTTTTAACTTTCAATTAATTTCATGTTTATTAAATCATTTCACTCTATCTTTTTTCTTTTATTACTGGATTCAAGCGCCTTCTTTACACATGTTTTCTTGTTCTGTCTATCTTTAGAACATTTCAGCCATTTTCTCTTAGTTCTCATTCATCTATTTGTCGGTTTACTTTCACAAAAACAAAACTTAAAAACTATTAAGCCATACTCTAACCCTTAGAGAGTTTTGGTGCACGACGTGTAAATTTAAGATTATATAAATGATAAAAACTAATGACTAATATAAATAGACGGTTAAGATCAAGATCTCGTGAAGTTGCACCATGCATAACAAATAATTATGCTTAACACCTTTTTTGTTCTTAACGTATTAATACAGTTCATCGCCAGTTGAACTCACTGTATCCCACCCACAAATACAAATTATAGTGACATACGCGGTTAATATAATAATTTTGTTATATATTTCTGAAAATAAATAAATCGATAAATAGAAAGAAAGAAAAAAGAAATTAGGGTTAAAAAATGTATTTTAGTTTGCCCGTAAACTTTTACGCTGGTAGAGTCCCAGAGTCGCTAGTATATAAAAACCGTGAAACCCTGCATACCTGCTTTGCAGTTTTCCCCTAATTCTCTCACACTTCCTTCTTTACTACACTCTCTCTCTCTCCACTACCACCGCCATGTCGACCGCCGAAGCCGCCGAGCACAGAGAAGAAGAGGAGCCCCTCGCCGGAGATGACGAGGACACCGGAGCCCAGGTCGCTCCCATCGTCAGGCTCGAGGAGGTCGCCGTCACCACCGGTGAAGAGAACGAAGACACCGTCCTCGATCTGTATGTTACTCTCTTCCCCGATTCCTTTAGCATTTGAATTTCCTAAGGTTTATTAGGGTTTTGGTAAAGTTAGGGTTTGGCGGTTTGATCGGATCTGTTTTTTTTTTCTGTGCTTGTAGGAAAGCTAAGCTGTACCGATTTGATAAGGACGGGAATCAGTGGAAGGAGCGAGGCGCCGGAACTGTGAAGCTTCTGAAGCATAAGGAATCCGGCAAGGTTCGCCTTGTTATGCGTCAGTCTAAAACCCTAAAGATCTGCGCAAATCACCTCGGTTAGTGTTGATTTGATTTTTTGTTAGTGATTTTTTTTGGGTTTTAGGGTTTTGATTTTGATGTGTTTGTTGTTGTTTTTTGCTTGCAGTTCTGCCTAAGATGACAGTTCAGGAGCACGCCGGGAATGAGAAGTCGTGCGTGTGGCACGCTACTGACTTTGCTGATGGTGAATTGAAGGAGGAGCTTTTCTGCATTAGATTCGCTTCCATCGAGAGTGAGTTTTGCTTGATCTGTTTTACATTTCGGCATCAGTTTGCTACTTGAATATCTGATTATCGTGTTGCGTATCTTTAATTGTCATACGTAAAGTTACTTAGAGCTTGCTTGCTGTGGTTTCGAGCAAGTCCAAACACATGTGATGTGATGTGATGTGATGCATGTTTTAATGTGCCTGGTAATACTTCAGTAATTCTGAAATTGTGTGAGTTTGTGTGCTTTGTAAATTACGATGCCTAATTAGGCTCTACACATGCTACTGGTGTAAATTACGATGTTGCAAGGATCAAGTGTTTTTCAAAGTTAGTGTTGGGCCAAATGAAGTTGGAATCAATAATCCAGTAAGAGTGTATACAAGCGTAGTTGATACAAGTCTGCCCAATTGGTTTCTCTTATCGTTAGTCTGCTCTTTGAATTGCTGCCATTTTATACAGTCTGGGTTGATTTAAAGAGATTGATTTTGGCAGTTAAAAAGTTTGTTCATATTTTTTCTCATATTGAGTTTTAAACCTTCATGTGGCCTTTAGCTTATATATTATTTTCTGAGCACTCTGTGTTTTTCTGTGCACAGAACCTTTCTATGGTTTCTTTTGGTTCAAGTTATAGAAGTTAGTCCATGATGTACTTTTTGCTACCATACTGATCGTGAAAGATAGTTTCTTGCGTCATACAGTTGTGGTGGTTTGATCAATTCTTCTTTTTTGAGCATTATAAGTCGGATTATAACATCTTTTTGTGGAAGGATTTCTGAATTCTAAGATGTCTTCCATCTGAATGTAGCAATTTGAAGATTTTGCTATAAACTTCGCTACTATGCTAATTGGATGGTTTTTACCTAAACCACTGACTATTTAGTTACATCCTCAACATTATAACTATTGACAGAACCGGTTGCTTGGACAAATTAGTTAGGGTATTCTTGGAACTGTTCAATTGTAAAACATCTTTGATGTGCACTTGGTGTGTGCATTTTGTTGATGATGTTTGGCTGTTCTTTCTCTGCAACAGATAATAGGTTGTTCATGGAGAAGTTCCAGGAAGTTGCGGAGTCCCAAGAGCCTGAAGAAGAAAGTGAAGATGCTAATGCAGCTGCTGGACTTCTTGAGAATTTGAAGGTTGAGGAGAAAGAGACCACAACTGAGAAGAAAGATGAGGAAGCTGCACCTGCTGCAGTCGAGGAGAAGGACACGAAAAGTGATAAGGCTGAAGAATCTTCCTCATCTTGAATATAGGTGTTTTGTGAAATCCATATATATACTTGAGATCCTGATGAGGTTAGTTTGGCTGGCTTTTGTTGCGTCAAAGTCTTGGGATAATTCAAGGTGGTGGTGAAGTTGTTGGGCCATTGTTTATGGGCTCTATGCTGTGTGTCGTTTTAGAGTCTGGTTTGTTGTCGAGTCTCTCCCTAGAGTTTTCCCCATATTGGGAGTCAGTTGCAAGTCAGCGAAATTTACTTGTTATTTATAAACAGAGGAGCTTTTGTTTGGATATAAATTCTTGATTTGTTCACGCTCTTCTCTTAGTTTTATGAGCTGTGTGGTTGACCTGTTGCATCTGCCAAAACAAATTTGTCTTTTCCAGCAGAAGCATTTTGGTTATATTTTTGTGTTGAATCTCAAAAGTGGTGGTGAAGGTTTCTCTTGATATCCCAGTGTGCCTTCTTTTACTTGATAGTTGCCTCTTCTGAACCAATTATCTGCAAATTTATAAAAGGATCCTCATGTGGGGGTTCTTATAGTTATAATAGACATGCAGGGTTATCAAAGAAAATTTGCTTTGGCTTTCTCTACTTTCATTTATAGGAATCAAAACTTCAACCCGCTGACATTTACAAATTTGAGGTACCTGAAGGAAATGCAGACTGAATCAAAAGAATGTAGGTAGTTGTCTCAGATGAGCTCTCTCTTTCTTTTTGGTCCGAAGATGAGTTATCTCGGCTGCTGCTTTATTTGTTGCTGCTTAAAATCTCCCCAAGGCAGGTAGTTTTCAACTCTTCACCCTGTGAGGCAAGTAGACAACACGTCTCTTCCGAGTCACAGTTCTTAGAACCAAGTTCTTAGAACCAAGCACTCAATGGCTCTAATGAGTCCAATCTACATCTAATACTTCATTTTTTTCAAAGTGATATTTAGTCCAGAAGTTTCAGATTGTCCTTCTGGTAGCTCCTTGAGCCCACAAGAACAATTGCCTCAGGGTAGGCCATAACTCATAACTCAGAACCATGCATTCAGATAGCTTCATCCCTCGGAAAAATATCACTCGGATTGATAAGATATATCATTGACATGTCGGATGAAGAAGTTGCGTGATGTGTGTACTGATTTTCCGTAGAAGGATCTACATGAGTGAAAGTAGCCCATCGTTTTGTTATTCAAGTCTCCTGTGACCTATCAATCTTCAAAGAGAGCAGTGTATTATTGAAATCAAACAAACGGGGAAAAGGCATTATGTACGAGACATGTACCAAGCGCTATAAATACTTGATGTAGAGATGGTACCTAACAATAACAACATGCACGCTTGTAGCTCTCTCTCGCTTTCAGTCTTCACGATTGCACGTTCGGCCTTTGTGTTTGAGGGGTCGTGTTGTTACTGTAAAGAGCAGACTTGCTTCTTATCGACAAGGTTAGTAAATTAATTTGTTTGCTAATTAACGTAAAATGATCCAACTTTGTTTAGTGTATCAAGAAATTCAAAATTAAGATATATACTGCAATCCATCCAAAACAGAGTCAGAGACCAAGTTTACAATTGATTTTGTGGTCTTGTGAAATCTATACAGCTGTATAATATATATGCATCTACTTCTAAGCTCTAACATGAGTTGTATGCAACGCACTGGAAATTATGCACGGCTGGAAGTCAATAATGCTGCTGGGAAGCAAACATAGAAGAAGATATGGTTGTTGCACTCATGTTATAGTCTTAGTTAATGTTCATTTCATCTCTTGGACTAAAGAGCATGCACAAACAATCATCTTGCCCATATTGTACTAATGTACTATAATGTTAACTGTACGGCTGGAACCCATTTAGTTTGGACTTTCGGCCAAATTCTCAACTAAGTTGAGATCTGTTTGTTAAGGCAAAAGTATCTATCAGGAAAAATCCTCAAATTTTAGGACAGTACTGTTGTAGAGAGAGAGAGAGAGAGAGAGAGAGAGAGAGAGAGAGAACTATTTGGGAAATATGATGAATAACGTACCATGATGATACAAGTTACCCAACTGCATGACACTTTGCATCGTATACCAAACTACATTCTAATTTAACCATGCAATAGCTCATGGTGTCTGCACATTGCAAACGTTTAGAACTCGTACTGCCCAATTTCAGAAGATGATTGCCCAATTTGCCAGAATCGAGTCAAATTTAGGCTGGTGTACTTAAATTGATAGGTTAACATCATTAGTTAAGTTCTGAATATGGTTCTGTAAAGACTTCCAGCAACACTTGCTTCTTCTGACTATACCAAATCACCACATTTAGACAATTTTAAGGACTGTGATTGGTGCCTGATCGTCTTTCCTTTTCAGCAGCTGATGAACTTGGCTCTTCATTCTTAACAATAATTCACACCTTTGTCATGCTCCAGCAGATACAAGTAGGATAGTCTTTCCAACCTAATCTTAAACTCTTCAAATCATGAGATAGATATGGCCAGTTGTTAGTCAAATCAAGTTGTTACTCGTTGACTTAAACACATATGATGAATGTAGTATTAGAGTAGGCCAGGGACTGCAACAAGCACATCTAGAATGACCAATTTTTTAGAGGTGGCTTTTATTTGACCATCCATGAAGTTATATCCTGTATCCTATAATCATTATCTTGTTATTTTGAGACTTTACATGAAATAATAATAATAATAATAATAACTTACTGGAGTGCGACATCTGATATTTCTAATTTAGCTGGCAACTCTAATAGGTTCAAACCAAAGGTTGAAGACTAATTAAGTAACAGAGTACTAAATTCATTTTGTAACTTCTTTGGAGTTTTGGCACACAGCGGGGTGAGCGGGCGTAGCAGTTGTACGTCTCTTCTGTAACTTACTGCTGCTTCTCACATCCTACATTCTAACTCTCTCTCTTTATATAAACTCTTTTCATCCCCTTCTTCCTCTCCAGTCACTTTGTCTTGCTTCTCATTTCTCTCTCTCTCTCTCTCTCTCTCTCTCAGTGCCATGAACCCTTCAGAAGAACTTGTTGAACAAGGAATCTCTCCAAGGGTATTCTTCTTTCTTTATTGCCTCAGGAATCAGGATCAATCATTTAACATTTTCCAGGAATTTCTTTCAAAACTTCTTTTGATAATGTTGTTCTTATGTGGTTACTATCCTGTTAAGAATATCTAGCAGTTCTGGAAGGTTTAATGGACGAAAGGGTTTGAAGTGAGCAAAGTCACTTAAGCGAGAGGGGTTCATTTTTTGGATTTTCTTTTTGACTTGTAGTTTTCGGCTACCTTTTAACAAAACCCCAGTATGATTGATTAGTCTTCTTTTGTAACTGGTTATATATGAGCTTTCTGAAGCTTTATATGTACTCATATGCTGCTGCTACAGCTACTCACATATTTAGATATTTGTAAACCATTTAACTTCTCAAGAACATGTTTAAAATTTGGTGCCTTAAATCAGAACTTGCAGAGGGTATCTTGTACAGCTGTGCTCACATTAGCTTATCAAAGTCTGGGAGTGGTTTATGGAGACCTCAGCATATCCCCTCTTTATGTTTACAAGACCACCTTTTCTGGGAAGCTGAGCCTTCACGAGGACGATGAAGAGATTTTTGGGGTGCTTTCGTTTATTATCTGGACCTTTACACTCATTGCTCTCTGCAAGTATGTTTTCATTGTGATGCTGGCTGATGACAATGGTGAAGGTACAGATGTTCTTATTTTAGTAGCCTCATTTATCATCCGTATTATTTAGGAATGCTTATGCGGAAGCACTCTTTTCATAAGTACTTTTGGTAGGAGCACATAAAATTTCTTGATTTAAAAAAGCATACTTACAAAGTGCTTCAAGAGGAAACACCTACCATGATCAAAAAATAATCTCAGTATATGCTGGTATTGCAACTTTCCAGTCACCATGTCATTTTTGTTTCAGTACGTACGTTGTGCATGTTGTAACTATTTTCAAGTCTCAACACCGAAAAGTGGAATTTGTGCTCTACAATCTGCTTGTGATTTTTAGATATTTAGTTTTGATAAACTTCTATGCGTGCATCTTTTTCATGATCAGTAATCATAGATTTGGAAATTTGTAGAAAGACATATTCCAAACGTCAGTTTTGTGCATCTGCGCCAGGTGGTACCTTCGCCTTATACTCCCTCCTCTGTCGTCACGCAAGATTAAGCATTCTTCCTAATCAAGAAATCACAGATGAGGAACTGTCTGAATATGTGACAGAGGGAAACATAGATACATCGGTTAGCGCAGCTCTAAAATCATTCTTGGAAAAGCACCCTAGATTTCAAAAGGGCCTACTTATTTTTGTTCTGTTTGGAACCTGTATGGCAATTGGTGACGGTGTACTCACTCCTTCAATATCAGGTGCCTATTATCTTTAACCAGAAACATTTCATTCATGTTTCTAAAGTTTGTGACCCTTACTTCAGTTCTTTCACTTACCTGAATTATTTTTTACTCAAATCCTTAGCTTAACTAGCCACTGGAGTTGTTGTGAATAAAAGCTCTGGACGTATTTGGTTCTTAAATACTGGCACGCTGCACTAAATTTTGTCATCTGAAATACTACCGTCAGTTAACCTCTTAA